>NC_082680.1:29656666-29959696 GCF_025265405.1 Mesoplodon densirostris | reverse complement strand
AAGGTTGTATTTTCTAGGGCCTACCTTCTGTAATTCACACCTGAGGTTTAAAAAATTAAGCTTCTCTAGCCTAAATTTATAAGCAAGAAGTTTAAGTGGCTGAAGAAAATAGTTTTCATACATTTTGCTCATATAGATAGATCCTAGACTTTTCTGGAAAATTTATGCACCCCACTGTATTTTCAGGTGACATCTAAAAACCTTTCACTATGAGCTTAAGTAGTCAAAAAGGCTATAATATCTGCTACATATTATTTATTTGTTTGCTTGTTGACTTATCTCTCCTTCCAGTTTTATTGAGATAAAACTGGAAGGAGAGATAAGAGGTACAGCATAATGATATGACTTACATACATCATGAAATTATCACAGCAAGTTTGGAGAACATCCATCCTCTCACACAGATACAAAAGAAAAGAAAAAATTTTTATTATATTTTAAATACTGACTTGGTTTATTAATTCAATTTAATTACTCTAGTGATATACTTTACCATCTGTGTAATATCGAACATGAATAAGCCCTTTAATAGTCAGAAATTTACATCATTCCTTTTCCTCTCTGAATTTGTATTTCCTCCCTATGTCCATCAAGAAATTATCCCAAAGAAATGCATTTGCTTTCAAGTTTTTTCAAGTTCTCCTATTACATTTGTTTAAAAAATTTTTTAAACCTTTTTTTACAACCATAAGTCTCTAAGTGTTAACATTTTTTCTTCTGGAGAGTTATCACTACAATTACAAACGCACAATTTATTCTAAAAGTATTACAATGTTTGGTAAGTACAATCAAACACAAAAGTAAAATTTAAAAAAAATGGAAATCGATTGCAATATTTTGTTGCACCAATTTAAAAAAACTTTTACAATGCACTATGTGTTATTTTTCTGAAGCAAATCAAAGGTGAATTTTTCATAGTTCTTGCTGCCTGCTTTAGCAGCATTTGAAGGTGGATACTTCATACATTTGTAATAGATGAAGAATAAATCAAATTACAAATTTTTTTTTTAATCTTAAACCACGTCCCAAGTTTTTGGTCCAAATTGTGTAAGATAAGTTAAACTTAAAATGCAATGACTGTATTTCTGTAATCATGGTTACGCTGGAATAAAGTTTTAAAAAGGAAAAAAAAAAGGACTTCATTGCAATCAAATGGGTCCCGGTTTTCTTTTGTTTGCTTGTTTGTGTTTGTGTGTGTGTGTGTGTGTGTGTGTGTTGCTCCCAATTAATTATATAGTCATGGACAAATATTTATTGCTAGAATGAAACAAAGGTCAGCATCAATTTGATTCCTGTTTTCCATTTTTATAATTATAATCAAGAAGCCAGAAGCCTTACTAATACAAATAAATAGGTGAAAAAGAAGGAAGTTTGTAATAGAAATGTCTTTCTTTGAACTCCTTTCCAAATTATGTTCCAAAAAATTCTATCATCAATAATTACCTTTTTTTTTTTTTTCCTTTTGGGCCATGTCGTGCTGCCTGGGGGATCTTAATTCCTCGACCAGGGATCGAGCCCGAGCCCCCTGCAGTTGAAGCGTGGAGTCCTAACCACTGGACCACCAGGGAAGTCCAAATAATTATCTTTTTAATTGAGATATAATTGACATATATCACTGTGTCAAAAATTATTTTTAATAATCAGCTGAAAATTCAGGTTCTCCTAACTTGTTAAAAGCAATAACTGGAAAACCATCTGACTTTAAAAATATATTATCCAGTCACTGGAGTCAATCACTTTCTTATAACTTACACCAGTATTTCAAATCCCCCCTTTGGTGCCCAGAGGTTTCACACCGAGTGGTGATGCACCCTAGTAAGTTTGAGAACGGGTGAGAGGGAACTTTATCAGAAAAAAGTGGGAAAAGGGTAGCTGTGAAGTAACGGTTCCCTTATCTTCAGAGCCCTTTCTCAGATCAGCTTAGGAAGTCGAGGATTTGGGAATTGGTTTCCTTAAAGCTGAGTACTCAGATCCCCACTGGAAAATCTTCATTAATCGCCACCCTGATGGGGAACACAGACTTACCTGAGAACACCCATCCAAAGCAAGAGACTGGGCTTCGTACTTCTTCACCTTACAGCCACTCCTGGGAAAAAAACACACAGAACACCGGGCCGGTTTGGAATCACACTGACAACCTCCAAGCTGTGAGATGGTGCAGACAGCGGTGTGTGCAGACACAAGCCAAAGCGCACAGCCCCACGCGAGTCACACTTCCACGCGTCAGTGACGGGAACAAACACCTTCCCGCCTCTGAATCCTCTCCCGAGAGGCAGGGCAAGCAAAGAGCTGTAACTCAGTGACCTTCTCACTTGCTTCTGCGGGAAGCTAAACACCAGCACTAGGGCCCCTACGGCTTGTAACTGCACGCCAGCAGCCACCAACAGCTTTTCCGAGAGCAGCCCCAGTACCTGGAGACGGTCGGGTCATCTGATCCGCGCTCACTTGGCTTTGATAGTCACCAGAAAAATTACCACGCCGGACCACATTCTTTAAAAATTCTTTATTGCGCTAAAAGCCACAGAAGTCTGGGAAGACAGCTCCAGAACTGTGTGCTCACAGAGGAGGACTGTGGGCAACAGAAAGGACGAAAATAAAAATGTCTGAGCAAACTGTTACCATTCCTCTTAGGTAGTGAGATGGAAAACGAACGTCACGGCCGGAACTGGGGAAGCTCACACCGCCCGCTTTGTTTAAACTAGCACGCGATTTGTGATCTGAAGACTATCCAGATTCTGTTCTGTTGTAATGAACTTAGAATTTCCAGCACCGCCGCTCTGACCACACCCCACCCCCAACCAAAACTGCAAGTTCTTCTCCTTTTGCGGGGCAAAAACAAAGACCCGCATGGCTACCAGAAGAGGGACCACCACCTCGGTAGTGTCTGCTTGTCCCCTAACGCCTGAAAGTCACCCCTGCCACCAAACTCAGGCGGAGCTGACTCGGTAAAATGTATTCCCTGCTCCGAGGCGGCAGCCTTATCCTTTCAGAAAAGTCAGTTGTTCCTGACATGAAACAGCAGAGCAGTTCCTCAAGCTGCTGCGGGGATGAGAGTAGGGCCAAGCCAGCACACAGCATCACAGCGCCGCACGAGGCGTGTGTCAAGCCGGGGACGCAAGCTCTCGCACCTGAGGTGGGAGGGCCCATCTCCAAGCCTTTGGGTACAGATGGCAAGGCTAATAAGCTGGCTCAGGAAATGGCAAATGAAATGCAAAAGATCATCAGAACATCCAACTCAGAAAGGGAAGCCAACATGCTATGGAGAGATGGTCCGGGGAGGGTAGGGGAGTAATTGCCAAGGGCCCCACGGAGAGCCAGAAACAGGAGTACTTACAACAGAAAACAGAGAAATTTCACTTGTTCAGTAGTCCTGATGCACCAACAAAAGTAGAGACGGGAAAGAGACAGACAGATGGAGAAAAAAAATCATGTAAGGCCTGGAATATTTATCTCTAGTCTGGCAGACATAAAGGCTGCAAAGTTCTTTCTATGAGGTGAGACATGAATTAAAAATGTCATACTCATGGATGTTACCACTGGTGAGTGAACGATTCTCAGTAGTAACAGAGTGGTAGAAACACTCGGAAATGTCACACGGTCAGATTTATGGACGAAAAGTAAACTTTCAAATATTTGTAAATGTAAAAAAACGGCATTACTGCCGAGTATGTTTACTCTTAAATGTCTAGTCATCCAGATTAAAGGCTATCAATGCATGAATGAAAATATAATTGAAAATGTATCTGCTTATATCTCCAGTAGGTGTATATTACTGAGAAACTCCAAGTGATTTTACATAATTTATCCTATTTGACCCACAAAAATCCCAATCATAGGATGATGTCTCTATTTTACAGAAGAAGGATCTGAGATGCCAATTATGTCATCTTTTAAGAAGTCACACAAGGGCTTCCTTGGTGGCGCAGTGGTTGAGAGTCTGCCTGCCGATGCAGGGGACACGGGTTCGTGCCCCACTCTGGGAAGACCCCACATGCCGCGGAGCGGCTGGGCTCGTGGGCCGTGGCCGCTGAGCCTGCGCGTCCGGAGCCTGTGCTCCGCAACGGGAGAGGCCACAACAGTGAGAGGCCCGCGTACCGCAAAAAAAAAAAAACAAAAAACAGAACAGGAGGAAAATGCTAGCAGGTGAGGGTGGCAGGGCTGGGACAGGGTGCTTCTTGCTACTGAAAACAAGATGTAGGATAAACTTCCCTCCCTTTGGTCCCACTTTAGTCTCATGTAACATGAATGCACTGGCTACACACCTTCAACAAGCAACTGAAAGGGAGGCTCCCAATGACCCCTTAGCAACCCTGATAGGCAGGGCTGCCCATATTTAGGGGACCCCAGGTTAGGAAGAACCCAGGCAAAGACCTGGCCATCGTGTCCCCCGGGCATTGTCTAGACACAGGTAACTAACCTGAACCACAGAAGAGCACCTTGTGGTCACTTGATCAATAATATTTTTCAGCAACCATTTAACTGTGTGTCTATAATCAAAGAACAGATCAAGAACTATTAATGACATTTTATTCCCTTTAGATGTCCTGGGGAATATTCTGGAGCTGCTGAAGAATCCGTTCCTGCAGTGCTCAAGCTTCTTGGTCCTCATACTTTCTGCTCTTTAACCCTTTTTCTCTGGTGTCAATCACCACACCATCTAGTGTTTTTCTTTACGTCACATTAATGCTGAAAAGCATTTCGCCAATACAACTGTGGTGACAGTGAGAAATGTGGTACTTCTTCTCACCCTCCCTTTTCATATTTCATCCACCATGTCACTGGCCCTGTTTTTTTTTTTAATACTTTATTTATTTAATTTGGCCACACCACACGTCTTGTGGGATCTTAGTTCCCTGACCAGGGATCAAACCTGGGCCACAGCAGTGAAAGCGTGAAAGCGCCAAGTCCTAACCACTGGACCGCCAGGGAATTCCCCATTGGCCCTTCTTTATATCTAATTCTTAGTAAAATGTCACAGGGTCATAAAGATACCAATAGATTGTCATCGACTCAAGTTTTGTGATAAGGTCACCCTGTATCAAGTTTAAACTGAAATGTGACGTGGAATTATGGCCTGGGGGTGACCACTCCAGAGAACTCCAAGGACCTTGCAAAAGTGGCTCCAGATTTCCTGGGAGAAGGGGGGTTGGTGGGGAGAGGGATCTCACACAACGAAGACTAACAGCCTAATTTAGTGAGATTTAGGCAATTGTTTAAAATAGTCTTGATTCTTTTTGGAAACTCACCTCCTTTCTGAAAGAGCCAGAAGCTTTACCAGGAGACATAAGAATTCTAACTTTTAGTGGTAGGTTTGTTTCCAACAAAAATCACAGCTTTCTGTTCAAGTGAAAAGACTTCTGTAAGACCCTTTCCCACGTGTTACTGATACTACACAGTTTACCTGCAGCCCTGGGATTCTTGTTTCACCCATAGAGAAGCTGAAGAAGGTGGCTAGCACTGACACCTGAATTCTGTATATAAAACGATTCCCGACAGCTCAGATAGGACTTCTGAGAACCATCAAAGCTCCACCTGCCTAGCCCATGACATTCTTTTTTTTTTTTAAATAGGAAAAAAGTACCCAAGGTGGGGGGTAAAAGAACTCAGCTGAATAAACTGAGGATTCAGAAGCAAGGCAGACATCTAAAACGGAAACCTCAGGTATCTCTGATTCCACACCAGAGTTAGGCAAAACAGTGAAGACTGCAGTCTGAGGATACAAGCTTTCTGTCTGCCCCGGGGCACCTTCACCCAAACCAAAAGCAGTGGCCGCCAAACTTCACAGAGAGGACACAGAACACAAGGCCCACGCCCGTCTCACTCACGTTATCAAACGCGACTTTGCCTTCTTGGGTGATTCTAAGATTTCACTAATATGACTACCGGCGGGAGAACCAAAGTCACTGCTCGTTAAAGTCAGAGCGGGTTTAAAGGGATCCATGGATTCGTCAAAGTGATCTGGGTCAAAGCGGTAGGAGCCCTGAGCCGAGAGCAGGGGCGAGCGCTGCAGCGGGGAGTGGCCCCCAAAGGGCCCGAAGTCGGGGCTCTCCCCGGGACACGGGCGGGGACCCGGCTCTGAGGACGCCCCTGCCCCCGGGGCGCCTGCTGGCTCCCCGGCGCCGTCTTTCTGAACCTTGGGCATCACCCTGCTGCCCGGTTTCCGGCCGGGTTTCCTCGGGAGGGCTTTCCTGGACTCCACAGTCTCCACGTCTTCCGTGAAGTCAAACTCCAGTTTCAGAGGGGAGCTCCTCACCGCCTCCGGCAGCTCAGCCCCCGAGTCGCCGGTGTCACCGCCGAGGGCACACGGTGTCTCCCTCACCTCGGGGGGACACTTCTGGCTCCTGTCACCTCCTAGCAGGGCAGGGGTGGCAGCGTTCCCAGCCGCTCCGTCGGGACCGGACTGGCGGTCCGCCCGGGGAAGACGCGCGCCCTCCGGGGCCGGGTGGGTTTCGGAGACCCCGCCGCCTGCCGCCTTCTTCCTCGGGGGGACGGGCCTGGGCTTCCGCAGCCTGCTTCTGCTGGCCCCGGGCTCCGGACACGGGCTCCCCGCCTCCGGGTCGGCTTCCGTCGAGGCCTCCAGCGTGGCCCCCATGGAGCCCTCGGTCATTGCCTGGTCCTGGGCGGCGCCCGGCGCGCGGGGGCAGGGCCCGGCCTGGCCTAGGGCCGCGGCCGCGCAGCCATGAGCCGCTGCTGGGCCAGGCGGCCCCCGGGGCGCCGTGGAATTCTTGGTTTCTACGGAAAACGGCCTCACGACAGAGATTTTGCTCACATCGTGTTCAGGTTCTTCTCTGAAACCCCCGACTGAGTTAGACTCAGTAGCGTGCCGAGCTGCCTCGTTTTCTGAGGGTCTAGAACCAGCCTCAGGCGACCATTTTCCAACCACTTCTGCTACCAGCTGTTCGTCCACTTCTTGTGAGTCTAAAACAAAACACAAAAGCCGTCTGTTAACAAATTACCTTTTCAGCATTGGTGAATATTCTCCACTAGCTGAAGCCCCACAAACGGCAAGCTCTGCCCTCTTTGCTTTTACGAAGCATCCCTAAGGTTCCGCAACGATGGCGGCGTGGCCTGAAGGCGGACGGCTGGTACTGCACTCTAAAGCGAATCTTCCCAGCCCAAACGGTGTGTGGGTACTGTCCAAGTCACACAAATAATAATTATACCAAACAGAGCTATTTAGGAAATGGCTAAATAGATCATGGGCCCTCTGCGAAGCGTATTAATATGAGGTTAAAATTCCTCAGGTTAAAACAACTGGTCTGGAAGGAACTTTGGATGCAGACAACTCAGGTACAGGGATCTCACCTGGCACGGACACGGCTCCCAGGCACTGCCTGAGAGTTTCAGGGTCCAGATTTTATGCAGTCAGCGGGTTTTAATCTCTGGATGTTAAGTATTCCCTCTTCCCCAGAATAGAGTTTAAATAACTGGACTGTTTTCAAATTAAATGAAAAAGTCATCATGACCTGCTCAGAATAACTTCTCTGTACACTTAAAAACGGAAAAAGCCAAATAAAAAACTAATTAGAAAGAGCAGAGATAGCAAAGTGGCTTTATGAACAAACAGCCCTTATTTTACTAAAACACAAATCATAAAACAATTAAGTTACTTCTTCTTTAGAAGCTTCGTCTCTAAGCTGGCCAGGAATCTTCTCAAATCATTTGTGAAAATGAAAGATCCTTTTTAATTGGGGTTTTATAAGGAGAAACACTGCAATCAGGAAGGTATAAATGAAGGTATTTCTTTAAAGCACAAACTAAGATAGTGCTTTCCCAACTTACATATCTGAAATGATAATAGAGTAGCAGCAAAAACTGAGTAAACTGGTTATTATCATAGTATCTCATGATTTAAGGGAAGCTCAGAGATGACCAACTAATCCTACTTCCTGACGGTAATCCCAATCCTAATCCAGGATCAAAGAACTGAGCATCACTGGGAGAGTTTTTTTAAAGCACTCACACATCTTTTTACACGATTCCTTTATGGCTGGAATTGGGCACTGGTTTACAAACTATTCTGCACAGATGCTTCAGATACTCTAACCAATGTCCAATATGTCTTGTTCTTAAAGATATATTTAACTATTATTAATACTGTAATTTTTTTAAAAAGCTCTCAATGCATGATACCTGGGATTTAACATACTTCAAAAGGATATTTTTTAAAAAGAGAAAGCAAATGTGGCAAAATCTTGATAACTGTTGAATCCAGGGATGGGAATATAGGAGTTTCCATTGTACTATTTTCTCTATCGTATACTCTTGAAACCTTTCAAAATAAAAAAATTTAAAACAACTGCATTTCACACAGAATTTTAACAAGAACGTTTTAAAGTGTACTGACAAATTCACTTGTGTGTGTACAGACTCTCTATTCTCTCTCCACATATTTGAGCTGTGATGCAGGTGTTATTGACTGTTTCTCTGTGCTGATGGTGGGAGGGAGGGTAGACAAGCAACAGTGAAAGTACAGCATCAAAACCCCAGGGCTGCAAAAATCTACATGCAACAGGCTCAGAAGCCAGGCTGGGTCTGGGCACACCTGCTCACACCCTAGCATCAGTCGGTTGAATACAATCCAATCTTGATTATACCAAAGTATAGACAGTTACCGCTTATTTTACGTGAGCCACAGAGGGCACTGAAGCAGGGGTGGATCGAAATCAGATTTACATTCTCAACAGCTCTCTCCAGTTGAAATGTGGAAGGAGGTCAAAATGGAACAAACAGAACCGCTAGCATGTTATTCTGGGGCTTCGACTAGGGCGGTGCTAATGGACAGGAAGAGAAGTGCACAGTAACTGAGAAAATGAGGTGAGATTCGATAAGACTTGGTGATAGGCTGGATGTAGGACTGAAGGAGAAGGAGGCATCAAAGATGACTCGTACGTTTTCAGCTCGTGGAATGAGAGGATGGTATTACTGTTCAACGAGATTCAGGGGTACCAGCCGAAGAGCTTGGGGCTGCCGGGCTGGGGCGGGGAGGTTGGCCCTGGACCCCGAGAGCTGTCTGGGACCCTGAAGCAGAGATGCTGAGTAGGAAGTAAGTCGCGCAGACAGAGCTGGGCTGCAACTAGTACTTGACCTAACTGAAGCCACAATGTACATGAGACTGACTACCTTCGAAGTCACACTGGATACTACTTAACTGTAAGGTATCTCCCTCCTACATGGCGTCTTTGAGCCTTAGCATATTTTATTCTAAAATTTTAAATAGAGGTTGATTATCTTTTTTTTCTAAAAAGAAGTTACCTAAAAAGGATTCATTTAAAATGAAAGTTGAAGTTTAACCATCTTTGTAAATTAAAAGAGTATTATTAATCACCACATCATAGTTATATAGGAAAGCGCCCAAACATTTTAGAGATGCACACTGAAATATCTGTGACATGATACCTGGAACTTGTTTTAAAAATACTAAAGCAGCAAAACAAAAGAAAAAGAAGGTCATGGTGGGGACAAACCTGGGCAAATAGGGACAATGATTTAACCGGGGCACTGGGCACACACAGGTTCTACCGTAGGACATTGGAAGCTGATGGCAATCAAAGAAAATCTGTCTTTGGTTACATAATTGCTCTCCCAACCTCTCCCTGCCATTGACTTCTAAACATTTACTGCCCGTCCCCCACGTGGGAGCCCTGGGCACTGATACCCGAGTCCCCTGTGTTCTTCCCAGAGGCTTGTGATAAGTTAAGGGGAAAGGGTGAGGCGAGGACAGTGTGTCCAGCCAGCGGCCCGTTCCCTCTTGGGACTTTTGTCTCCGTTTCCTGATTCCTTCACCAACAATCCCGCACCTCCCAGAGACCGAGGGGAGACCTACGGAGTCGCCCTTCGCTTACTCTCTCCTAGCTTTCAATTTCTGCCCTCATCACCTCCACTAGAAAAGGGCACCTTCCTCCACCTCCACCCATTCCTCTAGACCCTCCCCCTTTCCCCATCTCCACCGGCTGCAGAGGAGCGAGGGATGGAAAAGGAGCCCGCCGGGCAACCTGGGGACACCTGCAGCTCCGCTGTACCCTAAAGCGTGCCACCCAGCAAGTGGCAGGGGGAAGGAGAACGAGCACCCCTCACCTGAATTCGGCCCCCAGCCTGAGCAGAAGACCCCCGCCCAGGCATTTCTTGGCCAGCTCTGGCCAGGTACCGGGTCAGTAAACCTGCCCAGTCCTATGCCCATCCCTGCAGGCCCTACCCTGGTCTAGCATCTTCAGTCACCAGGAGAAAGCACTGACGGGCAGGAGTGGGGGGAGGGCTTCTCATTGACTTAAACCAGTTTGGGGGAATTCCCTGGCGGTCCAGTGGTTAGGGCTTGGCGCTTTCACTGCTGTGGCCCGGGTTCGATCCCTGGTGGGGGAACTAAGATCCCGCAAGCCACGTGGCGTAGCCAAAAGATAAAAATAAAAAACAAAATAAAAATAAACCAGTCTGGGGAGTTTGTGAAAATGTAAAACAAGGAAAAAACCAAACTCCTCACCTAACTGGAAAAGGTACCCCTGAGTAAGATTTTATTTGCATTTACACTCTCCATCAGCAAGTGTGCCAATGCCAGGACACCCCACATACCCAGGGCTGCCCTACAACAGAAGCTGAAGGCAAGTATGGGACCACAGGTAACTTTCAGTAAGAAGTAAAATCCCCAAAATGTCTGCCAGCTCTGGTTAGGAGCTCTAACCTCGGTCCTCTTCTGAGAGCGCTGTTATGTAACTAACCTCCCTCTAAGTCATCCTTCCCCTTTTACACAAATCCTGCATTCCATCAAAACCTTCCTCCAGGGCGCTGATAAGCTCTCCCTGGATTGAGTCTACTGAGTTTGGATGATTCTGACCAGCACAGCACTGCCTGGCGGCTTGGTGAACACAGACAGAGAGGTGATTAGCAGATGAATTCAAAGCAAACACAGAGGAAATCCAAAAATAGACCAACATTTCCACTTCTGCCACGTCTGTTGCTGTTAATGAAACTCTGCCTTTCAACGAGCAGCCTCTGCTAGATCTAAAACGTTGTGTGACGCACGCATGGGTGCTCTAACAAAGATACCTTATGTGCTTTTTTTAGACTATTCTGTAAAAAGAGATTTTTCCTCCTTCTTTATAATATTTGTAAAAGAAAAGGCACAGAATGCCAAAATTCTAAAGACTGAGGTAACAGCTTGACCTTCTGCTTTGTACTCTGGTATGCTGAAAATATACTGGGTTAAAATGCAAGTGTATGAAAAACCTTGAAAACCTTAGCAGGAGGGAAATGCCATGAACACAAAATATTTCTGAAACTCAGAAATGTATTCAGCTCACATATACTGAGAACCTGCTCAGCTGGCTGTTTCCACGTGGATAACCTCATTTAAGAGGAGATAAAACAGCAACCACTTGGAAAACAGGGTACATTAACACTGCAGATTTGGCATTTTTCTCAAATATGCTTGACATTTCCCCCCCTCAGATTTTAACTTTTTGGCGAAACGTTGTCTGCAAGCTCCTTTTAGACTTGCCCATCACTTCCTCTCCTTCAGCTACAAGAGGCTTCTTTTATGGGTTTTAAAATACTGGACATGTGGGACTTCCCTGGTGGTCCAGTGGTCAAGACTCCATGCTTCCACTGCAGGGGGTGCGGGTTCCATCCCTGGTCAGGGAACTAAGATCCTGCATGCCTTGCGGTGCAGCCAAACAACAACATAAAAACCCAAAACAACAAAAAACAAAAAAAAACCACACAAATAAACACTGGACATGTGAAGTGACAAAGCCACCAAAATTTGAACAGGCCTCCTGTATCTCTCTCTCACACACACATACCCCGGCCTCCTTCTAACCTCAAAATCTGAACAGTATCTCTCACATCCAAGTCTAAGATGCAACGCCTGACTCTGAGGCTAAAACAAAAATCTCTGAACCAATACATGAAAATGAATGTCTTTGCAATAATTCAGGAAGAAGGGTTCTGAGGTAAAATTTCAGAGGGTCCATGAAGCCCCAGAAACTCAATGAAAAATTACATTAGAGCCTTCTCCAGGGGAGAAAATCCATGGCCTTCTCCAAAGCCTGGCCTTAGAAACCACCGGGCAGGGACTTCCCTGGTGGCTCAGTGGTTGAGAGTCCGCCTGCCAATGAAGGAGACACGGGTTCGAGCCCTGGTCTGGGAGGATCCCACGTGCCACAACTACTGAGCCCGCACTCAAGAGCCCGCGTGCCACAGCTACTGAAGCCTGCACGCCTGGAGCCCGTGCTCCACAACAAGAGAAGCCACCGCAATGAATAGTCCCCACTCACGGCAACTAGAGAAAGCCTGCGCACAGCAACAAACACCCAACGCAGCCAAAAATAAATTAATTAATTAAAAAAAGAAAATGGGGCTTCCCTGGTGGCGCAGTGGTTGAGAGTCCGCCTGCCGATGCAGGGGACATGGGTTCGTGCCCCGGTCCGGGAAGATCCCACATGCCGCAGAGCGGCTGGGCCCGTGAGCCATGGCCGCTGAGCCTGCGCGTCTGGAGCCTGTGCTCCGCAACGGGAGAGGCCACAGCAGTGAGCGGCCCGCGTACCGCAAAAAGAGAAAAAAGAAAATGGCCAAAACACATTTGAAACAGACTCGCTTTCACACAATTAATAAACCAGATACTGTTTTTAACCCATCAGATTTGTAAAATTAAAACACTGATGATGCTCAGTTAACAGCGGCCAGGCAAGGGGGCCAGTCGGCCCTCTCACACGTGTGGGAAAGCGTATGGGGGAATCCTTCAGGAAGTGCTTATCTCATGATTTCCTCGGCTAGGCGTTTATTTTAATTATGCTCTCAAAGAGGGCCAAGCACACATATGTACGAGGGTGAGGATGTTCCCACACACTTTGGGGGCTGTTATATATAGAGCACCACAGGGGACTGACAGATCATTTAATGTGCGACATTGACACGGGAATACTATTGATATCTGGGTGTCAAACAACACGCAGACTTGTATGTGCTGAAATGGGAGGGTTTCCAAGACACGTCAGGTGGAAAGAGCAGGGGGGAGAAGCGTGCGCAAGGTATGAGACCTTCTTCAGTTTAGACGTATAAAGACACAAACCTTACGATGGAAGGGGAAATTACCGCCGACCGACTGCCTGGGGAGAAAGTGGAAAGAAGCTTTCTGTACCGTTAGAGTTTTCTAACAAGAAAAGGGGAAAGCAGGGTGGTGGGCACACATACAGTGGAAGGATGGGCCCTCTTCATTCTCTTCAAACTTTTTAAAAAAAAGAATAAATACATAACCTGAATCAGGTTTTTAGACCTAATGTCCGGTTTGCAGGAAATGAGGGAATAGATAAATCCAAAAGACGGGACAAGCATACAGAAAATGGCCCTCTTGTCAAACAAAATGCAGTAGGAAAAAAAAATGGTGTGGGGATGGAGGGAATCGATTAATACATTAAAACAGACCAAAAAGACATAATTCTACCAAATGCAATATGTGATTTTGCTTGGATCCAATGTTAAAGACATTCTGAGGAGAATTGGGGAAGCCTGATTAAACACGGCCTGGGTTAGATAACATTAATTAGGTTAATTTTATTAGTTATGATTATGGTCTTATGGTTAACAGGAAAAATGTCCTTATGTTTTAGAGATGCACACTTAAATATTTAGGGAACACGTCTCATAAATACTTCAAAAAAAAGAAGCAAACATGCCAAAATGTTGATTGCTATAATTGGGTAATATGCATATGGAGATTCATTATACTCTTCTATTACTGTATGCCTAGATTTTTCATAAGAATAAAAAAACAATATCTAGAAAAAACTCTGGAACGATGTACATGAATTTTTTTTTAACACCTCATCCCTTGAATTGGGACTATGTCTGTTTTCTTTTTCTCTTATTTGCTTATCTAGATTTTCTACTTTGTGTCTACAATGAATATTATTTCGATGATTTTCCAAAGCTACGTACAACGATACCTATTTCTAGAAAGTTCAAGACAAGTTCCCTTTCTTCCCAGGCACCCTTTCGCCTCCCGCCCCCAAGCACAACGCAGAGGAACAGAAGCCCCAATCCCCTTTGATCCCACCCAAGCCAGTACCTTGATACACTTGACCACTTTCCAAACTTGGTTTCAGAAAATGACCTACAGACATAGCCTGTCAAAGAAGGGTAAGAGGTAACTTAACACAATGCTGGTGCACGACGCAACCAGACAAAACATTTCTCCAAGAAGCGAAGCAGAAAGCGTAATCAAAGTCTGGCTGCATCAGCAAGTGTAAAATTGGCAAGCAAACGGCAGATGGTTTAAGACAGAAATGGAACAACACAGGCTGAAGGAAAAGAGCATGAGGTATGCTGGCTGTGCAGTGGTGGAGGATGCAGGAGTGCCTGACAGAAAGATGGAAAGACAGATATTCCTGTGGTGGAAACGGATGCATCTAGTGCAGTGATTTGAAAATGCCCCTGAATCAAATCACTTAGGGAGCTCTGAAACAGATAGATCCTTGGGTGTTAGCCCAGAGCCCCCTCATTTAGTTGGTCCGGTGAGGGGCCCAGGCACTTTTAAAAAGATGATTCTAGGGCTTCCTTGGCGGTGCAGTGGTTGTGAGTCCGCCTGCCAATGCAGGGGACATGGGTTCGTGCCCTGGTCCAGCAAGATCCCACATGCCGCGGAGCGGCTGGGCCCGTGAGCCATGGCCGCTGAGCCTGCGCGTCCGGAGCCTGTGCTCCGCAACGGGAGAGGCCACAGCAGTGAGAGGCCCGCGTACCGCAAAAAAAAAAAAAAAAAGATGATTCTAACATGCAGAGTGGGACTGAGGGCTGTGCTGTCCAATGGAACTTTCTATCAGGATGAGAAAGTCCTATCATCTGAGCTGTGTGATAAGACAGCCACCTGTTCTTTGTGGCTACTGAGAACTTGCAATGTGACAGTGTGACGGAGGAACTGAACGTTCAATTTCATTCGATTTTGGTTAAACAGGCATGGGTGGCGACAGGCTACCTTACTGGACAAAGCAGGTTTCTAAGGGGTGCCATGAAACACCTGAATCACACAACTCCACGGCCGTATGTACTTAACCATTTCCCCCTGGAGAGAAGTCTCAGTGTCGTTAAGCCTTCTGGTGTCCTGAGAACAGCAACTTCAAAAATGAAGCGAATGCAAACAGCAAACTTGGGACAGCTCGGAGCAGGCGCGTGGGCACCTGCACTCACCTCTGCTGCTTCGTGTTTCTCCTTCACACTTAGCAGCACCCCTCCCCCACCTTCCAGCCTAAAAGATCCATTCACTGGTTAAACTAATGACTAAATATGACTAATGACTGAAGTCACGCTACATGTCACATAATTTTTGAGGGTTTTCAAATTTCTTTGTCATTATAATTATTGCTGGGTGAAGATTTTCACGTACGTATCTTCATACTAGAAGATGTGATACAATAAAAATGGCCTTTGTCCAAGGTTCCTGGCACAGAGCTCCTAAAACCCTCAGAATTTTCCTGGGTGACACGAGTGTCCTGTTATTGATAACAAGCCCCTTTTGATCACATCTGCGTTTAATGAGGTGTCTCAGGGTGCGGGTTCCAGATAGCGTCCAGATGGGGCTGGTCACCAGAAAGACCCAACTCGTGGTTAGAGGGTGGGAACGTTCAGGGGCTGGAGATCAGTCGGGTTATAAAAAGTCTTCAACAGTGAGATTCACGGGGCTCCCAGGTTGGTGAACCCACAGAGGTGCTGGAGGGGTGACAGGCCTGGACAGGACGTACCCGGCCCCCTGCATCTCTTCCATTCGGCTGTTCCTGAGTTGCATCCTTTACAATAAAGCAGTAAACGTATTTTCCTGAGTTCTGTGAGTCACTGTAGTAGAGAAGCTGAGAGGGGTTGTGGGATCCCCCAAATCTGTAGCCAAGTTGGACAGAAGTGTGGGACCTGGGATGCACCTGGCACCTCAGGTGAGGGCAGCCTTGAGGGACTGAGCCCTTAAATCTCTGGAGTCTGACGCTAACTCTGGGTAGTTACTGTCAGACTAGGACTGAACTGGAGGACACTCAGTTGTTGTATCAACCATGCACAGAATTGGTATTTGAAAAGACACCACATATTTGGTGTCAAAAAAACCCCAAAATCCTCTCAACTACAAGTGCTATTTACATTTAGTCACATTTTCATGTATCCTAATAAGCTACAGGTTGACCACGGACAGTAGATAAATACAGTCTTATCTAGTAGCAAGATAAAGTTTCTGCCTCCATGTGATGGAAAAAGCAGCTTGATTCACAATTATCCAAGGCTGATGATCTTCACAAGGGCAACGAGGCAAATTCGCACAAAACCAGATGCTGCAAGATGTCCAGCAGGGGTACCCATCCCCGCATCCTCCAGAAAAAAAACAGAGAAAAAGTTTCCCCACAGTACTGTTTAACTTCCTGGTTACTAGCTGTCTGACTCCAGTTCAATGATTAAAATAAAAACAACATATTGTGGTACCATGTTAAAAATTGTGTTTGAAGTAGTTACTGACACAGAAAGATGTTGGCTATATATTATTAGAGAAACCAATTTCTAGAAAACACTGGGACCCAGAGCCTTGACCTCACTTCCAGAATAGCTTACCCAGAGACTGTTTATTGTGCAATGATTTTCATGCAATAAACCTTAGACAAGCATTACATTATCCCCCAGTGTTACAGATATATAAACAAATGACTAATATTAAGCCAATTCTCCCATCCCGAGGCCCAGAATCCTTCTTACTAAGCACAAAAATCTCTTCTTACCCAAACCTAATCCCCTCTTACCCGTTTCTCCTCTGTCTCCATCTCAACACAGGACTGCTGCTCCAAGCCCACCCAGCCCCACCTCTCCTTCTCTTCCCAAGACACAGGGGTGGAATTTATTTTTCTGTTAAGGGCTGTTTTTGAAGGGCCTCCCTCCTGAAAAAGTCTTCGCAATTACACTACTGCTGTAACTGTGCTTGGTGCTCCAGATATATTACTTTAAGGTGTTCCTTAAGCCCATGTTACAGATGAAGAAACCACGGCCCAGAGAGGTTAGAACAGACGGAGCGAGGGAGCAGGAGGGAGGAGGGGGCGTGGAGCCTGGTCTGGGGCACAGGAAGGTCATGGCTCAACCATGCTACACAGCCCCTCAGTTAATTCTAGAGCCGCCTGCATTCACCTCAGTTCTCTTCGCTCCTGGGATGACCCTGAGAAAACCCAAATGGGGTCACAAGCCCAGGAAGAAGGGTTCTGGGGTGGAGGTTCAATGCTATGGTAGGACACAATCAAGTATATCGCTCTACATTGCTACATCCTTGGAGGGGTGGGCATCTGAGTCAGGACGAAAGCAGGGGACAATCCACGTCTAGGAACAAACCACCCGTGCCATGCTTCTGAGAGCTCACAAGCGAGCTACAGAACCCACGTGACCAAGCTGGGCTAGACATCCAAACAGGTGGGACTAGGGAGTTCCCTGGCGGTCCAGTGGTTAGGACTCTGGTGTTCTCACTGTCGAGGGCCCGGGTTCGATCCCTGGTTCGGGAACTAAGCCACATGGCGCAGCCAAAAGACAAAACAAACAGATGGGGCTGTTCCTCCCTTACCGCTGCATTCTGCCCTCATGGTGGGGGGCGCCTGATCTCACAGTGATCCACAAACGTGGAGGGTCCAGCGATGACAAAAAGTTTTACAAATGTACTGCTGTGAGCCAAGCTGACTGTCAGCCACAGTACTAAGAAATCCTACATGCAGACCCAAACCAGATGCTCCATGTCCACACTCCCTAATCAGTTTAAACCCTCAGCTTCATCGGGACTTGAAGCCCTAAAGTCGAATCATAAAATTATGTCTAAGATAATCACCTAACCAACCAGCCACAGGCCCTATGACCTGCAGCATACGCTGAGCTGGGCATGAAGGGGCCACAAAATCAGCACATGGGGCTTATAATCCAGTGAAGGAGAGGAGAGCCACATTCCAAGACCCTTTGGAGACACTCAAGGGTTGAATCGTGAGGAAGTTACTACCACCTTCTCACATGACAGCCACCTCACGTGTTCTTACAGAGAAAACCACCACTGCTTGACCTCTGGTCTTCCTGCATCACCGACTTCTCTTCCCTTTCTAAATGGGTTATTTCCTCTTTGAATGTGCCTCCATATTTAGCAAGAGAACTTTCTAGAAGCACTAAAGTAATTCTTTATTTTTGAAAGCCAGGTAGGTGGTATTTTTTAAAAAATATTTATTTAGTTATTTGGCTGCACCGGGTCTTAGTTGCAGCATGTGGGACCTTTAGCTGCGGCATGTGGGATCTTAGTTGGGGCATGCAGGATTTAGTTCTCCGACCAGGGATCGAACCCAGGCCCCCTGCATTGGGAGTGCGGAGTCTTAACCACTGCACCACCAGGGAAGTCCCAGTTGTATTTTAAAAGGACCTTTATTGTTGACTTAGAAGCAAGCTGGGCAGTGACAAGGATGGACCTATAGATTGTCATACTGAGTGAAGTCAGTCAGGCAGAGAAAGACAAATATCTTATGATATCGCTTATATGCGGAATCTAAAAAAAATGGCACAAATGAACCTATTTACAAAACAGAAATAGAGTCACAGATGTAGAAAACAAACTTATGCTTACCAAGGGGGTCAAAGGGGTGATATATTGGGAGATTGGGATCGATATATACATACCACTATGTACAAAATAGATAACTAATAAGGACCTGCTGTATAGCACAGGGAAATCTACTCAATACTCCGTAATGACCTATATGGGAAAAGAATCTAAAAAAGAATGGATATATGTATATGTATAACTGATTCACTTTGCTGTACAGCAGAAACTAACACAACATTGTAAATCAACTATACTCCAATAAAAGTTCATTAAAAAAATTAATTAATTAAAAGAAAAAAGCAAGTTGGGAGGAGGTAAGAAGAATGAATGTAGTGCATCTAAGGTATGGGCTACGGGAGAGGTGAAGACATCAGTGACTAGACCAGACTCAGCATTCTTCCTCACAGAGGAAAGGAAACAGCTGCTCTCGGGTCTTGGCAGGAGCTGGATGGGTCAGAGCCTGATGCTGATGTCCTAATGGGACACTGATGCCCTCTGACTCTGAAAGTGTATGACCTATGTTCTGCTACCCCCAAACCACTTCCCCCTCCAACCCAATTTTAGTTCATATTCCTTTGGTAACAAGGGACACAATCTCTCCCTTGAAATGCAACTCACAAAGGGGAAACGTAGTACAAATGTTACACTGCAGACAGTGGTACCCTGGGTATGTTTTCCTAGAACTAAGAATTTAAAACAAATAAAATACTTTGCAGTTATATGATCTTCAAAGCACTTCCATACATATTACCCAACTTGATCCTCAAATCAACCCTGTGAAAAAGGCATAGCAGGGCTTATTAATTCCATTTAAAATCAAGAAACTGACACTATGAATAACTGTATGTTAACAAATTTGATAACTTAGATAAAATACACAAATTCCTAAAAAGACACAAGCGACTGAAACTGACTCAAGAGGAAATAGAAAATCTGAATAGATGTAGGACAAGTAAAGAGATTGAACTGGTAAATTAAAAACTCCCCCCGCCCACACACACACAAAAAGACCTGGACCAGACTGGTGAATTCCACCAAGTATTTAAAGAAGAATTAACATCAATTGTTCCCAAACTTCAAAAAGCTATAGAAGGAGGAAACACTTCCCAATTCATTCTATAAGGTCAATATTACCCTGATGCCAAAACCAAAAAAAGATATCACTAAAAATACAAAACCGAAAAACTACAGACCAATATTTCTTATTGAAAATCAATGCGAAAATCCTCAAAATACTAGCAAACCAAGTCCACCAACATATAAAAAGGCATGATTTACCCCAGGAATGCAAGGTTGGTTGAACATCTGAAAATCATTTAGTGTAATATAACCACAGCAATAGAATGGAAGACAAAACCCACATGATCATCTCAATATACACAGAAAGAAAGCCTGACAAAATCCAACATCCTTTCATGATTAAAAAAAAAAAAACAAAAACTCAACAAACTGGGAATAAAAAGGAACTTCCTCAACTTGATAAAATACATCTCTGAAAAATCCAGAGCTAATGTCATATTTAATGGTAAAAGACTGAATGTTTTTACCCTAAGATCAAGAAAAAGACAGGAATGTCAGCTCTCACCACTTCTATTCAAAATTGTACTAGAAATTCTAGCCAGGTCAATTAGGCAAGAGAAAGAACAAAAATGCATCCAGATTGAAAAGGAAAAGTAAAACTATCTGTATTTGCAGATGACCCAATTTTTTGTACAGAAAGTTCTGAGGAATCCACCAAAAATTATTATAACTAATAAGTGAATTCAGCAAGGTTGCAGGATACAAGATCAATATGCAAATGTCAACTGTATTTCTATACACTTGCAATGAAAAGTCCAAAAACAAAATTATGAGAACAATGCCATTTATAGTAGTATCAAAAAGAATAAAATACTTAGAAGTAAATTTAACAAAAGAAGTGCAAGATGTGTACTGTAAAAACTACAAAGCAGTATTTGAAGAAATTTAAAAAGATCTAAATAAATGGAAAGGCATCCCATGTTCATGGATTGGAAGATTTAATATTGTTAAGATGACAATCCTCCCCAAATTTATCTATAGATTGAATACAATCTCTATCAAAATTCTAGCTGGCTTCTTTGCAAAATTAACAAGCTGATCCTGAAATTCATATGGAAATGTAATGGACCTAGAATAGCTATAACAACCTTGAGAAAAAAGAAGAAAGTTGGAAGACTCACACTTCCTGATTTCTAAACTCACCACAAAGCTACCATAGAGTCAAGACAGTGTGCATAAGAAGAGACATATAGCTCAATGAAACAGAATCAAAAGCTCAGCCCTTACACCTCTGGTCAACTGATTTTTGACAAAGGTGCAAAGTTAATTAAAAAGGGAAAAAAACAGTTTTTTCAACAAATGGTGCTAGGGCACTGGATATCCACATGCAAAATACTGGAACTGTACCACTTCCTCACAACATGTACAAAAATTAACTCAAAATTGATCAAAGACCTAAATGTAAGAGCTCAAACTATAAAACTCTTAGAAGAAAGCACAGTAGTAAATCTCTGTGACCATGGGTTATGCAAAGCTTTCTTAGATATGACACCGAAAGCACGAGGGACAAAAGAAAAAAATACATAAACTGAACTTCATGAAAAGTAAAAACTTTTACACTTCAAACGATATAACCAAAAGAGTGAAAAGACATCCCACAGAATGGAAGAAAATATTTACAATCGGATATCTGATAAGGGACTTGTATCTAGACTACATAAAGTATTCTTACAACTCTAAGATAAATAACCTAATTTAAAAATAGGCAAAAAATCTGGATAAACATTTTGCTAAAGAAGATATACAAGCAGCCAAAAAGTACATGGAAAAATGCTCAACATCGTTAGTCATTAGGGAAATACAAATCAAAACCACCATGAGATACCCCTTCACACCTATAAAGATGGCTACAATCAAACAGATTAACAAGTGTTGGCTAGGATGTAGAGAAACTGAAAACCCCCATATACTGCTGGTAGGAATGTAAAATGGTGCAGCCACTTTGGAAAACAGTTTGACAGCTCCTCAAAATTAGAAACAGTTACCCTATGACCTAGCAATTCCACTTTTAGGTGTACACCCAAGAGAAATGAAAACATACACCCACAACAAAAAGCTGAACATGAGTGTTCATAGCAGCACTATTCGTAATAGCCCAAATGGGAAAATAACCCGAACGTCCATCAACTGATGAATGGATACATAAAATACGGTTTATCCATAGAGTGGAATATTAATCAACAATAAAAAAAGAATGAAGTGCTGATAGATGCTACAACATGGATGAACCTTGGAAACATTATGGTAAGTGAACAGAACCAGTCAGAAAAGACTACATATTGTATTAATTCCATCTATATGAAATGTCCAGAATGAGCAAATCTAGTGAGACACAGAGTAGATTATCAGTTGCCTAGGACTCGGGGTGAGAGAAAAATGGGGGATGAGTGCTAATAGGTACAGGATTTCTTTGGGGGGAGGTGACAAAATGTTCTTAAAATTAGACTGAGGTGACTGTTCCACAACTCTGTTCAGATATTAAAAACCAATGAATTGTATATACCCTTTAAATGGTTGAACTGTATGCGTGTGAATTATACCTCAATAAAACTGTTTTTAAAAAAAGAGAGAGAACAGAGAGACTCAGAGGGTAACAGAGCAGAAGTATGTCCTGCAATTCCTACAAAATATTCTACTATATCACAGACTTACCTTCAGAAAATGCTTTAAATAGTCTCTTATGTGTCACATGTAGGAACACATACTTGAGAGAGGTGGTAGATCTCACCATCACCTCAATTTGGGATTTTAAATTTTCCTTAAGGAAGCCCACAACATGCTAGAGAAATTCTATTTACAGAAAGAGGTGAAAAAAGGACATCACTCTTCTTTTCTACAACAGATGTAGCCAAGTATATGAACCATCTTAGAGACACGACGATTGGCATGCTCAAAAGGCTTTTGTTTTTATTTTGGGGGCAGGGGGAGTTGTGTGCTTTTTAGAAGTCTTTTATGTATTTATTTTTAACATTGGACCTCTTCCCAGACCTCCCTCACACATTCCCTTGCTAAAACTACCTGTCTGCTGCTAAACATCTGGGGAAGCCAAGGAGACCAAGGGGCCTGGGGAACAGGAGGCGGCCAGCTCCTTCCAGACTCTGAGCTCTGCAGGGCCTTATCCCCTGGTCCCTTTTGTGTCCCCAAAGCAGAAACTGAGCACTCAAGACAGAGCTGATGCTCACGGTCACTGCTGAGCTGATGTCTGATACATAAAGGACCCCCTTCCCACCTGATCATCTTTCATACAAAACAAAAGTATACAGAACAGCAGTGATAAAGCCATTCAGCTCTATCCACAGGAGCAACACGTGCTCTTCACCTGACCCTGTCCCTTCGAAGACACCGCTCCTTTCTGCGTCTTCCCTCCCACCCTTGCTCTCCCAAGTCTGAACCAATGGAGGGCTTCAGGGGGGAAACACAAGGGGTCTGACCTGAGAAGACTGTTAAAAAGGTATGCATTAGCATTTAGGGAAGCGTCCAAAATGTGAACATTTTTTAGAGTTTCACATCTCTGAGTTCCCAGTCCCTCTAATTCCCCCCAAGTTGAGATATACTTCATATACGTACGTTCTCAGCCACTCAGTCAAGGACATCAGCCTTTTAAAATGGAGTAGAAGTGTGCTGTCCAGGGGCAGGACAAGAGGAAAGCGGGACAAGAAGGCCTTTTCCAGGACTGCTGGGTAGACCCTAAGGGTGGTGGCCGCAGGACTCACATTCCCCTGACAAGCACTGGGGCCCCACGTCACCCAGAGCTTGGGAGTGATGAGGGGGTTCCGAGTGGGTGAGTCAAGGTGGGAAAAAGCACAACAGCCTTTTAAGTATGCTGCAATGTTAAGATGTCCCCACTTACAGCAGAAAAACAGCACCAACACACACACACACACCCTTGCCTGAACCCAGACAACAAACTGACGGTCTATACCTCCTCCTCCCCACCGTCCAAAACACAAAAACAAAAACAAAAACATTACCCAGGAGCTGGGGGGGGGTGGTAATTTATTTGCTTTTTGTAAGAGACAGGGCCAGGTGCTGGAAGCTTCTAACTCCTGAGAGAGGCTCACTCTAATATACAAGACTGCCGCAGGTAAAGAATAATCTGGAAAGCCACTCGATAAACTGGAAAAGTTTGTACTAGGGATGACGAAAGGACTTCACATTTTCAAACCAGCGCCCTATGCTATTTTATTTAAAAAGAGACCCAAACCCTACCCTCTGAGGGCCAAGGTGACCGTAAGGTAAGAGGGTGGGGCTCACTCGTCCGGAGGAGTCCACCCCCAGGAACCCCAGCCTCGCCCAGAAGCTGAGCCAATGACAGATGCGTCTTCTCTTCTCACTCAGGCGGTGCCCCTGGGTTTGGAACCACCTGGATTCGTCTGAGGCTACATTTCCAGTAGAGCAGAGACCCCTCGCACAGACAGAAGCCCTCCCCAGGGCCTTCTGCCCCAGCCCCAGCAGGCAGCAGCAGCAGAGGAGAAAGGGCGCGTGCCAACAGAGCCAGCAGAGACCGGAACTTCACTCTGCTGCTGCCAAACAACCATGATGCGCATCTCTTTAGAAGTCATTACTAGAGCATTCAAAACACCAACTGCCTCTCTCACAAAGCAGCAACCACCCCCAGAGCTGGGAAGCAGACGCAGGATAAAGAAAAAGAGGGAGAATGTTCGGCCTCCAGACAGAGCAAGCACATGCCCCCGCAGCAGCACGGGGACCCTGGCTGAAGCCCTCGTCATGGCTCCCGCCTTCTCTGCTCCTGCACCCTAAGAAGAGGGGCAGAAGGGGGCTGGGGATGCAGGGAAGAGGCCTCAAAGGAAGGCGTAATGGGCTTCGTGGCAGGCAGCCTCCAAGGCAGCCCCCAGTGAGCCCCCACCTCCTGGTGTTCACGCCCTGGGACCCGTGCAACCAAAAGGATACTGTGGAAATAACAGAGTGTGACTTCTGAGGCTGTCATGAGAGACGCTGCAGCTGCCGTGCTGCAAGAACACTAAAGCTACCTCATGGAGAGAGGTCCACCCGCGGGGTAAAGAACTGAGGCCTCCCACCAACAGCCAGGCCGAGGTGCCAGCCGTGAGGGAGCTGCCCGAGGAGGGGCTCCAGCCCCAGTCAAGCCTCCAGATGACTACAGTCCCAGCCAATGTCAGGACTGCATTCTCACAAGCAACCCCAAGCCAGATCACCCCGCTAGGCTGCTCCCAAGTTCCAGACCTATGAAAACGATGTGAGATGATAAACGCCCAGTGGTTTAAGCTGCTAATCAGCTTTGGAGTTATCTGTTATGCAGCAATACATAAACAATACCAGCCTCTTGGAAACTCTTCTTTCTACACCAAAGTAGGGGCAGAGTCCCAGGAGACTGCACATATCTCCATGCACCTGCCTTTCCTCACCCACACGTGACTCACAGGTGGAGAGGGAAGCAAGAGCTATGACAAGTGTGTCCGTTCCCTGCTTATTTCTCATGGATGAGCAGAAGCTGAGCATTAAGGAAGCAAAATGTTTTCAATCCAACGGCACTGCTCACCCTGTGATGCTTTTTCTTTTTTCCCTTCTTTTTTTCTTTTTTTTTTTTTGCAGTACGCGGGCCTCTCACTGTTGTGGCCTCTCCCGCCGCGGAGCACAGGCTCCGGACGCGCAGGCTCAGCGGCCATGGCTCACGGGCCCAGCCGCTCTGCGGCACGCGGGATCCTCCTGGACTGGGGCACGAACCCTTAGTCCCCTGCATCGGCAGGCGGACCCTCAACCACTGTGCCACCAGGAAAGCCCTCTTTTTTCCCTTCTGACTCGATGTCTAACTTGTGTGTAAACTTCTGATGTTCAAAACTCTTAAAATACATTTTATACTTCATACGTTATATATGCGAAGTTAACACACGTGAAAGATGTAATCCCCTGATGATTTTTTTTTAATTACTATCATTTAATAAGATGCTAAAGAAGATGCTTTCCCCCATCACACACTCTGTCCTGGCAACATTTTCAGAACTTTTATTTCCTCTGATAGGTCTTCTCTTAAGTCAGCGAAGAGAGGGAGATTCATACATTCCCTGGGAGCTGGATGTGGGATCTTCAAAGCTGAACTTACGACCCCACTGCTGTAAAAGCTGTGGCCTCGATTTCCCAGTTTTTAGACTGGAAATCACATGTGTCCTATCTCATAGCATCACTGTTATAAAATCAAATAAGATGCTGAAAAAAAATTGCTTTCAATACGTACGATAAATACAGCTGAAGCAGAAAGTTGGTGGTCTGCTAGGTCAGAATCTTGCAGTGGGAAAGCTGGAGATCAAGAATTTGTTGTCGTATTTCCAGCAATGACATAGGGCAGAGGGACTGGCTAGGACAATGTCTGTATCTGCCAAACAGAACTGCCAGATGACATTTTTCCATGTGTGAATTAATGAAATACTCCATTTGGCTACTATCCTCTTGTGAGTTTGGCCATCATCAATCTAGGCCCTGGGGATCTAATCATGTTTGTGAGAGCCCATAAAATGAGGTTCATGTCCACCCAAAGGTGAGGGTGAGACCTCGAACTCAGAAACGGCAATCCCCTCCTAGGCCCAAGGTTAACAGTTATCAAATCCCCACAGAGACAGCTGTTTTGGGTGGATCAACCACGATCTTCCCATCGCTCATCTGAGTTTAGAAGACCGGGACAAAATGGCATATACTGCTAGGGTTTCCTATGAACAGTATTATTGATCACTTGGAAAAGGTACTAGGACTGCTCTTTAAATGTTTAAATGGCTTTAGACCACATCCATTTTTTTATGTGGAACGTTAAGTGGTAGCAACATAATTTTAGCAGGGCTGCTCACACCCCCCGCCCATACACCAGAGAAAATGCCTCCACCGCCAGAAGCTATCAAAGAACGCTATTCTGGTTTACTTGATGCTCAGGTAAGCCCCAAATCGGGAAATGCAAGTCTGAGGTGAGTTCAATCATTACAATATTTAAGAAGGTCTTGAATTTGCGATTCACCTTAAAAGAATAATACTGCTTTGACAGTTACTACAATCTTCACTTCTGGCAGGCAGACTTTGCCCCTGCCCCCAAGTTTTTCATTCAACACTCTCTGAGTCTCTGCTGGAAAAATGATACTTTTCCCCCAAGAGTACATTGTCCTTGGGTGGAGCACCATATAGAGGTAGAGATGCTCCCTACATGGCTCCTTTACATGGTTATAAATAAAGCAGCAGAGAAACATGGCCTGATCCCATTGACTAACTAGTGAGAACCTCCAAGCTGATAGCTCCAAACATTAAACAAGGGGTGGCGGGGGGGGGAAGGAATTGTATCATGTAGCTGAGGTTTTCAAGCCTATCGATGAGATGTTTTCTCTTACAATAATCTAAAATAGTGCAATATAAAAATTTAAATTGTGAAAAAGCCTATCACATAAAAAATTGAAAATAAAAATAAAATAAGATCACTAACCTGAAATGCTGTCAAAGGAGCCACATGGGTTGAACTGTCGGACTAGGTAACATTAAGGGTCCTTATTAGTCCCATTACTTCTAGGACATTCTAATAAAGCAATCCCTGCGGTAGGAGCAGGGAAAGGATGTCAAGCTAAATCCCTAGGAGAAACACACTCATAGTTTCGACTAGAACATTTCAAGAAGTACCTCATGAAAAATGTTTGCATAATATTTGCTTATACATGTAGCCCAAAGCCTTAGAATCAAAAATCTAAGGCTCAGATTTTAGATTTTAATAAGATCTCCCTTCTAGGTCTTATACAGATACAGTCTAAAACAATCCAATAAATACACCATATCAACCACACAACCTATACCAACAATACACCATAGCAACAGTCAAATTACAAACTCGCAAACACCCAAAGTTACATTAAATACACTTAATGGGCAAAAGTGAAAAGCCTCTATGATTGTACTTGTACTAAATGATTCCAAAATTCTCCCCATTCTTCCCTAATTTCCTTTTTTCTCAGATCTTTTAGTCAACTGAAAATTAGGTATATTGACAGACCAAAATATTGTTTTGCAAGGGAGACAAACAGCCAGCCCAAACTAGTCTCTCCGTGATGCCTTACCAGACCATTCAGGCCTACAGGAGTGGCACCCAGCGCCCACAGTTCATCTGTTAATCAGCTACAGCCTTGTAGCTTTTTCTAAACTGAAGTTTAATTACTTAAACTTTATAATTTTACCAAAACTGTCATAAGTGTGGATCTCAGTCGGCAAACTCTTCTGTAAAGAGCCGAACAGTAAATATTTTAGGCTTTTGCCCATCTTTCTTTCAGTCTCTATTCCGAGTACTCAACCTGCTATCTTAGTGCAAAAGCAGCCAGACAACAGTGAAATGCACAAGTGTGGCTGCATGCCAACGAAACCTTATTTATGGGCCCTGAAATCTGAACTTCCATATATTTTTCAAACAAAATATGTTTTTCCACCATTTAAAAATGCAGAAACCATTCTCAGCTCTCAGGCAGAACAGTGAAAGGCAACAGCGAGCCATCATTGGCTGATGCCTGATTTAGACTAACCCAAACTGTGTCGACAAACAAGTCTGCAGTCCCCACAGGCCTCCAGCAGTAGATACCTAAGGACTGACCCTGTTTATCTCTCTCCTTTTGTTCTGAAGGACTACAGTGTGTGTCTGGAATACCTAGCCATCTAATCAACACATCAAACAGGGTAGTTTTGTTCCAAGGGCATAGAGAGCTTCAGCGTGAATTAAAATTCCCTCTCTCAAAGAAAGGTAACAATCTGTAAATAAAGGTGTGTGTGTGTGTGTGTGTGTTGAGGGGAGGTGTCAATTAACAGAGGACAGCCACTGCAGCTTTCGCTTTTATGACCCAAAACACTGGACAAAACCACAGTCCATTCGCACCAAAAAAACCCAAACGACAAAAAGCAGATGAACTTGAGATTGTGCCTTTCAAAAGTCCTTTCCTAGGTGATATCTCCTTACTGATACATCTCCCAGCAAAGAGAAAGAACAGTTAACACCAGCAACTTAAACACCCTTTGCGGAGGAAGGCAGACAGATAGCGAACACAGAGCTACCAGCCCAAGCACTATAGCCACCATTCTGGTACATTCAGGAAAACTCTTGGCCTACAGTTTTATTTTAACAGTTAGTCTGA
Source organism: Mesoplodon densirostris (assembly GCF_025265405.1). NCBI lineage: Eukaryota > Metazoa > Chordata > Mammalia > Artiodactyla > Ziphiidae > Mesoplodon > Mesoplodon densirostris. Next base: position 29,930,929 of record NC_082680.1, on the reverse strand, counting down.
AACCGGCTTCTATCTGTGGCTTAAAAAAACCGCACAACCTCATCCACTGTCTAATTCCTAGGATGGCATACAATCCTGCCTTAAGAAGAGTTATTACAGGCCTATCTCAGAGATATTGCGCGTTTGGTTCCAGGCCACTGAAATAAAGTAAGTATTGCATATAAAGTGAGTCACATGCATTCTGTTCTTGTTTTCCCAGTGCATAAAGAAAGTTATGTTTACACTGTACTGTAATTAGGTATGCAATAGCATTATGTCTAAAAAGACAATATATATATACCTTAAGTAAAAAGCACTTTATTACTAAAAAATGCTAACCATCATCTGACAATGCAGGGTTGCCACAACCTTCGATCTGTAAAAAATGTTGTATCTGGGAAGTGCAGTACAATGAGATACGTCTGTATAGAGTTCAGGCACTTTAGGTCCCTAAAAAGCTTCCAATAAAAAGAAAATTAGTTCAAAATAGATGTAGATGTTTCCCCAAGTTCAAAGAATTAGATGGAGGTTGGGATGGAGGCCATGGGTACAGTACATGGGATGCAGCCACACATCTGAGGGCCCTCCTACACCAGGAAGCCAGGATCTTTTACATATGTTAATTCCAACCCTGACCAGCTAACAACTCATAGATCATCCCCAGAGAAGACAGAGTCTTACATGATCTATACCTGCTGTTGCCCCATGTCCTGAACCACAGAAACACGAAAGACTAACCTTATCAGGAGCCAAATAATCAACAATTTTTGGAGAAAGAGAACCATCCAGGCCCAGAAATTAGACTTAAACATTAGACTCCAGAAATTTTTGTCCACTGATCTCTTTCCTGGTCAGACTTGTGCTTTGGCTGTATTTTTACACTTACTGTGTATGCATGCCAAGGCCATCAACAGGGCTCTGGACAAGGACTGGGTGTTGGGGAGAAGAGACCCTAGAAGGATACTGCCAGGCTGATAAGGAATCATCCTGTTATTTAAAGACCCTAAATTGAAAGATTTCATAATAGGTAGTGGCTGTTTCCTAGTCTGTAGCCCTGCCATATTCATGGTCCGCAATCATGATCTACCCCACTGAGCTTTCTTGGTTCATAACTCTCTAAAAGGAAAACTTCAGGAATTCCCGGGGGGGTCCAGTAGTTAGGACTCCACGCTTCCACCGCAGGGGTCACGGGTTCAATCCCTGGTCGGGGAACTAAGATCCTGCAAGCCGCACGGTGTGGCCAGAATCAAACAAACAAACAAAAGACACAAAAGGAAAACTTCTAGGAAGAGTGAAAAAGAGAGTATGAGCTACAAGTTAGCAAAACTTGTAAAAATGAGTCAGTGGCACAGGAAGGACCAAACAATTGGGTCTGTGTGGTTCTGGGGGCCTGGGCCATACTGGCCTCCGTTCAATTAGCAAAGAATCTGTCAGGATGAATCAGACTACCAGCTGACAGGATGGTGAGGAAGGGGGCGGCCCAGGCTGAGCAATTCAAAGAGGCTTGCAAACAGCTACTTAACATGTCTTGTGAGCTTTATTTGAATTTGAGGGGAAGGCCACAGAATAGTTCTCTCAGGCTTTCAACTCTCCATTCTGATCTGCCAATCCTGAGAGAAGAAAAGGGAAGCTATGAAGCGGCATTTCTGTCACTGAGATTGCTACACAGCGAAGTGCCACACATAAGTCCTCCCACACGCAGACTTGCCTGTTCCCACACGGTCTCTGCCTGAACCCATGGTAAAAAGCAGCCGGGGGACAGTCGGGGGAGTTCTCAACAGGGCAGCACGGTATGGAGCTCACCATTAAAGCAAAACCACATCACAAAAAGCTGATATCATTTCCCCAGTAATTCCAGCTCCGTCACGAAGTCCAGCACAGAGAACCTGACCTCCCGTGGCGACCCATGAGGAAGCTGCTAAGCAAGAAAATAGAATCACTCTTGGGAGAATAAATTCATGATCAGATCAAAAACTAGGTAACTGGATACCTGAAAGCTGGCTCTACTTTGTCACTGCAGGTGACAGTGACAGACACTGGAATAGAAAAAGCATGTGAAAAGGACATCCCTCCTAGACGCCCATCTCTAGGCAGCAGCCTGCCAGCCTTTGAAAAAGGAAGTCAAGGCACCATCCCTCTGCTCAAAGCCCTCTGCTGTGGCTTGGACTGTACTCCTCCAAAAGATAAGCTCAAGTCCTAACTCCCCACACCTTGGAATGTGGCCTCATCTGGAAGTACAGCTGAGCCTTGAACAACGTGGCGGTTAGGGGTTCCAACCCCCGACCACCCAGCACCATTGAAAACCCTCCACATCAGCGGCGCTGCACCCTCAGATTCAACCAACCGTGGACCGTGTGGTACTCTAGAACATACTTACTGAAAAAAATCTGTGTGAGTGGACCCGCACAGTTCAAACCCACGTGGCTCAAGGCTCCACTGTAGTATCTTTGCAGTAATCCAGTTAAGAGGAGGTCAACCTGGATTAGGGTGGTCCCTAAACCCAATGACTGGTGTCCTTATAAGAAAGCCACGTGGAAGACACAGAGACACACAGGGAGGAGCTGGCCATGGGATGAAGGAGGCAGAGAGGGGAGTTTTGCTGCCACAGGCCAAGGAACACGGAGAACTGCTGGCAACCACCAGAAGCTAGAAGAAACAAGGAAGAATCCTTGCCTAGAGCCTCTGCAGGGAGCGTGGCCCTGCCAACAACTTGATTTCGGACTTCTGGCCTCCAGAGCTGTGAGAGAATCAATTTCTGTTGCTTCAAGCCGCCCCTTTTGAAAGGCAGCCCCTTCCTGTCTCACTCAGGAGGAAAATCAGTGCCTCATTACGAGGTGACCCAGGCCTCCCCCGACCTGGCTGACTGCGGCTCCCAGAGCTCCCTGCCCAGCAGGTCGCTGCGGCCGCCCTGGCCTGTCTTCCGTGGTCCTCGAACATGCTGCCACCCTGCCACCCTGCCACCCCGCGCCGCCCGCGCGCAGGCTGCTGATGTCTCAGCCCCTCGCAGGTGCCACCGTCTGTGCTGGAAGACTGACTTCTGGGGAACCTGCACAGCTGTTCCCCTCAATCCTCCTTCAGGGCTCTGCTCAAGTCCCCTGATCAGTCGGGCTCCCCCGCCCCCCATCGGCCTTCAGCGCCTCCTACCCGCCCCGGCTCTGTTCCCCCTTCCCCTGCTTTATTTTTCTCCAAAATCCTTAGGACAAGCTGACATATGCATTTTGCTTAACCTCTAAGAGGTCCGTCTCCCTCCGTAACGCTGGTTTGTGGAGATCGGGGACTGTTTCACTGCTGAACCCCAGCCCACTCTGTTTACTGGATAGCTAAACGCATTCGATCAGGACAGGTGAAATGTTACTCAAAGCTGGCTGTGGGACAAAAAGCGTTTCTACTAATGAAGCGGAACAGCAGCAGCTTCTGCAGATGAAGGACAGGCTCAAGGCTGGGCTCTGAGGGACCGGGAGAGAATCTCCAGTCTCGGGTGGACTCAGGGGCTCACCACCATCCCTGGTGGAAGAGGGAGCAGTAACCAACTTTGAAACCGCCTCTTAAGAGTCCTCCTTATCTAAAAAAGTCAACTCTTACCTATAATTCTTGTCTCCAGCCACACCCTGTAGAAAGTGAGTTGGCCTGAGAAATGTGTGAAGCCAAAGCTAAACATACCTCCATCACGGCATCACCACACACAGTTTTGTTTTTTAGGGGCCGAGGGGAAGGGCCCAGCAGGAATGTTCTGATAATGATCATCTCATACTGCAAATGTACAGCCTACTTAGGGAAGAAAGCCTCTGACCACCATTCGTAAAAAAAAAAAAATAAATAAACAAGAAAACCATTTCAAATGAGCCAGGAGCTTTCAAACAGCTCTGGCTTAGTAAGGAGACAATCCCAACCTTTTCCAATGGCCCTAAATTTACACGTTTCCTTCCCTCATTTACATTTTCAAAACTTTAAACAAAATAAGGCAAAAAAGGAAAGTCTTTCTTTACCTTGGGTTTTGGCCCCAGGGTCTGCCAGTCCTAGGTGTGAATCACAGGATTCTTTGCAAGGTGATCTGATGGGAGTTTCGGCTTCAGGGGTCTCAAAATTACCTTCAGAATCCGAGCTGCCAGGGGGGAAAAATGAGGAATGACCACTTTCAACGGTATTTCCGACACCCTTTATAGTCTACATATCCGCAAAGTCCAGTATTTTTGCCTAATTTTACAACCCGCGGGTCCTCAGCACGGACTGGCCTGTGGGAGCTGCCGCCGCGCCCTCCTCGGGCTTGTCTGGCCTCCTGTCTCCCTGAAATCTCCTCCATCCTCAGGAGCCTTTTTCCAGCACCATTTTTTTTTTTTTTTTTTGAGGTCATCCTTCCCTCTTATACCCAAAAAAAGCCCTTTCAACAGACTCCTTTTCTCAAAAGAGCCCTTTCCTGGAGGTTTAAAAATTAAATGGCCCTCTCGTTCTAAAACAATTAAGCCAATATTCGCCACGATGCCTTTTTCTTTGGTAGGCCTCTACCTGTCTGGAACTCACCCGGCCAGAGGCCGAGGATACTGTCACCTGCCTTCCGCAATCACACGGGTGACAGCTCAGCAGATACCACCATTTCTCACCAGCTGCCAGGAGCCTGTCATCACGCGACCTTCTTTATTAAGGCTGCATTTTCGGGACACAGGGGGACCCCCAGGAGAGCCTGGGAGCGACTTCTTCCCCACAGGGAAGGCCCCAAGTTCCACCGGGTGTGATCCACGACTGTGTGTGTGTGTGTGTGTGTGTGTGTGTGTGTGTAGGGGCGGGGGGCCGGGGGGCTCGAAGCTTAGAGAAAGTGACCGAGGCAGACGGAGATGCAAAGAGACTGCAGATTCTGGGTTAGGTTCAGAAAGCTCATACTGAAACGGGGGGAAGAAAATACCCGGGAGGACAGAACATCCTGAACCTTCGAAGGCACAGCGGGGACCTGGTTACAGGCAGGGACGCAGCATTGCCATGAACACGGTTACGCGGGTGGCGACCACACACACGCACACAGAATGAGCCGCAGATGGATGGATGGATAGCAGCGCGTTTGCATTTTGGCAGGAACGCGTGTACTTGCCTGAAGCTCAAGGATTTGGTCTCGGCTTGCGAGTCCTCCTCCTCGGGGTCGCCCTCGGGCCCTCCGGCCTCGTCCTCTCCGGCGACCCCGCCGCGCACCGCGGACCACGTCCATTTCGCCCACTGCACGGGGGACAGGATCTGCCAGGGGCTGAACGCCATGAGCGCGGCTCCTCCGGCTCCGGCTCCTAGGAGGATGGGAAAGGGGAGAGCCCTTTTTCCCTTTCAAAATGGAGGGAACCGGTGACAGGCGCCCGGACGCGTTTCCAGCGGAGGCGCGGATGTGGTTAAACGAGCGCCGTCGGGGGCCCGGGTGGAGCGCTTCCTCTCCTCCGGCTGGCAGCGCCGCTTCCTCCGCGTCCTCCTTCCTGAACGTGCGGCCACGGCGCCCCCGCGCCCGGCGACTCCCGCGGGGGAGATGCCTCTCCTGGGGCCTCCTCGGGGCCCGGGTCCGCGACGCCCGGCAGCTCGGCCTTGGTTGCACGGCGACTCAGCTGCTCCTGGTCCCTGCGGCCCGGCTCCCGTCTCCCGGCTCCCGCCTCACGGCCGGCTGGGCGCGCATCAGCTGCGGCGGAGCCGCGCCCCAGGAGCCGCCCCCTCGGACCGTACTACTCGCGCCCGCGGGCGGGGGCGCCCGCGGCGGCGGCACTTTGAAGCGCGCGCGCCCGCCGGATCCCCCCGCCTTCGCGCCACAGTGGTCGCGCCCTCCCTGCGGGAAGGGGCTTCTCTGCTACGACCCTGGCCGCTGGCCGAGGACCCTGGCGCCCCCAACAGCTCCAGCGGCTTCGGGAGCCGGGAAGATCCGTTTTCCGTGTACGTGCACGCTGGACTGTGCCTCCTTCCCTTTTTATTTTTATTTTCTCATCTTGCTACTGCGACTTAATGGCGTTAGTGATACTGGATCGCAGAGAAGTTCAGCCCCTTATTATAAAAAACTCTGAGGCCGCTGTTGATTGTGTTTTCCCCTCCCTAATAGGACGGCGTGGAAGATTTCAGCCTGTTCACCTTCAACCTTCAGATCCCTCAGCAACGCTGCAAGAGTAGCCAAGGGCTGGGATTTTAGATGCTTTGTGGCTCCTCAGTCCTCACTGGTGGAAGCGCCGTGGCCAGGTCTTGGGTAAAGGGTGCTAAATTACCGTGTGAAATTAGAGCTTGATCCGTTTCCCATTCTCCTTTTTGAGGCATAACTTCTAAGTGTTTGGTCTCTGACTCCGTTTGCTGCTTCCGAAGTCTGCCAACAGGCCTAATGATTTCAACCTTCAAAATAAAAACCCTCTATGTTTGAAGGGAGAGGCAGGGAAGTAGCAGAGCTCTCCTCTGATTTTCTTCATTTTCCATCAAGAGATTCCACTTAGGGACTGCGCCTCTCAGAATCACCAAGGCACCAAGCGAATCTGCCTCAAACAACCAGGCTTCATGATCTTGCCTGGATAAGGCGTTTCTTGTACTATTGTAATTTCCAGAGTCGCAGGTTCCCACAGAGAAAGCAGCTCCAGAATTTAGAACAAAGTCAGGCTGAAACTGCCACACGGACGTCTCCACTGAATGGGGTTGGCACAGCAAACTGTTGATGAATCATGACTGTCTTACACATTTGATAACAAAAACAAAAGCAAAAATAACGCAAGATCAGGCGTGGCAGGTAGTCTCACCATAACACACGGATGGGGGTTCGCCTGAAGTCTAGACTAGAGGGCTGGGGTGTCTGGATGCTTTAGAATTCATCCAGCTCCTTCCCAGAGATAAATACAACTGTCTTGACCGTACTGGAGACTACAAAGATGAGAAATAAGCAGGAGTCGGTTTTTTTTCAGGTCTGCATGAAATATGCCACAATACAATCCAACTGGTCATATTTTTCGGTTTATGGCTCACCACACAAACCTTCAGATTATAAGGTCCCCCCCCCCACGTTCCTGGATCTGACAGGTGTCTTGTTGCCCATTTAAATCTGTAGCTGGCATATAGTAGGTCCTGTTCCTTCTTCCTCCTGAGCGGTTCTCGAAACTTTTCCCTCCTCTGCATCCCCACTGTGACTGACATAATTCCCACACTCCCTAGTTTTCATAGATCTACTGTAAATGTGTCCGATTGGTTCTACCCCTGAGGGTCGTCTCGGCTGGGGTCACCCTTGCCTGGCTGATCTGTGACTTGTGCTCTAGTCTTGCTGTTCCTGCTCCCCTCTCCTCCGACCCTTTGTAGCCCTGGCCATAATCTCTACAGAATTGGTCTGAACCTTTAATATGTCCAAGAATCATCTGGGGCCCCTCTTTAAAAGTCCAAATCCAAATTGCCAGCAGATTCTGGAAATCTGTATTTTGACCAAGTGTCCTGGGGAAGTTCTTCCACAGGATAAATTTGGGAAACAATGACCAACTTGAGCCAACTAACTGCTGCATCAGGAACAATCTCCTCCCTTTTGCCTGCAGAGTTTTAAACCCTCTTCCCCCCCCCCACCCCCGCCCTGGCCTCCACCCCCATGTCAAGCCCCCAGGCCTTGACTGCCCAAACTTCCTTCCTCACCCAGCGCAGGTGTCTACCCTGGGAAAACAGACTGATTTCTCCCTGCTTTCTACCATCTCTATACCCCGAACATTGAGAGAGACTTTGACTTTGGCCCTTAGGTAGTTTTGAAAGAGGGTACCATTAATAGCTACACCAGGACAACAGGCATAAACCAGGACGTCCCAGGACGTAAGGTCACCCTACACTTAGCGCACTACATGTAACATATTTGTTTACATGTTTCTCCCACTTCTGGACCATAAGCTTTTAAATGGCAAGGACCACGTCATATTTATGATTTATTTTTGTTTCCCCAGAAATCAGGACAGGGCCACACACTCAGTAGGGTGTTCTGTAAATGTGCAGAAAAGGAATATTCCAGTTTACAACAGACCTTCTAAGTTTGGCTAGGGTGACATAAATTCCTAAAGCCTGACTCTTCCGGGGAAATCAAGATTTTGAACCAGCATAGCACAGAAACCAGATGAGTGATGGCCCCAGCAAGACAAAGCCCAGACTACAGAACAATTTCTTGAAATTAGAGAGGTAAATGCCCAGATTTCTGAAAATCTCTGCAAACTCCTGGACTTAACGTGAACAGCAATAAAGTAAGTAATTACTCTATAGCCTGAATTATTTTTATTGTCTAGAACAAATAATGAGGCTGATATGTCAATTTTCTTGTAACTCTGCTAAAGACTGGGAAATGTTTGACAACCAAGGAAAACCATCATTTTGCTGCTAATCCCTTAGCTTCAAGGAGCAGAATGTCTGCAAATGGAATGTCTTTGTTTTGGAAATGACCTTAAGCACAGGAAGGGCCCATCCGTTCTCTTCCTTCCTCTGCTCCTTGGCCTTCACAGAAGCTTCGGATCAATACACCATGAAAATCTAAAATGAAACTCCCTGAAACACTCCACGCAGGTGGCCAGGCCAGGCACACACCTTGCCGCTAACGAGTGCTCCAGAGGGGTCTGTGAAATGGGTCTCTTTGGTAAAAAGTAAAATAAAATAAAATAAGATAAAATATACGAGCAAGCAAATTCACACAGGCAAACAACTATCCATTTAGTGGCGCAGCTACTGTGAGAATGTCTGGGGGAATGTGGCGGGAGGGGAGGGCAGAGACAGGGTGGGGCCTGACTGGGAAGGATCCCTCTGCTGTTAAGGGGTAGATCCTAACTCAGATTGAACTGGATCTTGCAGTAGGGGGAGCAAACACAAGTCCCCACCTAGATAGTGTGAAGGAGCGACGAGGCCTGGGTGGCAGCTGGAGAACCCGGAGGAGGCTAAGGGGCGGCCCGACCCAGTTCCTGGTGCCCATCTAACCATCTCCCAAGAGAAACCCAAATCCTGGCTTTTATAAGACATCTTCCAAGCTTTCATGTTTGTTTGTTTGGCCGTGTGGCATGCGGAATCTTAGCTCCCCGACCAGGAATCGAACCCGTGTCCCCTGCAGTGGAAGCGCAGAGTCCTAACCACTGGACCGCCAGGGAAGTCCCTAAGCGTTCGTGTTCTTACTAATTTCAATTGTTTTAAACCTTGTGGAGGCCATCGCGGCGCAGGACAAATAAAAGCCATTTTGTGCACCTGTGTGGCCCATGGACCCTGGATGGGCCAAGGGGAGTCATCACGCTTTGGAGCCAGTAAAAAAACACTTCCATTTAGAAAGATCATTCTGGCAACAACCTGCGGGCTGGGATGGAAGGAGTGAGGACTGGGAGACGCCTGAAACTGCTGTTTTCCCTGCCCCAAGCTGCCTGAAGAAGGCAGACGGCTTCTCCTCCAGAGGGTAAAAAAGCAGAGCTGGAATTTAAATAAATAAATGAATAAAGAAGAAGACTTGGAGCTGTGAGCAATCCAAGCACAATTTACAACAGAAGGAAGAGAAAACTGCTATTGTGAAGAAAACCATTTCCGACAGCCAGTGAAATGAGACAGTCGGTGAATTTCTGACCACCCGTGTGTACGAGATGATGTTCCGGAGGGGATGAGGGTGGCACCAGGGTGGCACTAGGGAATAGAATCACAGAGATAAAGTCACCGCTGAGAAAACAGAAAGGTCGGGCAGGCAGACCCATCAACTCATCTGTATTTCCTAACAACTGACGAATTGGGTGAGCAAAAGATACACCTAATTCAATTCACATGAAATGCCAGATTGATGATGCCACCAAAGTGGCAGGGCGGCTCTGAAGGGCTGAGAAAAAGCATGGGCCCATACCGACTTGAAGCGGCCAATGGCCACTAGGTTTAGGTGCCTCAGCGGAACCTCGACAGACCGTGTCCCTTCCCCACCCTGCTTTTTGAGAGCCACCCTGTCCATGGACTGAGCTTCCAAGACACGGTGGGGCACTCTGGGCGTGTGCTCACTCCATCAGCCCGATCACTGAGCTAAACACCCTCAACCCTTAACCTTTTTCTACTTTTCTATTTAAGTGATGAAGGTCTCTAAGATGCAATGATAAGAGTATCTTACATAATAAAGTTTCATCTGATCTGTACAATCATGCTCCGGCAGTGGGGCAGGTTTTCTCATTCTCAATTTGCTGATGAGGTAACGGAAGCAGAAAGGGCAGCCACCTGCCTGAAACTGCGCCACAGAACTGAATCTGGAACCCTAGTCTCCTACCTTTCAGTACCCTTCCTTTGCTTTGGATCAAACCGGAAGAAAGCAGAAAGCCCTTGGAGCCACTTGGTAGCTTGTGGTTCCATCAGCTGGACGGCCCTCTCAACTTCTTGCTGCTGCTGCAGTCCTGGCTTCCTGCTCACCTGGCACAGGCTGCTAAGTCACAGCTAGGACGACCTCACTCCACCAGGGAAGAGCTGCCACTGCCAACAACGGCATCTGAGGTATTCAAATAAGTTCAGGTTACAGTCTTAACCTTGCAAGATCCGATGTTATCCTTTATCTGGAGGCTATCATCACCTAGAGAATCACAGTCTTCCCTCCACCACCCAAACACACCCAGATCAGGGAATTTGTAGTATGCGTTTACACTGAAAATTACATCCTAAAGAGAACCTCCTTTCTCTTTTTTTTAAAACAGAAAGGCTGGATTTATGTCCATAGCTAACACTCTTTCAGAGCTCCAAGAAGATTCAAAGGGATTCAGACTGCATCCGTTAAAGAGTTGGCCAAGCTCCCCACCTAGGAGACCTGCTCCAGATTTTGCTCTGGTGAACAACAGTCATATCCTCCCTCTCATCTATTTTGTTCTGTATCACAAAAACAAAGTTTGGCTTCCCCAGAAAGTATGTCATTCCACCTAGGTCAGGGGTCCCCAACCCCTGGGCCGTGGACTGGTGCCGGTCCCAATAAACCTCCCCATCTGCTAGACGAGAAGAACACTGATCAGATGGCCCAGATTTTCTGAGATCATCCTGATATCAGATATTCTACCCAGTGTCTTCATAAAGACTTGTCCCCATTTTCATTTACAAAACACTGTCACCAAGTAGTTAGAAGGTACAGATTGGGAGGGCACTTGGAAAGGGCAGCAGAGAGTCACTGATAGGAGGATGTGGAGAGAGGTATCCTCTCAGAAGAAAGAATAAAACCGCAAGAAGGTTTCCAAAGTAACTGGGAAACCCACTCCACTGAAATCCTCACTCTGGGCACGTGGGGGAAATTTCATCACAGGACCTCGTGTGTTTGTGACCAAAAATCTTCTTGTGTTTCTAAAAGAAAAAGATCCGAAACTAAGAAGCAAATTCCATGACATGATATGCAGCCTACTGTTACTTCCAGCTTTTATCTTTTTATGCTAAAAGTTTAACTGCCACAATTTGGTTCTGAAACTACATGTGTGTGACAATTCAAGGAAAATATGTTTTTTTACATCTCTGTTATAGTACAAAGTAGGGAGAGGGGAAACCTGCCCTTTTTGTGGGTGTTAAAATTTGTGAAAGTGCCAAATATTAACACACTGCTAATAAATATAAGCTAAATGACTAGCTGGATAGGAAGACATAACAATGTTCCAAGTTGGTAAAATTAAATATTGTAGAGATGGCAGTCCTACTCAATTAATTTATAGGTGTAATGCGATTGCCATCAAAATTCTTAGGGGATTTTTCTGAGGATTTCTCAATAGTTTTCAAAAATTTATCTGGAAAAATAAACTGGTAAGCATACTTTAGATTCTTTTAAAAAATGTCAAGAAGGGGTTTAGTTATGCACGATATTAAGACACATTTATGCAAAAATAGGCATATCTTTGTTCTGTGAAACAGAACAGAAAGCCCAGAAGAAAACCCTGTAAGATATAGGAAGTTGTTATATGATAGAGAAGTGGTTACAATACAGTGGGGAAGGGAAGATTACTTAATAAATGGTTGAAGAATAATTGGTTGGCAATGGGAAAAAGCTCAAATTCAACACTTACCTCAGAGCATATACCAACATAAATTCCAGATGGATTAGATGGCTAAATAATACAAGTCAAACCACGGGGAGAAAACAATCTAGAAGCAACAGAATCTGTCAAAGCTCTGTCAGAAGGATGACAGTCCAAACTTTGGAGTAATTAATGAAATCACACACAAAATAAAGATCGCAGATTTGGCTCCATAAGAGGAAAGCTCCTGAATGTTTGCCTTCAAATTAAAAGGCAAACAGACAGGGCTTCCCTGGTGGCGCAGTGGTTGGGAGTCCGCCTGCCGATGCGGGGGACACGGGTTCGTGCCCCGGTCCGGGAAGATACCATATGCCGCGGAGCGGCTGGGCCCGTGAGCCATGGCCGCTGAGCCTGCGTGTCCGGAGCCTGTGCTCCGCAACGGGAGAGGCCGCAACAGTGAGAGGCCCGCGTACCGCAAAAAAAAAAAAAAAAAAAAAAAGGCAAACATACAGGCTGAGGAAAATAGTGGCAACCCAAAGCTCACACTGTTATTACCTAAGGAACTCATGGAATGCCCCCTTGCCCCACAGTCTCATGGGAAGGTATTATTCTGTCTTAAAAAAAAAAGCAGGGGCCTCCCTGGTGGCGCAAGTGGTTGAGAGTCCGCCTGCCGATGCAGGGGATACGGGTTCGTGCCCCGGTCTGGGAGGATCCCATATGCCGCGGAGCGGCTGGGCCCGTGAGCCATGGCCGCTGAGCCTGCGCGTCCGGAGCCTGTGCTCCGCAACGGGGGAGGCCACAACAGTGAGAGGCCCGCATACCGCAAAAAAAAAAAAAAAAAAAAAAAAAAAGCAGGACAAGTTGGCTACATTTTCAACCTCTAGAGCAGGGGCTCTTGATCTGGGCTTAGTAAGGAAGGGCTTGAGAAGATCATGACTTCCTTGAAATTACATGAGAAATTAACCCTGTGTGTTTGCACCCATCTCTCCCCCTCCTCTTCCCCAGGTACAGTCAAGCTCCACTCCGGGAACAAGGCTTTAGTCTGATTAAAGATGAATTTTCGAATCTGAAAGAGGTACCAATAGAAGATTCTCTTCCCCCATCAGTTACAAGGAAGTTTTAACCCAAGAGGCCCATACTCAGAGAATCCATACTCAGAGAATCCAGACCAGCCAGAGATTAATACAAGAAGCAGTGAGCTTGGATGACACGCCACAGGTGGAAAAGAGAGAGGAAGACCCAGTGGGCAGCCCGTGGGTCTAATGTAAGTGACTGGTGACCCAAGTGTGACACCCTCATACAAGCAGCCAAGATGCCGCAAAAAGGGAGATTTTCCCAGGGATCCTACTGATACACAGGAGCCTCCTCAAAGACAAACAAAGTTGGGCCAGGATGTAAAAGGTGCACTTCATGAGGGGGATGCAAAAGAATAATTGTAACATTTTTCTTTGGGGGATGCTCTCTCTTTTTGGTGTACTTCCGGTTAAAAAAAGAGACAATAAGCCCCAAATGGAGTCGCATGTGCTAAGCCCACGGCACCAAACCGAGACTTAATACCTAACCTGACTGCGGAGTCAGTGCCTCCTAGGAATGTGATCTTGACCAAACAGTCTGGAATTCCCTGGGCAGCCCTAGGGAGGTAAACACCTCATAGCCCCCAGCTGCCTCCCAAAGGGAGGTGACCTTGCCTGAAACAATCCACTCTGTGCTAGTTCCCCTTTCCCGCCCCTTCTGTCCATAAAAGCCTTTCACTTTGTGCAGCTCTGGGGAGCTCCCTCCTATTGGCTCCATGGGATGCTGCCCAATTCACAGATCATTGAAAGAAGCCAATTTGATCTTTCAATGTACTCAGCTGAATTTTGTTTTTTAACAGATTTGGTGTCAGTGATGGGATCCAAAGTGAACTTCTGACAGCTTCGGGGACAATGAGAAGCACAGGCCTGCTGCCTGGAGAGCACTTTGAGTTCCCAGTCTTTCCCACCATTTCCAAAGGCTGCGTGTAAATGCTTCTCAGTTCTGAGCTCGGCTCTCTTTGCATTGAGCTCCCAACCTAGTTGGCATTCCAGTCTGCAATTCCCCCTTCGGGAAACTCCTTCCAGTCCGCCGTCCTCACTTGTGGTTCAGTGCCCTCCCCAGTTCCCAGTTCCAGGTTGGGAATTGCTGGTGGTGTGGCCAGTCCGCAGTAACATCTCTTGGTTACTGCTGGTTTGTTAAGGTGCCCATTTGTCTCATTTTGTGTATATAAAGGCCACTGCTAGTGGGAATCTCAGAAGCCAAAAAAGCTGCAAAAATTGGTGGGCACGGATCAAACACTTAAAGGCCATTAGGGCACCCGCCACCTAACTCAAAGACTCTGTGTTAGGATAAGGTGGTCACAGGACAGGTTAGATTGACACTAGGTCACCCACAAACCTCAAGAAAGTTTCCAAGCAATGAGGTACACTGTAAAACACTGCACAATCCCCAACCCAGCAGCACAACCCTTTTAGTTATTAGTGTGGCTCCAAGAGACCCAAAGGCTTAGCAGAAGGAAGAAACAAACAAAAAAAAGGAATGGGATCTTTAAGCTCCAAAGAGTCAAGCGTGCTACCTTTCAGCACAGCTGCTTATTTTATGTCTAAGAACTATGGCTTTGGAAGCTATAAACATCTACACAAATGGCAAAATCTTACTAAAGACAACCTAGAATTACAATGACCACTGTGACAAGAGTTCCAAGTAGATAAGATCATTTAAGAAGCGCACTTAAAAGCAAAGCCTCCCAAATCAAAAACAGAATGGGAAACCTATTTTAATTAGCATGCAGAAGCCTCCAAAAGGCTTCAAAATTCCAAAATAGCCCCATGGAAAGATTCATTGCAAAACAGATAATGGAAAGCTAAACACAAGACGTAGCTGAACCAGAAGTGTGAGACCAACATAACTCGTACCGCTCCCCTCTACTCTCCCTGCAGCACTCACTTTCTTCTAGTAATCCTCTGTCTGAAAGTCTTTCCATTCTGAAGAGACCACAACACCATAAACAAAAGTCCACCAATTTAGTGGCCATGCAGACACCCCCAGATCTACTGCTCTCAAAGGAGGACCCTCTTACAGGCCCTTCCCAGAGTTGATGAGTCTCTGAAGAATTTTCTGGTAAACCACTTCAACAGCCAAGGAAAACTAAAATTAAAATTAATGAGAGGGCTTCCCTGGTGGCGCAGTGGTTGAGAGTCCGCCTGCCGATGCGGGGGACACGGGTTCGTGCCCCGGTCCGGGAGGATCCCACATGCCGCGGAGCGGCTGGGCCCGTGAGCCGTGGCCGCTGAGCCTGCGCGTCCGGAGCCTGTGCTCCGCAACGGGAGAAGCCACAACAGTGAGAGGCCCGCGTACAGCAAAAAAAAAAAAAAAAAAAAAAAATTAATGAGAAACCTGGCCAAATTCTGGTAGATACCGGTGCTACACTCTCTATGTAAACTCCACGTGGAACCTATAGATGGGATCCTGGAGAAAGTGGCAGAAACCACCTAAGGGTGAGAATTCTTATCAGAGACGGCTCTTCCAGATCTGTCTCTAGTACCCGGTAGAGAGAGGAAAATAAAATATCTTTTGTACTGATGCCACAAACTCGGCCTCTGTGCACTGGAGCTCAACTGAATCTTGGAGACAAAGTTTTGGGTGAAGTAGAAAAGAATAGCTTTACTGTTTTCCAGGCAAAGGGGGACACAGTGAGCTCATGCCTCAAAAACTGTGTGTCCCAACCCGAGAGGACCTGGTGAGGAGTTTTATGGCAGTGTTTCAAGGGCAGGGTTGCTGATAAGGATCAGGGTGTGTGCAGGGCCTGCACTCCTTCAATCGGGCCTCAGATGCTCTCCTCCCTTGTCTCTGCATCCCCTCCCTTCCCTGATGAAGGACTATTCGAACCTGCCCTTTGGAACTCAGGGAAGGTTATGGGGGCTGGAGTCTATTCCCTACAAACAAGAAATGGGGGACACAGAAAGGCTTCCTTGCCCAAGAGCCTCACAGGGTCCTGCTCGGTTTCAGGACCCTCTTTGGAGATGCCTCTTGAGTCCAAGTGGTTGTTCAATACTGCCAGAAATATTTACTGTTTGTCCCGGCTGACAACTACAAAGTAGCTCTGTGGTCAGAAACTGGCCAAACTGCAGAGCCTGATACAAATTTTTTTTAGGCCTTCTTTCTTAAGCTAAAATAAAACTATGTACCCAGAGGGAAAGAAAAACCTTCTAAAGCCCTTGTAAAAGGATTTATGGGTGGACCAGCCTATAATGTCATTTCAGTTGCAGCCCAATTCCTTGCGGAATTAAAAGCAAGTGTCTTTATCTCCCATATCATTGCAAAATCAGAAATTTGGCTCAGGAACTCCTATTTAGGTCATCTCTTTAAAATACCAACTTCAAGGAGGTACTTCTTATCAGAAGGAAAACAGAAGGGGTAAAGTTTATTTTGAAACTTAGGCAACTGAAAAATCCTAAATGTCTTCTCCACAAATATTAATAAAAAGCTTTAGCCATCTGAGCAGGCAACCTTAGATTATTCCTTCTGCTAGAAATGTAATTTGGGTCCAATCTCTTTTATAAGTACCTGATTCATGGCTAAATTTTTAAACAGAAGCTATAAGGTCTCTGTTTGCATCTGTCTGTATGTGTATGTATGTCTATGTACATGTGTTGTAGATACATGGTATTTTCCACCTTGAGATGGTATTACTAAATTAATTTGTAAAAGAGCCCTATTCAACTGGCTTGAAGAGAATTAAGCACTTGTATGTATAAAGGATTCTTAAAACTCTCAGAAATATAATAGAAGCTAACCCAAATGTTTTTCAAGTTCACATGATCTGAGATAATCTGTGGTAAATAAAAGGTAGTTTAAGTTTTTTGGATTCATTAAAATAGGTATGTCTTTAGAATTATCAACATTAAAATAATGCCGACATACAACTTTATCCTACTTGGGTTTATTGGTCAAAGAAGTTCATGTTATCTCTGTTATGAAATATGTCAGCAAGAAAAATAGCTTGGGGTGACGGTTGACTTTGACTAATGTCTTATGAAGTTTTTGTGGTTAGTCTAAACATAATTATCAAGAACAAGTGAATTAAATAGATACAGTGGAATAAAAGTTTTTATGTGAACTTTTGAAATAGTTTCCCCAAATCTTTTTGGTAACCTGAAACCTTAAAGTTTCACTAAGTTAAATTAGATGACAGATAGTTATTAAATATCTAGATCATTTTCAAATAAGATTAAATAATTACTGAATACAGGTTTGTCCATTTTGGGCTTCCTTTTACAGAGGAACTAAAGATATTTGGGTTTATTTGTAAATATGTTTTGTGCTACACTGAAAAATTTACTATGAGAAAGAAATTGTTTCTACAGATTATAAAAAGTATTTACAGGGCTTCCCTGGTGGCTCAGTGGTTGAGAGTCCACCTGCCGATGCCGGGGACACGGGTTTGTGCCCTGGTCAGGGAAGATCCCACATGCCGTGGAGTGGCTGGGCCCGTGAGCCATGGCCGCTGAGCCTGCACGTCTGGAGCGTGTGCTCCGCACGGGAGAGGCCACAATAATGAGAGGCCCGCATACCGCAAAAAAAAAAAAAGTATTTACAAAGTTGTCAAGCCACAGAGTGCTAATATAAAAGATAATTCACGGTTGTTTACCTCTTTATTTTCACTAAAAATTAAGGTTTTTTTAGAGTTAAAAATTCTAATATATATAGTGAAATTAGAGCTACTAGAAATAGTAAGAGAAACATCTCTGTGTGAAAGGAGAGCAGGATGTGTGGTGTTTTTTGTTTGTTTGTTTTTTTGTGGTACGCGGGCCTCTCACTGTTGTGGCCTCTCCCCCTCCGGACGCGCAGGCTCAGC
This sequence comes from Mesoplodon densirostris, assembly GCF_025265405.1. Lineage (NCBI taxonomy): Eukaryota > Metazoa > Chordata > Mammalia > Artiodactyla > Ziphiidae > Mesoplodon > Mesoplodon densirostris. The sequence continues at coordinate 29,913,154 of NC_082680.1, read as the reverse complement.
AGCCATGGCTCATGGGCCCAGCCGCTCCACGGCATGTAGGATTTTCCCGGACCGGGGCACGAACCAGTGTCCCCTGCATCGGCAGGCGGACTCAACCACTGCGCCACCAGGGAAGCCCAGGATGTGTGGGTTTGTTGTTTTTTTTGCGGTACGTGGGCCTCTCACTGTTGCGGCCTCTCCCGTTGCGGAGCACAGGCTCCGGACGCGCAGGCTCAACGGCCATGGCTCACGGGCCCAGCCGCTCGGCGGCATGTGGGATCTACCCGGACCGGGGCACGAACCCGCGTCCCCGGCATCAGCAGGCGGATTCTCAACCACTGCACCACCAGGGAAGCCCAGGATGTGTGTTTTTGATGATAGAATGTATGAGGAATGGAGATGCATTTTTGTTGAGGAAAAGAAAGTTTGTCCTACAGTGAGACTGGTTATTTCAGAACGGGAAAGAGGAAAAACATAGGACAAAACTGTAGACGGATTGTGGAAAAGGAATCTTGGTAAAAGGAATTTTATATGTGATCAAGATGGCTAATATTGGAATGAATTTATTTAAGTTAAAAAAAATGAAATGAATTTTGGTGCAAAATGAAAACTGGTTTTCTCTCTGTTAAAAAGACTAAGTTAAAAAAATTTTTTTTAGACTTTTGGTCTGCTTTTGAGAACAGTTGTGGAAGTTTCTTTACCTTTTAAGTAATCTGCCTAGAATGCAAAGATTCTGTGTTTTGCCAAAATAATTTTCTGTGACAACTACTTAACTTTCTGTATTTGCCTGCAAAGTCTTCAATTGTCAGTTTGGTTAAATGAATAACTAAGTATTGTTTCACAGTTACCTATGATCCTATTTGACCAAGTGTTTTGAAACCTTTGATGTTTTTGGCAAATGCCAAAAAATTCAATTATAAATGAAGGTTTTTTGACCTTGAACCAACTTGGAAATTTTCCAGAGGGCCCCTGGAACTTCTCAAAAGATTTGTTCTCTCTCTCCTTTTAAAAAAGGAGAAGTTAAACTAATTAGGCTTATTTGATATGTTAAATTACATGGGCATTGTCAAATAAGAAAGTAATACCAAGCCTTCTTCATGTTGTATTTGTATAGGTATATTTTGTAAGTGTTCTAGAAACTCTGTGAAATTCCTGGAAATCTGATATGTTGTGGTATAATGTTATCAGTCATAATTCTAGTTATTCTCTTAAACTGTTGTATATCACAGAAATAACTACATTTCCTTATCAAATGAACTCTTATCAGATCTTTAACAATGGGTATTTTAAAAGTCTTTGTCATTTACAGAGTTTTGTCTTAGATGTTTTTGCAAAAGTATTCCTACGATAGTACTTCATCTTCAAGAAGATTCAGGGAAAGGACTTTGGCAAGTACAGGTTTCTAATAACTCTAAGATCATAAAACTGAACAGAATTCAAGCAGAACAAGTATAATTACATGGGACTGAATGAACTGAGGATGATCATAATTTTTAATAATATTTTTGTTTGAAGCACTGCTGGTTCCTTAATGTTTAGTTTTTCCAGATTTAAGGAAATCTTTCCTCTTAAGCTCTCTATGACTTACAGCAATTTTGTAAAATATATCTTTGTAAACAAAGATGGAACGTTTGCTTTTTCTCCCTACCTGATCCTTCCAGAATTTGGAAAATCTTGGGTATTCTTTTCATGGCAATGTAATTCATTATTTGCATAAGTTCAATAAGAATCTGTTCTCCTTGTAAGAGGACACACCTGGAAACTTTGACTATATTACCAAGTCTTATATCTGAGAGAGATGTGTATACACACACACACACACACACACACACACACACACACACACACATATCAAACTGTATAGCTTTAAAAACTTGGAAAAATCAGCCTGGTACCTTGCTTATAAGGTTCCTGGAGGCCTTACTTCTAGGTGAGTAAGAAAGGTCACTGCCTGATGGCTCAGGAACCTCAGGATATTTGGGGGGAACTTGAGAAGAGAGGAATTCACCCAAACTATAGGTATTGCAGGTAAACTCTAATGGTAAGTCCTCGGCTTGGCTTCCTGGCCTCAGAGGCTTTTAGAAGGTCAATCTGAGATTCCTTATGAAAAGTTCCAGCAAAGCAGTCTTTAAAAGAGCTTATATGGTCAATCACTATTCTTGCTGCACTTGCTTAAATAATAAGGCCAAGATTAATGGAAGCAAGTTAGTTTTACTGTGATTACCTTTGGTTAAATGAAATGGGGTAATTGAAGAGAGAAAAATTATATTTGCACCTTCATAGATATTAGATTCTAGTTTGGCTAATTGTTTTTGAGGTTTTGTTATATACCTGTAAACTGGACTGTGCCCTGAATTCTTCTAGCTTCCTCAAATAACTGGCTACGACTCTCCAAACTAAGTTGTCCAATTTTCTCCCACCCTTCTGATTTGGAATCCCTAAGAACAAAGATTGGCCTTGAATCTCTCTGGAAGGGACCGTACCAGGTCCTCTTCACTACCCAGATGACTTGAACCAAAGGTATATATCTCACAGTTGAAGAGGTCTCCACTGATACCCGGTCCTCTATACCAGCTAGAGACCTCAAAATCAAATTGACTAGGAAGAGACTTAGCCGCCATTGAGGACTTGCGTCCTCCCAAGACACCGGATCAAGACTTCACACTTTAACTAAACATGCAACCCTTTCTTCTCGTTTTCCTTCCTTTACTGTGACATCGGCCTGGAAAGATAATGCCATCATCCGTATCTCCCAGGCCACTGTTAAGACAGGTAACCTCTGGAATTTAGAGTAACTTTTACTTTCAGGGTAGGAGATTTACTTCCTGAATGCACTACAAAAGCTGACTAACCCCTAGCTTGAATGGGCAAAGGCAACAATTCCTGAGAATGAACTCATTCACCACCTTAGTGAAAGTGGTTTGTGCTCTGGCAGGATTTACCTTTGTCTGTGATGGTTATCATTCTCCTTGGGCCTATGGATGCCTAGATGGCTGGTGCATGGCCGGGCAATGCCTCTTAGGTTCTCTAACTGTGCCCCGAATTGTTTACCAACAAACAAAGACACATCATTGGTGAACTCCCCTGAATTTGCCTTGTCCAGTTAGAAAAGACTTAACAGGAGTCTCTCATGATTTAGGATTCACTTCCCTTGGCAGTGCCCTACTTCCCTGGTTTGGAGTAAATGTACATGAAGCTATGATCAGGAACCTCTCCTCAACCCTTGAAAACATTGCAGAATCCACTGCTAAGATGACAGCTGCAGAACCAGAATCCTTAGACTTCCTGGCCAAAGTTGTTCTTGGTAATAGGAAAGTCCCTGATTATCCTTTAGCGGAGCAAGGAAGTGTCTGTTCTATGGTCAACACCACCTGCTGCACCTGAATTAACTCTTCTGGGGAAGTTGAAACTCAGTGACAGAAGATCACCAAACAAGCCACTTGGTTTTGACTGGTTTGGATCTTAGGGACCATGGCTCCAAAGTGCACTCCAAACACTGAGAATTAGCTTGCTTGTAACAATCATTATAATCCTGGCACCCTGTATTTTCTTTCTTTCTTTTCTTTTTTTTTTTTAAATTTCTTGGCCACGCCACGTGGCATAAGGGATCCTAGTTCCCTGACCAGGGATCGAACCCGTGACCACTGCAGTGGAAGTGTGGGGTCTTAACCACTGGACCACCAGGGAAGTCCCTGCATTTTCTAAAAAGGTTTAAATGCGTGTCTGCGGCCGCTAAACGCCAAGCACATGATCTCCCTAAGACTGGAAGGCCAGAAGAGGAATGAAGAAAATGACCAGCTGAAAAATTGTGAACCTGAAGTCACAACCTGTGAATACCACACAGAGGATCAACAAAAACTGAGAACTTCAGAGCCGTAGCTGGGAGTGGTGCCAACACCTTAAATCTGGATCACATTTCTCAGTTAAGCTTGAGTCTCTGATCAAAACGGGGGAATTGTTCAAAAAGAGACAATAAGCCCCAAATGGAGTCGCATGTGCTAAGCCCACGGCACCAAACCGAGACTTAATACCTAACCTGCTTGCGGAGTCAGCGCCTCCTAGGAATGTGATCTTGACCAAACAGTCTGGAATTCCCTGGGCAGCCCTAGGGAGGTAAACACCTCATAGCCCCCAGCTGCCTCCCAAAGGGAGGTGACCTTGCCTGAAACAAGCCACTCTGTGCTAGTTCCCCTTTCCCGCCCCTTCTGTCCATAAAAGCCTTTCACTTTGTGCACCTCTGGGGAGCTCCTTCTTATTGGCTCCATGCGATGCTGTTTGATTCTTGGATCACAGAATAAAGCCAATTTGACTTTTCAGTTTACTGGGTTGAATTGTTTTCTATCATTCCCTTTAGGGTGGTTTCTTCCAGGACACCATGTTGATGATGCAGATGGCACTGCCGGGAACCTTTCTTCCCATCTGGGAAAAAGCGGGAAGCGTGGTGGGGCTCGGTGGAGGCACGGAGGAGGCTGCCAGGCCCAATTCTGTGGAGCAGGAAGCTTCAGCATTTGGGGAGCTCTCTTTAAGAAAATTACAAATGAACCTTGTGAACACAATGCCAGAGCCCCTCTGGAGACCTAGGAAGGGCTGCACAGTGAGGGGTCCTGAAGTTTAAGCTTCATTGGCTTCATGGTAAATTCAGTTGGGTAAGTGAAAATATTGATACATTGAAGGAAAGGAAGGTTGGATATTGGACGAGGATATTATCTTCTTTGGGGAGGTTTCCTTGAAAATAATAGGATTTTAGAAATCCAGAAAAACTATATAATAAATGAGTCTTTTTCCAATTCAAAGGCTAAAATAATAACTGACCAACACTCTATAAATGACTTAACCATTGTTGTCCTTTGGCTGTAACACTAACTGGTGTTAGTGACGATTTCCAGCACTCACCCAAAAAGTATTTTCTTGGAAACTGTTTTCTTACGGACTCATAATTAGTCAAGATATATATGTGTGTGTATACACACACACACACACACACACACACACACACACATATAGGCCACACCACGCGGCTTGTGGGATATTAGTTCCCCGACCAGGGACTGAACCCAGGCCCTCGGCAGTGAAAGCTCAGAGTCCTAACCACTGGACTGCCAGGGAATTCCCAAGGTATTCTGTAATTATTATCTTACAGAACTAGCATAAGCAAGGTTATCTTTACTGCTCTTTTCGGCACCTTGTCACATATGATATAGGAATATCATATGTATTTTCCACTTCCTTTGGCCAAGGCATAGCTAGCTACTGAGTAGAATGTATTTGTTCTCAATTCTTTTCTGAACTAATAAGTCATTGACTCCAAGCCTAAGCCTCCACCCCAGATCTTACAGAAACACAGGAATTTTTAGCTGGAAAAGCCCTTTGTCAAAGATCCCTGGGCCCAATATCCTGCTTCCAGACAAGCAGATGAGTCTCTGTATTAAGGATTTCCTGAGGAGTACCAGACACCAAAGTTTGCATGACTAGGACTCAGTCCTCTCGGGTGGGACGTCTGAATTCTAGGCTTTCTCCTCAACTCTGAAGGATATTATAGGGAAGCGAACTTCGCCACCTCCAAACATCTCTTTGGCATGTGGATTATATCAAGGTGAAAACACTCAAGGCACCAAAACTCAGGAAGAAATTCTGACCTTCTCCCAACTGACTAAAAACATTCAGCTAGAGGGCCTCTTCCCGGGATAGAGCTGTCACCAGAGGTGTCTGCAGAGAGTATGGGCTCAGTGCAGTGGGCGCAGGACCTAGAGACCAGAGTCCACACTGGGTCCCATTGTGTCTGCAGGGCCCAGCAAACAGTTGTGTACCAAACATCTGCTTTTCCATCTTCACGTGAAGTTCCTTCCATCCCTTCGAAGTCCCAGCCACTACCCCCAGCATCCTCTTCTGTCTTCAGCTGAAGATGGTATATAAGGTGAGGGTTTCCGCCATTTGGGGGAGTTACTCGGTTATCCTGGGTCTCTCCCATGTACACATGTTATTCAACTTTTGTTTGATTTTCTCCTGTTAATCTCTCTTATGTCCATTTAATTCCTAGACCAGCCAGAAGAATCTAGAAGGGTAGAGGGAAATGTATTCCTCTCCAACAATATGCACAGTTGGTATGTGTAACAGAGATACAACGTCCCTCCCCAAATTCACCTCATTTTAGAAGGCAACATGAACGGTTTCATCAAGAAAAGGATTCTTTCATATACAAATAATATTGTGCTTTGTTTTTAAAAGTATTGTAAAGAAATACCTTTATTGTTTAAGGCAAAAGAATACACATGCTCATTCTGAAAGCAGCTCTTTTGCCTCGTTCCTGTTTGCCTATTTCTGTTCCCCTCTAACTTTAAAAGAACCTAATTATAGGAATGAGATCACTAGGCAATTTAACGTAACTCCTGACTTCTGCTCTTCTGAAAGCACACCATGCCTTGTCTAACCTGTTGATTCTTTTCCTAGATAAAAAGCAGTAAAAATGAAGAATTATAAAATGACTAGCTCTCTACTCTGCAAACAGCCCCCTTAGCAATCCTGCACGCAGATCACTTGGGCAAGATAACATCTGAAGAAAGAGTCAGCCAGTCTGCAACACAACAGAGAATGATGCAGAATCCAACTTCCTGCCTTGATGATTCACTGAGATTCTTCCCCTTTTTTCCCCTTTAAAAACTGTCATGGCTGAGCAGACTCGGTGGAGCTGGTCTCAGGACACAAGTCCACCTTCTCCCCAGATTGCTGGCTTTTCTGACTAAAGCACCTTTCTTTTCTATTGACACTTGCCTCTTGGACTATTGGCTTTTGAGCGGCGAGCAGCCGAACCTGAGTTCGGGAAGAATTCTTTCATTCAATCACCCCACACATTTCACAAATGACAAGACAGACCCCATTCTTGCCCTCATGGAGCTTGCATATTGGTGAGTTTAGTAAGCAAAGAAAATACGTAACTTCCAAGCCGTCATGAATGACGTATAAGAAAAGTGCAGGGGCTCCTAGGGAGGCCAGGGAGGGTGGGATGGGGAGGACGAGTGGAGATGATGAATCAGACAGCCGGGGAGGCTGCTCGGACGAAGTGACTAGCTGAGGCTTGAGGGAGGAGCCTGAGAACTGTGCAGACAGCAGCCTGGCAGCAGGCGTGACTTAAGCCAAGTGAGTGAGGGGAGAATCCTCCAACGTCAAGGATCTCAGTCTTTGAAACAGTGAATTTCGGATGGCACAGAAAAGTACAAAGAAGAAAGGAAAACTTACCCAGAGTCGTGTTTTCCTAAACAGCCAACTGTTAAAATGTTGGTGAGCAACACACTCTTTTCAAAGCACTTTTTTACACCTGGAATGAAATTATTTCTATTTTTCCACTTAGTATCTGTCTTTCCTGACTAGAAGTGTGCTCTGTGAACACAAAGCATCTTGTCTGTCTTGTTCCGTCTGCTCCATAATATTTGGGGACTGAATGAATAGACAAAAACCTCCCAAATCGCCCTGTTACATACACACAACACGTACTTATGAGCACGGATAGACAGACAGACAGACAGATAACAGATGGACCGATAGATACTTTTAAACAAATGAGATTTAAATATACGTATGGTCCTCCTTTAGAGGCCAGGGCTTATTCCCAACTTCTCCTGTTTTCATCATAAGCTCCGCTCCCCAGGGGAGGGAGTGGGAGCCAGGCTGTGTGGAGTCAAGACCCTTCCTGACCCCTGCAGAGCCCGTGTTCCCAGCTCCTCTCAGCTGCATAACAAGCCTTGGTGTGTCTCCACGGTTTACATAATTTGCTCCCCGTGGAGGGATATTTAGGGGGTTCATTGTTCCTCATTATAAACGAAACCGGGATGAATAACCCTCTACAAGCATCTTCTCACACGTACAGGATTATTTCCTAGAGTTAAAACTCTGGAGCACATTTTGTGTCTGGAGACACATAGCCAGACTGCCCTCCAGAAAGGCTGTACTAATTCACAGTTTCACATGGCAGCGTAGAAGACAGCATCTTCCCTAAACCCTACCCAACACCGAGTCGGTCAATCTTCCAAAACTTCGGCAAGTGGGTAGGAATGCTCTGCCGCTGTTGGTTTTACCTGACACATCTGATGACTAATGAAGTCTGAATATCTTGTACTGTATTTACTGAAACACTGGCGGACTTCCTGCCTGCCTGCCCTCCCCTCCTTTCTCCCTTTCTTTCCTTCTTTCTTTCTTTTTTTGGTAAATGGAATGTTTCAGTCCTTTGCCTTAAATCAGTAAATGTAGGGTCCCTGGCCCAGCAGTATCAGCATCACTTGAGAATTAGAAATGCAAATTCCCGATCCCCACCCTGGACTTATCGAATCGGAAACTCTGGTGGGCATGGGCCGTCCAGGTGATGGCCACTCTGGATAGATGCTGAAATGCCTTAAATCATTGGGATTTCAGTCACACCGTAGATCCTCACTTTCTATACAGAAAACGTGTCTCTAACCTCTAAACTGGAGACGAAAAGCTTTTTGATCAATAGCAGGTTCAATATTTCCTCCTCAAAACTGCATTTGTGGACTGAATATCATTTACCATTTCCTTTCCTCCAAAAGATTCTGTAGCTACTAATAAGAATCTACTGTATAGCACAGGGAACTCTTCTCAGTACTCTGTAATGGCCTATCTGGGAAAAGAATCTAAAAAAGAGTGGATATGTGTATACGTATAACTGATTCACGTTGCTGTACAGCAGAAACTAACACAACATTGAAAATCAACTATACTCCAATTAAAAAAAATTTTAAGGGCCTCCCTGGTGGCGCAAGTGGTTGAGAGTCCGCCTGCCGATGCAGGGGATACGGGTTCGTGCCCCGGTCTGGGAGGATCCCATATGCCGCGGAGCGGCTGGGCCCGTGAGCCATGGCCGCTGAGCCTGCGCGTCCGGAGCCTGCGCGTCCGGAGCCTGTGCTCCGCAGCGGGGGAGGCCACAACAGTGAGGGGCCCGCATACCGAAAAAAAAAAAAAAAAACAAAACAAAAAAAATTTTAAGAAAAGATTCTGAATTACCGTAACAAAACTCACCTAACTCAGCACAGCCGAATTACCACTGCACAGGGGACTCCCGATTCTCGTCCGATCAACATCGGTCCCCTTCTTTGAGCCACAATCCCTATTGCCCCCCTCACTCTCAGGGCCTGTGGTTTGGACCCCCCGGCTCCTGGCGCAGGGGTGGGAAAGTGACTCAGGTCTGACTCAGCATGGCCCACACCATACCCAGCACATACCGCCAGCCCTGCACGCAAGCCCTGCACAGCTCAGCTCAGCCAAGGGTGCGGGACCCAAGGCCATCGATGATTCATGTCTCCTGACAACCTCTCTCAACTCTTCCATCACTACCCCTCCTACTTCCTGCAGCAAATCTGGTGCCCTTTGGCAGCATTCCAAAGGGATGAGCTGCCCAGAGGGGCCACCTGTAGGAGGTATGACCAGGAGGTGTCCCTGGGGACAGGATGAGCCTGCTTCAGCCGTATCAGGGGACAGGCCATGCAGAAATGTGACCCTGCACTGGGATCAGCCACCAGGATGGGCATTTCCATTAGTCACTGGCCTTTTGGTTCCCTAATCCCTCTATTTGAGACACCCGGTAAGCCTCCAGCAGTGACAGCTGGCAGACACATTTCCCAGGCTGGCAGATGCCGGGATGGATACGTGCAGATTATGTGGCAACATTCCTCAGCCTCATTCCAGGGCTCCTGGTACATCTGTCGGGGAAAACGTGGCCTCAGATGTTCCCAGAACTCTCTCCCCTGACAGCACCATCAAGGGCCAAACGCACAGAAATTCCCCAACTCAGAGATATTAACATGTCCTTGTGCTGGGATCTTTCTTTCTCTTCTCCCTTTAGATGTTGATTTTATTTTTCTTCTCAAATAAGATATTCGGAATGGTTTTATCTCAGCACCTACCCTTAATTAAACTGACTTGTGCGAGAACATCTACGGAGTGGTTCAGTGGGGCACCCTACGCCCAGGACACTGCTTATTGTCTCTGAACTCTGAACATACAAAACAGAACGCGAGGAACTGATTTGTTTCACACATCTGAGTGATGCAAGTGGAGGAAAGCTCCAGGATGACCAAAAAAGGAAGCGACGTGATTCAGCTTCCAAAGAGGGTTTTCAAACGTGCAAGGGAAGATGTGTGGGGAGAGGGAGAGAGGAGGGGTGACCCGAGGGTGGCGATGAGAAACGGGAGCCCCAGGCCCCGCTCCCTTCCAGATGACCCAGATGGCGAGGACGCCGCTGCTGCCTTGGAGATAGTTTCACACTGATCAACAAGGAAACGTCAAAAACCCTCTGTGCTTTGTAAAGAAGGTGGAGAACCTGGGGTTTGATGCTCTCAGTAGAGTATTCACACTCTGTACCAGACACACAAGACAGCTCTTCAGCCCAGCGGGGAAACCAGTCTCCTGACGTCTCTGTGTGCAAAATGTCACCGCTTTGTGACGAAGGACTTGTGGGCAAGTTGGGGCTGGCAGCACTGGGGTTCCTTCACACTCACACACCACACACACACACCACATATACATGCACACACACACAGTCACACCCACACGCCACATATACATACACACCCAGTCACACACACACCACATATACAGACACACTCACACATAGTCACACACACACACACACTACACATACACACCCACACATAGTCACACACTCACACACCGCATATACATACACACCCACATAGTCAGACACACACACACACCACATATACATATACACATAGTCACCCCACACATACGTACACACCCACACACCACATATAGACACACTCACACATAGTCACACACACACCACATATACATACACACCCACACATAGACACACACTCACACACCACATATACATGCACACACACACAGTCACACCCACACGCCACATATACATACACACCCACACAGTCACACACACACCACATATACAGACACACTCACACATAGTCACACACACACACACTACACATACACACCCACACATAGTCACACACTCACACACCGCATATACATACACACCCACACATAGTCAGACACACACACACACCACATATACATATACACAGTCACCCCACACATACGTACACACCCACACACCACATATACAGACACACTCACACATAGTCACACACACACCACATATACATACACACCCACACATAGACACACACTCACACACCACATATACACCCACACACAGTCACACCCACACATCACATATACATACACTCCCACACAAACCCCACACAGTCACATGTACACACCACATATATACACTCATACCTCCCACATACACACGCATACACAGTCACACACACACACAGGTACACATACACACATCTCCCACACATAATCACACACACACACCACATACACCGTTACACACCCACATATACATACACACACCTTCCACACACACACCTCACACACATCACACACACACACACACACACACACACACCCTTCAAGCATTTTCAGTCCCAAACACAAGACCCTCCACAGCCCCACTTGACCATTCAAACAGGGGTATGGAATCAACCAAACAAAACAGACTATTATCAGGGACATGAAAACAACTTTTACTTAAAAGAAAAAGGCCTTGAACTGGGAAAAGACTGCCGAATGAGAAACACAAGAGGAATTTAAAAGTGCGGGCCTAGGGCAAAAGAAACTGAGAAAAAGGGATGTCGGAGGAGCCAGTCAAGCAGTAGAATTGTCTGGTCTTGGTGCCTGCGGAAGACTCCTCGCGAGCGGCGATACCCCGGCCGGGTCTCCCCACAGCAGCCGGCGGGGGCGGGGATGCGGGGCTCCTCCTTTCTCTCTGTGGCTGAAGTATTGAACAGCGGCCACCAGGGGGCACCAGAAACTTCTGTCACACCTTCAACCCGCAAATGTTTTTGAAGAGACTTTCTTCCAGCTTTGTATTTCTATCAGTCAGAAGGTCACAGTGAGCCCCCTCTGCGTCCAGCCCTGTGTGTTTATACTGCAGTTCAACCTGCGAACACCAGTGAACAAGGCAAAGGAGCGGGGAAGACTTCCAACTCCTCAGAAGCCACAAAAAATATGCCCTGAACCACACGATTCGGAGGAGTGAAGGGAAACAAGACACCCGGGGGACGCAGGATCCCAGCCAGCAGAAGGAAATGGAAATACCAAAACCCTCGGCCTCAACCTCCCTCGCTCCCTAATCTGTTTCCTTTCCTCCCACGTGCACTGTAAGTTAGCATCCGAAGACTCTCTCGTTTTCTCCCACCCAGCAAAGGAGTGGGCTGAAGACCGTCCTGGTCACCCCAGGCCAACCAAGGCCAGAAACTAAGCAGATGGTGGCTGGCGCCCCCTGGTGGGAAGACTGGAGAACAGCACCCTCTACCCGGCCAGAAGCGGGACGGAGGTGGACGACAGGTGAAAGAAGTCCACTGCAGACACCTCTGTCTCCTCCTCCCCGCCGGCAACAGCCGCTCCTGAAACGTGGGCACATCTCTCAGTTCTACTCTTGTCCTCAATGGAACCTGCCAACCCGCACTTCGGGTATCAACATGGTGGCCCATGTTATTCAGAACTTGAGTTGTGTTCCCAGACGCCATCACTCCAGGCCACTGGACACGTCACAGGAACCATGGCTTCACACGTGGTGGAACCAGTGGATCACAGGTCTTAAAAGGCAAAGGAGTCAACTGGGGAAGGGGACAGAGACAAGACACCACTGGACTCACAGAAATGCTGAGAAGGTGATGCCTGGCAGGTAAAACATGTCACCTTCCTACCGTTTTGTCTTGCCCAAGCCTTCCTAGTTTTGTTTTCTCAAACCCCTATTTAAGAACACTTTTGAGGTAGCCATGGAAACATAACATTTTGCAGTTGTTAGGAAAACAAGACTCACAGACGAAAATAATTCAGCAAAGAAACCCGGGAGAGGCATTCTATCTGCTCTGTGTAAAGGCAACACAGTGTACGGGTATTTGTCTACAGAATGGGCTGTGTTTTTCAACCATTTACTCTTCTCAAACATTTACTTTCCTGAAACTGTGCTATCAGTAGGGAGGGAGCCATAAAAACTTATTTTCTAGCAGATAAACAGAAGCCTCTGCTGGTTAATAAGTTGCTCTGTGGCTGACCCATTCTGGAAATGACCAGTAATTGCTTTTCCTCAGCCAGGTTCACTTGAATCCCTCCTCAACCGTTTACTAGCTCTTCAGCCTTAGTTTCTCAACTTTTCCAGGCCTCAGTTTACTCATCTGTAAAATGGAGCTATTAACACCTACTTTATAGGGGCCATGAAAGGATTAAATGAGCTAATGCCTATGTCTCAGGATCTCTGACTCTCGTAACTTTTCTGTACTGTGTGTATGTGTATTTTCATTTGGAAAAAGTCTATAAAAGTTTTATGTTATCACAGGATCTCTGACCCAGTGAAGTTTTCGGAGCTATTGCTCTAAAGTGAAGGGTCTTTGCCAGATTCCTGGGAGCTCTCATCCTGACCAATGATATCTTATGCTGTCAGGCTTTTATGGGGACATGCAGTGCGAGACAGATGTATGGGTTATATTAAAAACAGAACTATCCTGCCTCCAAAATATAGATATGACTCTGAAGTTGCTACGGAATACCCCTAAATGTAAGTAAGCCAAATATAATTTCTTTTGCCTACAACTGTTATTCATAACGTTCACAGCAGACATACCATAAGATTGGCTAAGGCGAACCTGTACTAGGTACAGGCAAAAAAACCCCACAAAAAACGATATCCAAAGTGTCCTGCACGGTAAGAATCCTGAGAATGAAGAAATGTCAAAGTGAGGGATTCTCGCACTTTCCAAGGTTCCCACGTCTCCACAGGCACAAGAGGTGGAAGATCAGAAGCAGAGGTGGTTTATCCTTATATAAATCCTTCATTCCTTATATAAATCTGTAGGACTTTATATCATGTTACTGCAAAAAATAAAGTCTAGACTGTACATGAAAAATGTGAGCCTGACAAAGCATGCAGATGACCTGAGAACACTTGAAGGCACAGCTGTTTCTGCACAGGAAGCTACATTGTTTAAAATGAAACCTTCAGATGGATGGCAGAGTGGCCTAAGGTGGTGTAAAACCTATGAGGAAAGCTCAGTTATGAATGTCCTTTTTTTCCCCAAGCTCCTTTCACAGGTCACCTCCCCTCATCCAACTCCCTGGCAAATGTCCTGCCCCCAACACTATCAATGAATATTCAGATTTTATACATTTAGAAATGCTTTCCTCTGCCTGTGTAAATTCCCACATAAATAATAAAGGATATTCACAGTGCCTGAACATAAGAAAGCAGTCAATTCATATTTGCTGAATGAGTGAGAACAGAAAGAGAAAAACCATCAAGGGTTAAACAGAAGGAAAGACAGGTTATAGCACTGAATTTTAAAAAATGGTATTACAGGGAATTCCCTGGAGGTCCAGTAGTTAGGACTCGGTGCTTTCAGTGCCCTGGGCCCGGGTTCAACCCCTGGTCGGGGAACTAAGATCCCAAAAGCTGCATGTCACAGTCAAAAAAAAAAAAAAATGTATTACAAATCGGTGGGAAGAAAAAGGATTATTTAATAATACTAGTACTGGAATAACTGGTTAGCTATTTTGAAAAAAAAAAGTTAGAGCCTTAAAAAAAAAAGTTAGAGTCTTATCTTACACTAGTGATTCTAGAAATTTCAGATCGAGTAAATGGTTTCTTATAAAGAAAAGGACATCATGAGACAAATAGAAGAAAAGAGTTATTTCATTTGGGGACAGGGAAAGGCCGAGGAAGAAACCCCAAAGGAAAACGTGACAGGTTGATTTATATTAAAAAGTAACATGACTACTAAATGTAATATGTTCTGGAACAGAAAAAGGGTATCAGGTAAAAACTAAGGAAATCTAAACAAAGTACCGGAACATATGTATATGTATAACTGATTCACTTTGTTATAAAGCAGAAACTAACACACCATTGGAAAGCAACTATACTCCAATAAAGATGTTAAAAAAAATAAAAAATAAAAATAAAATAAAAAAAGTATGGACCTTAGTTAATAATAATATATCAATGATGGTTTCATTAACTGTAGCAAAAGTACCATATTAATATAAGATGCTAATAATAAGGGAAACTGCTTGTGGAATCTATGAGGACTCTCTGTACATCTGCTGAAATTTTCTGTAAATCTGAAACTGTTCTAAATTAAGAGGTTAATTTTTTAAAATACCTCCCCTTCAAAACAAAACAAAACAAAAATGGAGGACAAGGGTTAGCAGATTTGTATAAGACAATGGCTAGGCATGTAGGTCTCTGGATTGAGGCCAGCTAAATTTCAATTTTGTCACTCCAGCTGTGACACCTGGGACAAGTTAATTAACCTCTCTATACCTGTTTCTTCATGTGTAAAGTAGAAATGTAAAACTCTACCTAGCTTATAGGGTTATTTTGAGAATCATATGAGTTAATGAATGTGAGAGACTAACATGTGCCTAGCATGTAGTAAGTGCTCAATAAGTAGCTGGCTTCATTGTATAAAGAATTCTCACAAATAAGTATAGAAAAATTAGTACCTCAGTACAAAACTGGCAAAGAGAAATACATAAGAAATTACAACATTACAAATCGCTACTAAACATAGGGGGAAAAGTTCACTCTCACGGACGAAGAATTTAAAAAATCAAACCAAGATTACACATTTTTCTCTTACCAAACTGGCAAAGATTGAAAATGATAGTGCCTAGCTTGGGAAGGATGCTATGAGCATATGGAAAGTACGCTATACTGCTAAGGGGGGGAGTATAATTTGGGATGACTTTTGGGGGAATAATCTGACAATATATAGTAATATATAACAAAATATAACTTTTCGAATACTTGCATTTTTGACCCTGTAATTAAACTTCAAGGAATGTGTCCTAATTATTAATCAGAGATGCACAAAGAATTATAAGAATATTTATTAACTGTATTACTTATATGATCAAAACTGGCAACCAACCTAAATGTCAACCATTTGGAAAAAATTAAATTAATTATAATATATGCACATAGTGTACCGTTCAGCAAGCAATAAAATGACATTTTAAAATTCAGTATAGGGCCTCCCTGGTGGCGCAAGTGGTTGAGAGTCCGCCTGCCGATGCAGGGGATACGGGTTCGTGCCCCGGTCTGGGAGGATCCCATATGCCGCAGAGCGGCTGGGCCCGTGAGCCATGGCCGTTGAGCCTGCGCGTCCGGAGCCTGCGCGTCCGGAGCCTGCGCTCCGCAACGGGGGAGGCCACAACAGTGAGAGGCCCGCATACCGCAAAAAAAATAAATAAATAAATAAAATAAAATAAAATAAAATTCAGTATAAGGATACAGAGCAATGTTTATAATGTTAAGTGAAAAAATCAGAATGCAAAACACATACAGTATAACCCCACTGTTGAAAATTATATTTACTGGAAAAAAAAAAGAGACTGTAATAAAATGTACCAACATATTAACAGTCATCTCTAGGCGATGAGATTATGAGTGGTTTATTTTCTTCAGTTTTCTGGGTTTTCTAAATTTTCAGGCTTTTTTTTTTTTTAAGTACGTTATAACTATCAGAGGAAAATGTGTTTGTTGTAGAAAATTTGGAAAACAAGAAAAATGAAAAGAAGAAAACGTTTATCTGTGTTACTGAATTGCTAATATACAAAAATGAAGACGAAGTAAGAGGTTGAAAAAAGAAAATCTAGCGCCCTGGAGTGATGCCTGGGTGGGTGATGAGGTGCTGAGGAGAATCACAGGTACCCTCACCATGTGGTTGAGCCTCTCGGCGAGAATACTTCTCCCCAGTTCAGTCCAGGGCTTGGCAAACCCTCATCTATGGCTCCTGGAGTTAAGTCCAAACTCCCAGCCAGCCACAAAGCCCCCAGCATGCAGCTCTTCTTCACCTCTCCAGACTCACTGTTTCCCAATCCCCTGTCCATTCCACACCCACCCTACCCCAAACCCTCCCCACTGCCCAGACAGGATGGATCCTGACACATCGGGCCATGATCTGCCATGCTTTCCTCACCTGGCCTGCCCTCCCCTGACCCCCCTTGCCTGGCCACTCACTCATCCTTCAAGACTCCTTCCAGGGTCAGCTTCTCCCCTGGGAACAGGCGGGTCCCTGATGCTCAACTCTTGGAACCTCTGACCTGCACCGTGACTCCAGTCTCCTGCCCACCCCTCCCGGGCTCCTCCCCACATCTGGGTTCTCTTTGGATACTCAGTGCCCGAGTGTGTGACTCACAAGCAGGTTCATGTCTTGGGGTGAAAAGTCTGGCTGGAGACAGAGTAGAGGGGAGGGCAGGGAAAGAGAATTTCTGGGGCGACACACAAGCTGAAGGCAGTCCAGCGTTCTCTCATGAAGGCTGCTGACTGCCACCAGCCAAGAAGAAAAATCCAGAGAGACAGAGAGGAGAGAGATTAAAACACAAAACCAAAAACAAACATCAAGAAACCCCAAAGAGCTAAAATAATTTTGAAAAAGAACAAAGCTGAAGGACTAAAACTTCCTCATTTTAAAACCTACTATAGGGGCTTCCCTGGTGGCGCAGTGATTAAGAATCCGCCTGCCAATGCAAGGGACACAGGTTCGAGCCCTGGTCCGGGAAGATCCCCCATGCTGCAGAGCAACTAAGCCCATGTGCCACAATGACTGAGCCTGCGTGCCACAACTACTGAAGCCCACATGCCTGGAGCCCGTGCTCCGCAACAAGAGAAGCCACCGCAATGAGAAGCCCATGCACCGCAACGAAGAGTAGTCCCTGCTCGCTGCAACTAGAGAAAGCCCGTGCACAGCCACGAAGACCCAACACAGCCAAAAATAAAAACAAATAAATAAATTTATTAATAAAATAAAATAAAACCTATTACAAAGCTACAGTAATCAAAACAGTGTGGTACTGGCATAAAGATAGAGCTATAGGTCAATGGAATAAAGTCCTGTGGAACACAGTTTGCTGGTTCCTCAAAAAGTTAAACATAGAGTTACCACATGACCCAGCAATTCTATTCCTAGGCAAATACCCGCAAAGAATTGAAAGCAGGGACTCAATCAGATACTTGTACACCAATGTTCATACCGGCATCATACACAGTTGCCAAAAGGTGGAGGCAACCCAAGTGTCTATCAACAGAGGAATGAATAAACAGAATGTGGTCTACACATACAAGGGAATATTATTCAGCAATAAAAAGGAATGAGGGGCTTCCGTGGTGGCGCAGTGGTTAAGAATCTGCCTGCCGATGGAGGGGACACGGGTTCGAGCCCTGGTCCGGGGAGATCTCACATGCCACGGAGCAACTAAGACCGTGCGCCACAACTACTGAGCTCATGTAAACCACAACTACTGAAGCCGGTACGCCTAGAACCCATGCTCCGCAACATGAGAAGCCCGCGCGCTGCATCGAAGGGTAGCCCCCGCTCGCCACAACTAGAGAAAGCCCGCACGCAGCAACAAAGACCCAGTGCAGCCCAAAATAATAAATAAATAAATAAAAATTTTTTAAAAAAAGCAAATACATATTTAAAAAAACAAAAACAAAGGAATGAAACTCTGACACATGCTACAACATGAATGAACCCTCAGGACATGATTCTAAGTTAAGTAAGCCACACAAAAGGACAAATATTATATGATTCCACTTATGTGAGGAATAGGCAGATAGAGACAGAAAGTAGACTAGAGGTAGCAGGGGCTGGTGGAGGGAAGTATGGGGAGTGATTTTTTAATGGATGCAGAGTTTCTCTTTGGGATGATGAAAAAGTGTAAATGGATAGTTGTGATGGTTATACAACATTGTAAATGGACTTAATTGGACACTTAAAAATGGTGAATTTTATCTTATGTATATTTTACCACAATAAAAAAAAATTGCAAAAAAAAAAAGCATCGCATAGGAGCCAGAGTGAGCTTCTTCAGAAGATGGACCTCCACATTCCACGGCCATTCAGGGTGCTACCAGTTCATCTCCTGACCTTGGGTTAACAAATTCACACACCCTGCAGCCCACTCTGGCTACCAGCCAACTCAGATATTAAATAATCCACTTCGCTAGCTCAGGACACCAGCAGCTGTGCCCCCCACCCTTTCTCTTCTTGATTTTTAACATGGAAACTTGTACCAGCTGGGAGAAGCCGTAGGGTAGAGGTAGGGGTGGGGCGCCACTGAAGCTAAAAGAGAGCAGAAATTGTGGAGCAAAACTAGACCCGAACCCCCTTGGAGTCTCAGTCCTTGAAAGATTATCTCTCTTACCTTTCAATGATTTGCAGAAAGGGATTTTTCTTCCCTTATTACCTCTTTTTGGTATATCAACTACCCTCACAGTCTAGAAGTTGTGCTATCTAAACTCAACATACACACACAAATAATTCCCTTGTCCTGAAGTTCAAACCATTTCCTGTTGGGTTGGCTTCATCAGAGATAGAGGCCACCAACATCCCCTAAAAATTATATATTTCCACCATCTCTCCAGTCCCTCCTTCAAGCTAAATACTACACTTCTTTTAACGTTTCTTCATATAGCTGGTTTTTCTGGGTCTTTTCCACAAACTTTCTCTAAGTCTCTTTCTTAACTGTACACTAAAACATTTTAAATGGATGCTAGAAAATTTTTTACAGCAATTGGGGACCTAAATGTTTTTAATGACAATAAAAATTGTGTGGTGAGGAGGTGGTGAGCAATATGAATTTGAAAGCAGTGGGTTTCAAGAACGTTGCTTCCTAAGTTTACTTGTTTTGAGTCCTGTTTTCCTGTGTCTAAAACTTCAAAGCCAGCACCTCCCTCTTCATGTCAGAAGTCTGTCCATCAAGAGGCTCAATTGTTCCCAACTGACCCTGCAGTTCTCCAGTACATTGTAGAACCTACATGTAATTCATATAATCAGAAAACCTCATGGCAAAAACACTCGAGACCTCAGAAACTCCTCCTGACTTCGCCACCGACCTATTCCATTAGGATACATTCTAAATGCAAACAAAGACTGGCCTAGAAATTTAACTGAAAGAATTGAAAACAAGTGCATTATCGTTCATCCCAGGTGGACAAACTCAACAAGCTCTAGATGAATTAGTTACATGCCATATTCCCTACTGAAATATAGGTTCTGATTTATGTCATTCTTCAAACCTCTCTGCAAATTATTTACTGCTCTTAGAAAACCCACTTTGGCCCCATTGCCGAAAATAATCAATTAAGGAGTCATTGTTTACAAACATTTCACCAAACTACCATATCCTCAAACACAGGTCCATCCTTGGGATAGTGCATCTTTCTGGAAAATGGAAATTAATTGAGGAAAAAGTTAACTCTAAAAAGCCATTGTCTTGCTTCTCCAAGAGGCCTTGCTGAATTAGCACACAAGTCAACCCTCCCTTCAGAAGAGATCCAGCCTTCCTCAAAAATACACATCCCACAGAATCTAGCGTAGCACCTGATGTATAGGTACATACACATGTGAATGTACTAATAATACAGTAAGTCCCCAACATACGAACTTTCAAGTTGCGAACTTTCAAAGATGTGAACGTGCCCCTATATGCCAGCTGTTGTACTTGAAAAGTACTACTGTACTTTTCAAGGTACTGTACTGTAAGATTAAAAATGTTGTCTTTATTTTTTGTGTTTGCTTTTTATGTATTATTTGTGTGAAAACTATTATAAACCTATTCCAGTACAGTACTACATAGCCAATTGTGTTAGCTGGGTACCTAGGCTAACTTTGTTGGACTTAACGAACAAATTGGATTTACAAACGCACTCTCAGAACGGAACTCGTTTGTATGTAGGGGAATTCTGGTAACTCAGGTATTAAGCACATCTTAGGTACCAGGCCCTGCATTAATAATACACACCATTTCATAAGGTAGATATGATTATTATTGCCATTTTAAAGATGCAGATAACTGCCCAACTGAAGAGTTAAGTGATTATTTTCCAAAGCTTCCTGAGCTAAGCTAGCTAGCGATCTTGTTGGAATTCCAGCCCAGGTCAGCCTGACTCCACAACTTCTGCTCTTAATCACCACGTGAGCAGCCTCTTTGTATAAATGAAGTAAAATTTCCCCCTGGCTTTTACCAAGCCTGGCTCATTTGTTTCCTCTGGCTTGGGGAAGGTAGACAGCTACAATTTTCAATAATAATGTGTTTTATCTTAAAATCAGACCTTTCTCTTCAGGCACATCCATACCTGTTTATATTTCGCAGTAGAGCTCTGTTAAGACAGATTTGTCTGGTTAATTTTCATACTTGATTAAGTTATTCTGAAATATAAATTGTGAACATTCTGAAACATAATTTTCTCCCTCAAAAGACAAATGCCAGTATTCATGCAATGTTTGTGAGGTTTTAATGTATTTATTTTTATTTTTTAAAAATGGAACAAAAGATTTTGAAAATGCAATGGCCTGAGTTGGGGGAACTTCCTTGAGGTCAGGGTTATCCATGGCAGCCATGTGTCCGGCAGGAAATCTGCAGCCGGGTGACATTAACAATGACCGTGGAGACCCTTGTGGCTATACATCTGAATGAGCCAGGATTTGGGTTAAAAGCATGCTTTTTGCTTTTCATGTATATATCTCACAGGCATCGAAGCTCATATTTCTCGTCTTTCAGCTGGTCTGCACCAAGTGGTTTGTAGGGCTGACTCATTAAGCCTGCACATTCTGATGCGGCCAAAACTCCCAACACTGCCTACGTGCGTTTACGTCCTTCTTAATGTACTCACTCCAGTAGGATAGGGCATCCCTGGGCGGTATCCCAGGTTTAGACCAAGGATGGCTTTTATGTTTATCTTTAGGCAAGTTTAGCTAAATATATAAGGCACATGCAGAAGCTCACTGGAGAGATAGAGATCCTCTACCGACTGCCAAAGAACGGGATAATTTGACAATTAAGAATCAGTTCCTCACCCTGACAACTGAATCCTACACAGAAAGCCCTGAGTTCATTGCTTCAGCATCCTTTCAGAGAATGATTTAAGTATTTACTTTTGAGCTACACCAGCCACGTGCTCACAAAGATTAAGCAGCCAGCTGTCATCCTTGGCTAAAACAACTTACTGCTCAGAGATAAAACTATAACTTGTTACTCATATATACATATATTCATATATACATGATCTTATGTCATCCTTAGAACAGCCTGTGAAGTGGACATTGTCTTCATTCCCATTTTACATACAAGGAAACAGACCCGGAGAGGTTAAGGAAGAGATAAAAGAGCTCTAGCTGTTAAGCAGCAGAGCCTAGAATTCAACCCAGGGCAATCTGCCTCCAAAACTTGAAACTTCATCTCAGTGTTACACTGCCTCCTAACTTTTTAAAAAGTTAAATCAACGTTGGTAGTTTTTGTTCATTAGGAATAAGCATGGCTAATTCAGATTTCTCCCTTATTCGGGAGGAATTAAAGGGGAAAATGGGGGTGTGTTCTGCCAGCTGAGATAACAATTGTTTCCTAAGTCAGTCCCAACTCTCCTGTGGGAAGTGGCTACACCAGGATTTCTGGAGTCAGACAAGCAGGGTCCACTACGTTTTAGCTCTGTGACCTTGGACAAGTCACATCTCTTTTACTTCAGTTTCCTCACCAATAAAATGAGGGCAATAGGGCTTCCCTGGTGGCGCAGTGGTTGAGAGTGCGCCTGCCGATGCAGGGGACACGGGTTCGTGCCCTGGTCCGGGAAGATCCCACATGCTGCGGAGCGGCTGCGCCATGGCCGCTGAGCCTGCGCGTCCGGAGAATGTGCTCCGCAACGGGAGAGGCCACAACAGTAAGAGGCCCGCGTACCGCATAAATAAATAAATAAATAAAATAAAATGAGGGCAATAATAGAAACTAACCCAGTTTCTTGGGGATTAAATAACACACAGAGTGTTTAGAACAGGGTTTGGCACATTTTACGTGCTCAATAATTCTCAGCTATTCTTATGATTAATAGGATGCCTGAACTAAGTTTAGATTACTGATCATATGTAAACATCAGAAGGAACAACTAACACGTCTATCATCTGGGTATTCCAGAAGATACTTTGCCTTGAAAAGATAATCCAAAACAAGCCCTCCCATGGCCCAGGCTGCCTATATGTGATGGCTAAGTGTATCTTTCTCAAACTAAATAGCTTTGGCATTGGCTGAATTCAAATAGAGTGTGGATTCCTTGACATTACCTCACCTCCAAGACACGCACACCCTTTAAACCTTTTTAATTATACGCTTAAAGATTGTTTGGGTTCTCAAATAAATACATAGTTATCGACGCATCCTCTCTGTGGTAAGAAGCAAGGCCATCTTCCAAACCGTGCAACTTGCTCTGAATCACGTTCTCTAAAAATGTCCCTTCGGAGCATTTCAGTACTTGGTGTCCCCAATTGTTGCTGTCCCAGAACAAAAGCCTAATTGCTGCTGCTACAATACAGCCCTTTCTCTGAGATCATCGTGAAGCCCTCGGAGCAAACAAGAGAGGGAGTTTTTGCGAACAGCGAGCACTGCATCAAATTCCTGGACCCTGAAGGCCAACACGAGCCGAGTTATCTTGGAGACTCGAGTCCCCTTCTAATATCTACTCCTCCCTGCAACTAGATCTGTCTCTGGAGTGTTTCTGAGCCCTTTAGGGACACGTGCGTCTTCCTGCTTGGACGAGTCTGGAAAACCTCGGGGTCCCCATGTCCCACCCGCGCAGCGCGAAGGGGCGCGGGACAGCAGCCCCGCCTGGGCGCGATTCTGTCGCCATGGGTCGTGGCCCAGCGCCCCCGGGGCACTGCAGGGCGAGGCTCGGGGCGGGATGTCCCACCAGGCCCACCCCTGTGCCCTTGCGCCCCGCGGGCGCCAGCGGGAGCCCCACCTTCCCAGCCCTGGTGGGACGGGAGCCGTGCGCTCCCATCCCATGCCGGCATGCAAAGCCCCGAACGGCGGCCCGGGGATCTGGGGGCGGGAGGCAGGGGGCTCTGGGACTCACGCGATCTCTCGGGGTCTTGGGGGCCTCTCCGCGGCCGGTTCCCGGCCCCTCGGGCTCTGAGAGTGGGCGCCTCCCATAGCTCGGAGCGCGGCGCCCCGGCTGCGCCCGCTCGTGCTCTGCCGCGCGCCGGCCCGACCGGGACCCCGGCAGGAGGAGGCGGCGGGCGAAAGAGGAAGGGTGGGGCCGCGGGTGGGCGGGGGTGCCGGGGAGCCCGGCCTCAGGGTCCCGGCCGCCGGGAGAGCCGGCTAAAGGGCGTTGCTGGAGACGCTGCTACTTCTCCGCCAATCGCAGGGCTCGGCCGGCGCGGCGGCCCGTGACCCCCTCCTGGAGACCCCGCGGGAAAGGCTGAGCGCGCGGGTCACGGCGCCAGGGAGACCCTGGGCGGCGGAGGGCGACAGGTGGAGTGGGCTGGGGGCCCGGCGGCCGTCGCCCTCCCTGTCCGCCCGGCGTGCGGGCGGGCGCACGGGGAGCCCCGGCGCGAGGCTGAAAGGGGCGCGGCTGGGAGGAGGCCCGCGGGGCGGTCGTGCGGAGAAGCCCCGGGAGGGGGCGGTGTGTGTCGGCATCCCTGACCCGGGCTGCCTTCCCGCGGCGCGGCCTCCCCCGGCCGGCTAGTCCCGCACAGAGGCCTCCGCGGAATTGTGCAGAAAACTGGGGGAAACCTGGTCGTGTCCCCGACTAGCCGGGTGACTTGGAACAAGTTACTGCGCCCTCCCCGAGTCTTGCTTTGTTCGTTTGTAAAATAAGGGAGTGTGATCATTCTTTACCTCTTCAATGTCCCTTCCGGTTCTGACAACCAATGAATGAATTCTCTTCTGAGCTTTGTCTTGGGGGGCGGGGGGGAAACGCACCTTGCCCCTCCCATTACACCTGTGATCCACCTACTCATACACCTCATAACTCCCTTTTCAGAATACTTCATGCCGTTTCTCATCCATTCCCGCCTCCCACTTCCCTCCCCTCCAGCCATCTCTCCTTCACCTCAGCGTTTCGTTTTTTTGTGGGAAGAAGAACGCTCTCTTCTCCTAACACCCATTTATCCTTCCAGACACAACTCATACTCCCTTCCATAACACTATCCTGCATCCTGATCTTACAACTTTTTTGTTATTGCCTGTTTCCTTCACTAGAATGTAAACTCCGTGAAGACAGGGAATTTATTTCATTGTTTCATTTTCACTGTTCCCCCAACATGCCTAGCACATACCTAGTACATACTCGTAATTGTTGATAAATGCATTCATCCTACACACGTTATCACCTTCCTTCCCACTGCTCCCATAGCACTTGTTATTCCTCTAACATAGCACTTACCAATCTTATTCTGTAATGATCTCTTCACTTACTTGTCTTTCCACTAGGATATGAGTTCTTTAAGGGCAAGAAAGCTTCCTTATCTCTGTATCCAAGCTTAGTGCCTGGCGCAGTGCCTGTATCCTGGCTTATATATAATAAATATTTGCCGAATGAATGAACGAGCCAGTGGTTAAGCACACAGAATGGCGTGGAATGTTAACGTCCCCCTTGAGTGGAAGCTACAGGCAGTAAAGATGTATATGGCTACATTTTAATGTTTCCAGAAAGGACGGGAGACCCCTAATACAGACATATTTACAACAGATCTCTCTTTTTTTAGGTCAAATTTTGACTTCCTGTTTATACATTATCTTCACTCTACTATAGCCAGAAGGTTCCCAGGATTCAGGATGCTGCTTGCATTGCAGACATATACAAGCAGAATATTTGAGGGTGGGAAAATAAACATTAATTAGTAACAGTATAGTGAGACTGAGCATTGAGGTTTTGTGGGAAGAATTTCACATAGCTGAAGAAAAGTTGACTCTTGGCAGATAATTTAAAAGTTCAAATTCTCCCCACATTCTACCTGGAATACTTTGGCAATGTGATTGAAGTGTCATTGAGAATGCAAACACAACCCTGTCAAGAGCTGTGGTCCCCTCCAGAGGAACATTCAGCCCTTCCTAGGGAGAAAGCTGGGTCATTCCAAGGGAAAAATGGGAGGGGAAGCAGTGGGAGAGGGGAATGAGGATGGGAAAGGTTTTTTTTACCGGGTAGACAAGATGGGTCGTGGGAGGAGTTTTAGTACTACCGGGTTGGCCAAAAAGTTCCTTCGGGTTTTTCTGTAAGATTTTCAGAAAAACATGAACGAACTTTCTGTCCAATCCAATATTTGTGCGGAAAGGCACAGGACAGCATCACTAAAATGGTTTAAAAGAAGAGGAAAAGAGTGAAGCCCACATCCTGTCGTGGTGCACAGAAACTGAGACAATGAGGGGGAAAAGGAGTCTGTACAATAATGTGAAAGATGGTCTACAGGGGCCCAAAGGGCATCTCTACTAAGATGCTTGTGTTTACTGCTTTTGCTGCTCCGTCTGGTACAGAGACAGGGGTAACCAGAGGAGTGAAGACAGGGAAGGGAATTCTTGTCTTTGGGAAGTAAACTTACGAAGGCTTTTCAGGGAAAATGCCTGATGGGGTCCAGAAGGGGTAGTATTTGATATCCAGTGTCAAGGTTAAGGTAAAGGTTAAGGTTTCCCTTTGTGCATTGTGATTCTGTCAGTAAGGCATTTTTAAACATTGAAAAAAGAGTAAAGAAAGAAAATTTAAGAGACTGAAATTCAAGATTGTCCCCGAGATGGCAAAATACACCCTTCAGTGTCAAACCCTACCCTCAGAATGCTACTTATGCTACTTATGCTCCAAGGAGGATCCCAGGAGCTAACATTTATTGGATACTTGGTGGTTGACAAAAGTAACCACATTTAGTCCTCATAACACTGGGAAAGGATAATAGTAGGTAATACTTGTTGGGCACTTTTTAATGTGCCAAACTCCGTTCTAAATGCTTTAGATTTATTAACTCATTTAGTTCGTCACAACATTTTAGGTAGGTACTTTTAGTATACTCAATTTACAAAGAGTAAAACGAAGCATGGAAAGATTAAACACACCTAAGGCCACACAGCTAGAAAACAGCAGAGCCAGGTTCTAACCCACGTAGGCTCGTTCCAGAGCTATAACATAAAACTTAGTTTCTATGTTGTATTTCCTTAATTTTTACACTGTGCACTCCACTTTAAGATGAAGAAACTGAGATGTAGAAAGGAAAGTGGTATATTCAGTATTTAAACCCAGTTCTGTCTTTATTACAAAGCTTATGCTCAAAGTGGATTTTTTTTTCTCCCAGCAATCATACCAAATGAATATTACTCTTCAAAGTAGCCAACTTGGGAAGCTACATGCTTATCTCAGAGCTGCACCATCTTCTCTTTTTTTGGAAATTATTTAAATGCCAATTTATAAACCAAAGAGTAAAACTGGATTTACTACTTAAGAGCCACATACTGTTCTTGAAATCAGGTAGTGTAAGTGCTCCAACATTGTTCTCAATTTTCAAAATAGTTTTGACTATTCTAGGTCCTTTGTGTTACTGTATAAATTTCAAAATAAACGTATAAATTTCTTTTTAAAAATTTAATTAAATTGAAAAAATTTAAAATCCCAGTGATTGGATTTCCAAAGGGATTATATTGATTCTATTGACTAATACAAGGAGGATTGCCAGTTTAACAATTTTGAGACTTCTGATCCATGGACATGGTACAGCTCTCTATTTATGTAGATCTTCTTGAATTTCCCATAATGTTTTGTAGTTTTTAGCCTACAGGTCTTACATATCTTTTGCCAAATTTATTCCTAAGTGTTTTTATGGTATTATAAATGGAGTTGTTTTATATTTTATTTTCTAAATGTTAGTTGCTAGTATATAGAAATACAATTGACTTTTGTATATTGTATCCTGCAACCTTGCTAAACTCACTTATTACTTCTAATAGCTTTTTTTGTGCATTCCTTAGGGTTTTCTACATGATATCACTTGCAAATAAAGACAATTTTACTTCTTCCTTTATGATCTGTATACTTTTTTCCCCTTGCCTTGCTGCACTGACTAGGCACTTCTATACAATGTTAAATAAAACTAGTTAGTCAACATCCTTGCCTTGTTCCTGATCCTAGGTAGAAAGCATAAAATCCTTCACATTGTAGTACATCATTAGCTGTCTGATTTTGTAGATGCAGTTGAGAAAGTTTTTTTTTAATTCATAATTTACTAAGACATTTTTTAATGATAAATGGGTGTTGAATTTTGACAAATGCTATTTCTGCACTTATTAAAATAATCATATTGGTTTCCCCCTATATTCTATTAATTTTTTGAATTATGTTGATTTTTCAGATGTTAGAGACTAATATTAGTGTTAGTTTATTAGTATCCATTGGTCGGATAATTTTGGACTGCATCTTGGACATCATGAATACTAAGTTGTGGAGATTTCAGATTCCATTATTTTTCTCTGGCGAGAGTTGTTTTTCCTTTGTTTTAGCAGATAATTTTCTTGTTGGGCTTGAACTCCAAACGCTGTTTCTTGGGGTGGCAGCTCCAGTCTGAGTGCAGACCTTCTGTGTAGCTGAGCTGCTTTCAGTGTTTTCTATGCATGTATGGTTCAGGGGTTGACCAGTGATTTGGTGTAGGGATCCCCTCTTTGGCTCTTTCCTTTCTGGCTTCCCCCACTTTTTCAGCACTCATCATCTCCTGGCTTCACTTCTCTCATTCCCCAGAACAGCAGGGCTCGGGAGTTTTTCATGTATGTCTCTATTACGCAAGCCACTGTGTGGACTACACTTAGCCCCGCACTAAAAGCCGAGGCAGAGGGACTACTTGTATGACTCGTCATCTCCTCTTCTCCAAGCTACATGCAACACCAGAATCTACCTACTTCTGTTTCCTCTTCAGTACCTTCAGGTAATCGCTCTATGTATTATGTCTGGGTTCTAGAGTTGTTTTCTGTAGGAATGATCCTAATGCCCAGTATAGCCTATAATACCCAGATATACAAGCCCATATCTCATTCTTAGGAAACGGTAACTCTCAGCTTTATCACCCACCTTACTCATCACAGTTGTCCTGAGTGACCCTGGCCTGCTTTCAAAAATCAAATTCACCTCCACAGGGTAAAGATTTAGAATACTGAACATAATTTGCTATGGGCCCTGTAGATGATTTTAAGGGATAAGGACCAAAGGAGTTGAACAACAGGAGCTTCACTGCATAACTGGAATAAGTGTGTAATCTCTCAGGGTGACAGACTAATATTCCCTAATATCTGTTCTCCCCCTCTCTCTAAAAACAAACCAAAAAAAGCTGATTTTTAGGTATTATAAATAAAAGTTATGTTTCCCGGTCTCCATTGCACTTAGGTGTGGCCATGTAATTAAGTTTTGGCCAATGGGATGACAATAGAAGTGTCAAGTTCAACTTCCAAGGTGTATCATTCACAGCAAGTGGGGAGGTACTATGGTCTGAATGTTTGTATCCCCCTAAAATTCATATGTTAAAACCCGAACCCCCAAAGGTGATGGGATTGGGAGGTGGAGACTTTGGGAGATGCTTAAATCATGGAGGTAGAGCCCTCATGAATGGGATCAGTGCCCTTATAAAAGAGGCTCCAGAGAGACCCCTTGCCCCTTCCACCATGTGAGGACACAGCTAGAAGCCACCAGCTATGGACCAGGAAGAGGGCCCTCACTGAAATGCAACCATGCTGGCACCCTGATCTCAGACTTCCAGCCTCCAAAATTATGAGAAATAAATTTCTGTTGTTTATAAATGACCCAGTCTGTGAGAGTTTGTAAGAGCAGCCCAAACGGACTAAGACAGGAGGTGAGCCCTTTATTGGCTCTT
This sequence comes from Mesoplodon densirostris, assembly GCF_025265405.1. NCBI lineage: Eukaryota > Metazoa > Chordata > Mammalia > Artiodactyla > Ziphiidae > Mesoplodon > Mesoplodon densirostris. The sequence goes on along the minus strand of NC_082680.1, from coordinate 29,883,446 downwards.
TCTTTTGCCTGCTGGCTGGAATGCTGATGGGATAGCTGAGTTCATGCAGCCATACTTCAACTTGAGGTTGAAGGATACTAATCCATAACACCTTGGAACCTCTAAGCCTGCCCTGAATTGCCTACCTACAGATTTCATTTATGTGAGAGAAAAATAAACTTACATGTGGTTTAGCCACTATAAGTTTGGATTTCTGTAAGACTCAGCCAAAGCAAATACTAATCAATATTCTGGTCATTAAACTGGGGAGAAGAAGAGACCCATTATCTTGTAGTTAAACCACCTGTAGCTGGAAAAACTGTAGTACTTAGCAGCCTGCCAGCAATCACTCTATTTTATTCCATAAAGAGTGCTATGTAAACTAGTCTTAACCCTAATATTTCCCAGTCCTGAAGTTCAGCTCTGGCTGAATCTGTCCATAAAACCTCTCCCCAGCCATCACTGCTAAACAAATCTATGCGCTACTCCAAATAAACTTCCTCCCGTGGAATGATATCATTCCCTTCTCCCTCAATACTATCCTGACTGATTGATTGATTCACTCATTCATTTGACAAATATATATAAACGCCTACCCTGATGCCCGTCTTGAACTCAGTTCATCTTTGCAAACATATTGGATGAGGTGAGAGTCACCTGAAGCCTGCTACCAGCCTCAAGATGACCCTCTTGCAAGAAAGACAAATATCATATGATATTGCTTATAGGTGGAATCTTTTAAAAAATGGTACAAGTGAACTCATTTACAAAACAGAATAGAGTCACAGATGTAGAAAACAAACTTATGGTTACCAAGGGGGAAGGGGGGAGGGATAAATTGGGATATTGGAATTGACATATACACAGTACTGTATATAAAATAGATAACTAATAAGGACCTACTGTGTAAGACAGGGAACTCTACTCAATACTCTGTAATGACCTATATGGGGAAAGAATCTAAAAAAGAGTGGATATATGTGTACGTATAACTGATTCAATTTGCTGTACAGCAGAAACTAACACAACATTGTAAATCAACTATACTCCAATAAAAATTAATTAAAAGAAAATTTAAAAAAAGATGACCCTCTTTCAAATCTATACCCTAATTCTACCTTGCATCATTGTTTTGCCCTAAAGATAATAAAAAATAAAAGCTAAGAGACTGATTCCTAGAACAGACCTGGAAAGGCTTTTAGAGGTCATCTAGTTCCACCTTCTTTTAATATATGTCAACCAAGGCCCTGATACCCCAGCAACATGCCCCAGGTCAAGAGATAGAGCCAAAGCTAAAACCACGACTCAGATTTCCCCACCCCTGCCCGGTGCTTTCCTCAATCCTTCTCTCTTTCATTCACACTTAAACCAAATGCAAAGATTGCATATCTGTTATTTTGATGAGAAAACAAAAAAATTTTACTTAAGAAACCCTCCCAGTTACACTCAGTGGCAAAGGGAGAAGTTACCTTTGTTGATTTGTCTTTGAATTTATTCCCAGTGGACCCTGAAGAGCAAACACGCCAGCAACCCAGGCCAGAACCTTTTCTCTGGCCTTGGACCCCTTGGGACTGAAGAAAATTAAGTCAGGTGGAAGTCACATGCTGACTTGCAAGGTAAGTTTTCAGTGCAAGTTTCCAGCCAAATGCCTTTTGCCTAAGGCTAATTCTCAAAGCTTCCTCTATAATTCCAATAGCCACTCTGTGATTGTTCTCTAACACACTGTGCTAGTAAAGTTGAATTCTGGAGGGAAAAGAAAAACAAAAAAGTGTTCTCCTATTTCAAGGTGATGCAACCGTCACCTACCATAAGAGGGCAGTTTCTAGAAGACAGCTCGCGCTCCAGACCTGTGACCCTCGTCTCCTGTGGAAACAGCTGCCAGGTTCACAATTTCAGTCTGTATTCTCAGGGAGAGGAATGAAAGCACTTAAAAAAAAAACTTCTTTTGTTTTTTTATTTCATTTACTTGTCACTTCTATTCCTACATAATGCTTCAGGGACAGTACACGCTTTGTGGGCTTTTTATTGATTTTTTTTAAAGCAGGCTATTTATGTGTGCTCCAGCTTTGTGTTCAGAGACAGAACCTGCCTATAATTCAAAAGTCCTGGATTCAGAAACCGCCAAGTGTCTTCTTGGAATAGTAACTCTTAGTACTTTTGTGGGTCTTGTATAACTTTGGAGTAGTGACCTGGAGCAACCATTGGGTATTTAAACATGGATTCCAACCCCATTGTCTGGTCCTGGGGGTGGGAGGGTCAGGAGAGTTTATCCACCAATAGTTTATTTCTACTCTGAGCTAGCAGGTTCTGGCTTTAGTTACTCCACCAAGAAACGACAAAGTGGACAAGAAAATGAGAAGGCTGGCAAAAGTACTGAAGGTCTGGGTTCAAGGAAGCGCTTTAATTTGTGAGCCTTTGGAATTAAAATCAGTATGCATGGTTCATTGTACAAAAATAGGAGCGTGAATATAAGAAAAAAAATGCCACTGTTCTCTGGCTGGGCAAAACAAACAGGGTCTATGGAGTCTGAAAATGCTTCAAAGCAGAAACAAACATTCAAAGGAAATCTCTAAAGAGAGTCAAAGTAAATATTAAAAGTTCTTTTGGCTTGGAAGCTAAGACTGTTCTAAGTGGTTATATACAGACCTCGCTTGTTTATCTTAGGACATTTGTGAGCCAGGCAGAACTGCCAAGTTACAAGAATAAAACAGGCCTTTAACCTTCAACAGGTTAAATAAAAGCAAAAGTAAGCACAGGTAGAACAAAGCATCAGAGCCACTCCTTCTGGAAGTTTTCCACCTTCCTGCAGAGAAAGACCAGAATTGCACATCTGCAGATAAAAACCCAGGGGCGCCCATAGGAGTTAGGATTGAAGGAAATAAAAGAATCACAGTCTGAAGGCTGTAGTGTCCAATCTTGCTTCCTCTCCTTTTCCTTTCCCAGGTGTTACTCCTCAGTAAGCCTTAATACGTGAAGTGCAGGGGATTTTTTTAGGGTATAAAACTATTCCATATGATACTGTCATGGTGGGGACATGACACTGCACATTTATCAAAACCTATAGAACTTTACGGCACAAAAAAGTGAAAGTTAATGTGTGCAAATTAAAGAAAAAATATTTAGGAGATCAGGGAATCCCAGGATGGAATGCAGACTGTGACAAAGCGACCTAACTGTATTGCAAATGTATGAAACAAGTTCAGTGGAGGGGATGTGGGGGGAAAGATGCTGACCTAAATAACTTTGGAAATGAATGGAGTCTGTAAAACTGAAGGCAAAGGAAATCGTGCACAAGCACTGTTTTCTAGCTGATAAAGTTGTTCCCATGGGTGTACATGTTAATACGTCTAATACCGCTATATACGTACGTCTCAATTGAACAATGAAGTAAGTGGATGGCAGATGGTGGGAGCCAGGTTTCTCACTGTCGGAGCGGGAGGTTATAGACGAACAAAGGGAGGTCTAGAAAGATCCATGTGGTCATGGTTTGGAGTTGGAGACAGTGTGAATTCATGTTCTGCTGAATATAGATTCATATGGTCACATATAGAAATATTTATAAATGTGTGTGTATACTCAGGTATACTTCTTATTGAAGTCTAATTGATTTACAAGGTTGTGTTACTTTCTGATGTACAGCAAAGTGATTCAGTTATACATATATACACATTCTTTTTTAGATTCTTTTCCATTAGGGTTCATCACAAGATACTGAATAGAGTTCCCTGTGTTATACAGAAGGACCTTGTTGTTTATCCATCCTATATATAATAGTTTGCATCTGCTAATCCGAAACTCCCAACTGTAGGATTCAACTCTTGGGTCAAAAAACCTCCACATACATAATGTCGGTAGGCTGGGCCCTTCCACAACTTTGGTGTCCCCATCACCCCTGCTGCCATTTTGTCTCCCACAGTGTTTTGCCTGGTGACTAATCTGCTGGCTCCAGAATGGGAATGCCACAGTGACCGCCAGCTGCCAGGCCCAAGGATAAGAGAATTAGAGAGTCTGGGGGGCTGAAAGGCCTCTTCAGCAATACATGTCCCCCAGAGACTGGGCAATGCTTCTGTCAAGCACGGGGATGTCAATAAATGTGTGAAGTTTTCCAGTTCCATGTGTAGAGAGCTTGGAGGTCGCTACTCTGTCCTACCAACAAGTAAAAAGATAAACGGACTGAAAAATCAACAACTCCTCTGGGATTCGTAAGAGAGAGGAGGAAAGAGGGCAAACCACAGCAGCCAGATTGGAGCGGTATACAGGTGCATGCAGGAAGTCACTGCTTAGCGGAGCAGAGACTCCCAACCAGAACCACAGTGGAAACCATACTGGGGTAAACTGCAATTGACGAATTGCTGGGGGCTCAGTGTGGACAGCTCTGAAGGTTTCAAACTCCAGGGGGACCCAGAATTTTGAGATTTACCCCCAGGAACTAGACCACATTCCCACAGAGAAAAATCCCCTTGGGCTTCCGGCAACGGGAGAGGGAAAGAAACCATTTGAAACATGCCAGAGCGTTCCATTCTTCTTCTTCTTCTTCTTTTTAAAATTTTTATTTCATACTGGAGTCTAGTTGATTAACAGTGTTGTGTTAGTTTCAGGTATACAGCAAAGTGATTCAGTCACACATATACACGTATCTATTCTTTTTCAGATTCTTTTCCCACTTAGGTTGTTACAGAATATTGATCAGAGTTCCCTGTGCTGTACAGTACGTCCTTGTTGGTCATCCTTTTTAAATATAGCCGTGTGTATACGTTAATCCCAAACTCCCAATTTATCCCTGCCCTGCCTTTTCCTTTTGTTAACCATAGTTTGTTTTCTAAGTCTGTGAGTCTGCAGGGGAAACTAGTTAACCAGAGCCTAACCTGCTGGGGTACCATCAAAGCCTAACTGACCTGGAAAGGGAAATACTCAACCCCAGCCCACCGCAGCCATCCTCTCTGAGAGACGCTGGAGGGAGCACGGCCCTGGCAACACCTTCATTTCTGCCCAGTGATGCTGAGGTAGGACGTGCGGCCTCCAGAACTGTTAGAGAATAAATGCCTATTGTTTTAAGCCTCCAAGTTCATGGTCATTTCTCACAATAGCCTCAGGAAACAAACAGGCCCTCTTGCTAATTTTCATCCTCCTGTCATATAGATTTTCCTGTCTCTAATAAATAAACCCTCTTGTATCTGTCGGGACCCTGGCAGGTAACACTCTCCAGTTCGAGAGTTTAATAAAGGGACGGTTTACAAAGGCCTGAGTAGAGTTGGGGACAAGAGAGAGTGCAGTTCTCCAGAGCTGTATGGTCGGGGAGACACTGTTGCTGCCCTAGGCCTGAGGGTCGGAGGGACAGACTGTGTGGCAAGGGCCGTCTGACAGGAGGGTGGCCTTCATTCAGGGGAGACACCAGGCCAGGCAACGCAGCACGAAAGGACCAAGGGGAATAAATACCTCTGTGTCCCTCTCCCCTCCCTCTGACCTCCTTCCTGAGGCCTCCATTGGCTGAACCTAAACTATATAGGAGCCAAATGCAAGGGAACTATTCAGGTCAGCCTCCTGGACACAGAGGAGAGTGGAGAAGGGTGGGGAGGGGATTTAGGGGCCAATGGAAATAGCCAGCACCCGAGAAATTGTAACTACCCCTACCAGACCACCCACACAGCAGACTGGTTTTGTGGACCCAAGCTTTATGATCTTGGCCAAGTCACCACTTCCCTAGGTATCGGTCCCCTCATCTGTAAAATGAAGGGTTTAGACCAGAAAGCCTCTGAGATCCCTTTCAGGCCTGACGCTCATGGTTCCAGAAGCAGACTGAATGCCTTCAGGCTAAGGCTGATCCCTGCCTGGAGCCCCAATAGCTGTTTATTTACTAACGTCTCTTTTCCTTGACGCCCACCGGGCATCTCTGCAGGGATGGGCAGCTCGGGCTGCTGAGCCACTCCCAGGAAGGGAGCCGGGCCGTGCTCACTCAGGGATGCTGGAGAAGGAAACCTGAGGCAGGAAAACCAGACGGGGCTCTGGACAACCAACGGTGAGAGGCCATGAGGCGGCAGAGAAGCTGTCCCTCAGCCAGCGGGGGGGTCAGCAGCCCGGGCCACGCCTGCTTGTTCCTGAAGAAAACTCTAGGGACCCCAGCCCCCCACAGCAGCTAGAGCAGCCCTCAGGCTGGCCCAGAACTCTGGCTGGCAGGCCCAACGCAGAGGTGGCTGCCAGCCACCACGCAGCTGCTAATAATTAGCCAGAAAGTCAAACTATGGGAAGTTCCAAGGGTCCAGGAGAGCCCCACATGGACCAGTGAACATACACCAAGCCTTCCCCTGCTGCCTTGGGACATTTTGTTCGGTACTGTGTCTGCTTTTTCAGTGACTTCTGTCTGTTTCTGTCTCATGGAACCTCCTTTTGAAAATAGAGGTGAAGCTAGGAGCCCCTCTAGGGCTGAAAGTGCAGAAGGTATAATCTCCCCATTCTCATGTATCTTGGGTGGCCTGGGAGATACAACAGATTCCTCCTTTTCCCCTAACCCTACCCATAGCCATTAAACTAGGTCCCTCCATAACTACTGATAAGCCCCACGTGAGCCTTTGTTTATCGTGTATGAAGGACCTATATTCCAAAATCCTTAAAAACCCTCCCCAAACTGCTCATTATTCCTAAATCCCATTGTCATCTTGTCTCCAGCCAAAAAAAAAAAAAAAAAAAAAAAATTATTCTTGTTGTAAACACACCCACACGTGGGCGATGTGTGCTTTAAGGTTGTTCAGTGAATTAAGGGCCTGAAAGCCTTACCAGAGATGGGGAAGGAAGGGGTCTGGATGTCGGAGGCTGAGAAGGTGGGTGGAGGAAGGGCCTCTACGAAAGAGAGACACAGAGAGAGAGAGCTCTGGGCACCAAGGAAAGACATCACGCTTCATGCCACTGCCTGGAGCTGTCCCCGTTGAGTCAGTGCTATAAAGATCTGGAGAATTCAGATAAGTAGCTTCGGTATCCAGTAACACATGAAAACCTTGCGATCTGGACCCCAGACACTCACGAAGGAGTGTCTCTCCAGACTGGAGAAGAAAACAACTGGGGAGCTGGCTAGCGGGTACTTGGGGAGTCTCCCTCCTCCAAAATGTCATATAGACTTTCCTCTCTCTATATCTGTCTTGTATCTGTCGGGACCCCGGCAGGTAACACTCTCCAATTTGAGAGTTTAATAAAGGGATGGTTTACAAAGGCCTGAGTGGAGTTGGGGACAAGAGAAAGTGCAGTTCTCTAGAGCTGTACGGTCGGGGAGACACAGTTGCTGCCCTAGGCCTGAGGGTCGGAGGGACAGACTGAGTGGCAAGGGCCATCTATGTGCTGCCACAGTGACAGCTAAGTCTCCCACTGGAGATGCACCTGTGTATCAATTCACTTATTAGTCACTTTTCAATGGTCTGCTGAAAGTCAAGCACTGGCCAAAGGAGGGTTGGATGGACAGCAAACAAGAGGATCCATTTTAAATACGGGATACAGAGGGGATTAGGTGCTGAGATCCCTGCAGAAAAGGGGGGACAAATCCCTGGAGACAGTGGGCCTCTCGGAGTGCACGGAGAAAGGTTAAGAAGACAACCTGCTTCACGAGGTTACCCGCGCCTGGCCGCCTGACCCAGTCTGCTGGCTTGGATGCAGCTGCACTGGGCCTCTGCTGTCAGGTGCCCTTTACATCTTCTGACCCCTGCTCTCCAAATGCCTGAGAGGGCTGTGAGTTACTCCATCCCCTTCCAAATACAGCCCTCCTCAGACAGAGAGAAAGGGCTTAAATCAGGGAGGATTAGATTTACCATAAGGTAAGAGTTAAGCGCCCGTACCCAAACCAGACATCCTGAGTTAGAATCCCTACCCTGGCACTTAGCAGCTGTGTGTTTTTTGGCATATTATTTCCTTCTCTAAGGTTTGTTATCCTTATTTTCAAACTGGGGATAATAATAGTACTGTAGCCCCTGGAACAACACAGGGGGTTAGGGATCACCACCCTCCACAGAGTCAGCCCTCCGTATCCGAGATTCTGCATCCGTGGATTCAACCAACCCCAGGTTGGGTAGTTTTTTCAATAGATACTTAAATACTGTATGTATTTATTGAAAATAAATCCTCTTATAAGTAGACCCACACAGCTCAAACCCATGTTATTCAAGGATCAACTGTACTCACCTGATAGGCAGACATGGGGGTTAAACAAGTGAGATAATACGTATGAAGCACTTAGCACAATGCCTGACTCATAGTAAGTGCTCAATAAACAGCCACCACTCATTTATTTCTTGCATACTTTTGCTTCCAGTAACAGTCGGCAAATGGATGCATGCTCCTCTCAAAATCATGGCAAATTTAATCTAGACTTAGGCGGTGCTCACGGATTTGTTCTCTGAAAAAGCCACAAAATTCTTTTGTAAGTCATGATCCCTTCCTGGTTTTTTTTTTTTTTATCAGCTATATTTAGCTCTTAAATTTAATATCTCAGCTTGAAATCTTAAAGCCATCCTTCCCAAAGTACAAGTGGTTCAGCCAATGGCATTTACAAACAAGCATTTTTTGGTTTGTTTTTTGTTTTGGCAATAACAATAGGTCAGAAGTGGGACTAATTTCCATAACTACAAAGATAAATAAGTTAAACTTCATTTAATCAAAGGGTCCAATTTGGCGAGTCCAATCCTGAAGACTAGTTGTTTCAGTTTTATTGAACATCTAAGCTTTTTCTCGTAGGTCTTAAGCTGTCTCTCAGGGACCCTGGATCCTTCCTGGCTGGGGTCCAGGCACAACCGTCCCATCCCCAGCTCACAGGTGACATTGCTGGTGTCCATTTTTCCATCTCAAACACTAGTTACTTCTTATTTCCAGTCTGCCACCCAACTACTTGCCTAAGGTTAAACCAACCTCTTTTACACATAATAACATATTTATTGAGTGCTTACTATGTGCCAGACACAGCTCTAAATGCCTTATGTGGACTAAGTTATTTCATCATCATATCGTTACGATGTAAGTGCGGTTATTATCATCCCTCTACATGGAATATCTTTATTTTGGAAATTCGCCGAAGATGATCTAGCTAATATGGGGCCGAGCAAGGATTTGAGCCCGGGGAGTCTGGCAATAGAGCTGGCTCTTTCCCAGGAAACCATGTCACCTCTCATAGGACAGGTGACGCTCCCAGGGCCACAGCTTGGACAAGAATTCCGACTCAACTTTTTCACAGCAGCACTCTTCCTCCATGGAACTCTCTGTCCTGGCCCCGTTCCTCCCAGCCTATTCTCAGGGACCATCCTTTGCCAAAAATATGAAAGAAACACACAACAACATCCCTCTTACCTCTGTCCAATGGGGCTGCAAAAATATTCAAGGTGGGGTGGATCAGGCTTGGGGGAGGGGCTCCAATCCCACCTTCAGCACTAACTGGCTGGGTGCCCTTGGTCAAGTGATGTAACGTCTTTACCTTCACACTGCTCATCAGCAGAGTGGGGAACAGGCTGAAACTGCCTTCCAGGGCTTTCGTGGGGATTACCTGAGCATATCTGCGTAATGTGCTCAGCACAGCGCCAGGCTCAGAAAGTAAGCTGTCATCGTTAAGGTAGATGAATCATAGCTATTATGAATATTGATCAGGCAGTCCACCACTGTGAGCAGAACTGAGAAGGACACATTCCGAGAAGACTTAGAGAGAGGCCAGGTTGTAATAATATAAGCTCTCTGGGGCCCCGCCCCTTGCCTGTCCCTGCACCTGAGAGCTGCCTGGGACGGAAGGGCTCACCTCCCGAGCCCGTTTGGCACACACCTCCTGTGGGTTCCCCAGAGTGGGAGATGGTCACTAAGTAGAAGGTGATGGGGAGGGCCAAGTGAGAGCCCAGACAGGGCCCAGCTGGAAATCACTCCATAAATCAACTCCGTTCCGTAAGCAGTCATTTTCTCCCTAGACACAACATTACTTATCCCAGGTAAGCAGCTCTGAACACTGTTTTCAAAACTTTCTTTCAAATGGGCACCCCGACACATAATCAGGTAAAGATGGAGCTGCTTTGTCAGCAGTGGGAAGAGGAGGCGCCTGGAGCATCCACAGCTTCTTTGTTGAACTCCCCCCCTAAGGGGACCCTGCGACCCTTCTGAAGGGCAATGAGGTCCTTCGATCCCAGGCTGAGAAACATTTTCTAAGAGAGACAACTACACAGTCGTCCCTTGGTTCCCCCCCACCCCGGGGATTGCTTCCAGGATGCCTGCGGACACCGAAATCCACTGATGCTCAAGTCCCTTCTATAAAACGGCATAGTACTTGCATATAACCTACACACATCCTCCCTTACACTTTAAATCATCTCTAAATTACTTATAAAACCTAATACAACGGAAGTGCCATGCAAGCAGTTGTAAATACAATGTAAATGCTATGTAAATAATTGCAGTGCAAATTCAAGTTTTGCTTTGGGGAACTTTCTGGAATTTTTTTTTGGGGGGGTGGGGTTTGTTCCGAGGTTGGTTGAATCCAGAACGCAGGACGTGTATACGACACGAACCCTGCCCTTCGCGAGCTTAGAGTCTAGTGAGCTGGCGGCTACAGGTGTGTACTGGCCGGCAAGTGAACGCCAATGTCCCTCGTTAAGGTACAAATCCTAACAAGGCACTATTGCTTCCTCCTACAGAACCCTGAGGCTTTTCTGTTGCAAGAATTCCCTCCACATTTATAACGCACACAGTAGGGTCTGGGAAGAGCATGCCTACATTGCTGACCTGCTTCAGTAAACTAATCTTTAAAATTAATCTCTCACAACACCTCTGTGAGGTGTGGTTATTACTCTCTCACTTTGCAGATGAGGAAACTGAGGCTGAGGACATTTAACTTGTCCAAAATCACCCAGCTAGACAATGAGGGAACCAAGGGTCAAACCCCAATCTTGGTTTTGGAACATCGCATCCTAGACTCAGTATAGATCCCTCCTCTGCACTTAACTAGTTGTGTCTTCAGCCTCAGTTTCCTCATCTGTAAAATGGGGATGATGATGATGATGACACCTGCCACCTTTACCATGGTGCTTGGCACACAGCCAGTGCTCAGCTAGAGTTAGTAGCTGTCTTGGGATCACCAAGTAATAGGTTATGACTCATGTGTCCAACTCACTCTCTCATTTATTCATCTTGTTAGAGAACAGTGCAAGGCAGTATGTGGATAAGGAGCAAAATGAGTGCTACAGAGAAGTAAAAAGCCATAGGAATTCAGAGGAAGGGCATTTGGAATTCTTCATTTATGACTGCTTCATAAAATTTTGAACACTCCTTGTGCAAAAGCCATGCTGAGTTCTCTGGGTCAGTCCAGTGTCAGCACATGTTGCCAAGGTTAACTTCTCAGCGACCAGCTGCTGGGGCAATTCCCTAACAAGCCACATGCAGCCTTCCAGGTAGACCAGTTAGCTGTGCCACAGACATCTAAGTGTCCAGGGACACCTGGGCTCTGCCCATAAACACACAGCACTGGGGCCATGTGCCACATCCCCCGACCTGAGAAACAGCTCAAGTTGTGTGTCCCCATGACAGTGGGAGGGTGGGAAGGGGGAAGCATGGTGGACCAGGAGGACACACCACCCAGGTCCTGGGAAACAGCTGGACCCCAGCTCATCAAGGCGAAAATGCCTTTTCCTTGTGCAGGCACGTGGGTCATTCCTCTCTGAATCTATTCAGAGAGGAATGTATTTATGAATGCTCCTTGACATTGCAAGACTCCCTCCCCACGACCTCCCTTTCCAAGAAAATAAAGCAAAAGAAAAAAGGAATCAGGGAATTCCCAGAATTCTGCCCTAACACTTTCCACACCAGACAAACAACGCGTGCTTCCAGAGACCCAAAAATTAAAGTAAAATTTGGAAAGGGAGAGGGAAAAGAAATGCCCGACCTCCCTGGAGTTCACTCACCCACCACACACCCCCATCAACCAGAAAACGTCCCCAGCCCAAGGCTTAAAAAGCTCAAGGGTCCCGCTTTGCTCAATAAATGCCAAATGACCCCAGAACACCCAGTCCCCATTCCTACCTCGTCGGCGGTGGTCCCCGGGTCTCCTCTCTCCCTTTGGCGTCACCTGCTACAGCGGATCCATCATCTTTGCTTAGGAAGCCGAGCGCCTCTGGTCTGGGAGGGGTTCCGTGGAAGGAAAGGGAGGGCGGGCTGAGATCACCGACGTGGGGAAGGGTGGGTCTCCGAACCAAACGCCTGGTTCGAGGGGAAAAGGATGTTTTGTAAGTTTTGGCTTGAAGGTCCAGGGGCAGAACAGGAAATGTCCACTAGGGCTGGGAGCCCCAGGGAGAAATTGGCTGCTGTTTCCCTTCAGAGGGAGCTTCCCGAGGGCTCTCAACTGCGGCCCCGTCTGGAATTTAAAGCTCCGTCTGAATCCTTTTCCCGCTTACTCTTTCCTCCGGCACTTTTTTTTTTTTTTTCTTTCCTTAATGGAACGTCGGCTTCGTTCCTGACATGCTGGAAAAGTTTTCCTCGGCCTAAACTTGGCTCAGGAACACCCTCCCCTTGTGAGAGAATTTCTCCTGTTACACAGTTCAGCTTTAAGAAAAAAAGAGAGACAGGGAGTGCTCTTTGTTTTGCCAACTTTTGTACTAGGGACATTTTTGATGGATTTTTTCCCCCTGAACCTCTGGATTCCAAGAAATATACACCTTTTTTTGGTTAATGTTTTTGTTTTTACACCAATACCACAGTGTCTTTTTTTTTTTTTTTTTTTTTTTTTTTTGGTTGCGCCGGGTCTTAGTTGAAGCACGTGGGCTCCTTAGTTGCGGCATTCATGTGGGATCTAGTTCCCTGTCCAGGGATCGAACCTGGGCCCCCTGCATTGGGAGCGTGGAGTCTTAACCACTAGACCACCAGGGAAGTCCCCCTTGACTTTTTTTTCCCTCCCCTTCTAACTGAAAAGTAACAATAATAATTGGTGAAAGATGGCAGAGAAAATGTCCTTAGGTTGTAGGCTCATGGGGTCCTGCCTGCGTCAGCCTTCCCCGGGCGCACACCTCTGCCCACAGGACAATGTGTGTGCTGGGTGGCAGAGAGGGGTAGTGATCGTCTTCCAGGCCCTCTCTTCGTTCTAGGCATTTCTATGACAGAAGCACAGGAATGGGCTATCTTTCCCAAATGGGGTCCAGTGCCAACTACAACCTCTGCATCCTCAGCCCCCCAGGGATGAAGTGAGAAGATTCCTAGCTGTGATTCTTGGAGGCGCTGGGTAGGGGATGCATGGGGGTGAGAAGGCATCCTGAGATTCAGTTGTTGGAGGTCCCCTGGAGGGCAGCGTGGCTGTGAACTGTCAAATGCCACCACAAATTGGGAAGCTTTGGGGTCCTCGTTGACCCCTGCAATAAAACTTGGTGGTTCTCACAAGAACTAATTGGGGGATTGTTCCACAAACAGGAATGAGAACGTCTCCTTTGTTCTATTTATTGAAAGAGGGTAGGTGAGAAACAAATGAATAGTGTAAGCAAGATTATAACAAAAAAACTTTGGGCCAATTCACTAGGTTAGAAAGTTTCAAATGTTTTGGAAGTCTCCTTCAGTTTACAGAAATTATACGGTCTATACACATAATAGGCTGAGGCTAACTATTTTTAGATCATTGAGTTGATGTACTGATTGCATACTATTTTTATCTAGTTGGTGAAGCAAAACTGAGCTAGGTGACATTTTTGTGTTCTAGCTTGAGGCTGGTACCTGAACTTGAAAGTAATTGACATGCATTTATATTCTGAAATTTAGAGAGTATCATTTTGAACATGTTTTACTGCGGAGATAATCATAACAACATCTAACCCATCATTAAAAGTATTTAATTAGATGCCTATTTTATTTTTAGACATATTTAAGCATGATAGTATCACAAACACAGAACTCCCTCACTTGGTTTTTTATCCCCAAACGATCTCAAGAATGACACTCTGGGGCTTCCCTGGTGGCGCAGTGGTTGAGAGTCCACCTGCCGATGCAGGGGACGCGGGTTCGTGCCCCGGTCCGGGAGGATCCCGCATGCCGCGGAGCGGCTGGGCCCATGAGCTCTGGCCGTTGGGCCTGCGCATCAGGAGCCTGTGCTCCGCAATGGGAGAGGCCACAGCAGTGAGAGGCCCGCGTACCGCAAAAAAAAAAAAAAAAAAAAAGAATGACACTGAAAAAAGGTCAACAGATTGAGTCTATCTGATATCTAAATAATAAACAAAGTGTGCTTTTGAAAGATCGATCCTGCCCCCAATTGAGGACAAAAGTCTCATTCCATGGACTTGCAGAGTGTGAAGCCAGGTAGGCACAGCTCACCGTGGGGATGTAGGGATGCTGCCAGGCAAGACTGAGGGAATGGCACTTCTGATGCTCTTCCTGAGGGCAAAAGGCACTAGATTAGTCACCTGCTTTTAAACTAGCTGCTTTGCACTATTCACAATAGCCAAAACATGGAAACAACTTAAATGTCCACCTACAGAGGAATGGATAAAGAAGATGTGGCACATATATACAGTGGAATACTACTCAGCCATAAAAAAGAATGAAATAATGTCATTTGCAGCAACATCGATGCAACTAGAGATGATCATACTCAGTGAAGTAAGTCAAAAAGAGAAAGACAAATACCATATGATATCACTTACGTGTGGAATCTAAAATATGGCACAAATGAACTTATCTACAAAACAGAAACAGACTCACAGACACAGAGAACAGACTTGTGGTTGCCAAGGGGGGGCAGGGATGGAGTGGGAGTTTGGGGTTAGCAGATGTAAACTATTATATATAGGATGGATAAACAGCAGGGTCCCACTGCATAGCACAGGGAACTATATTCAATAACGTGTGATGAACCATAATGGAAAAGAATATAAAAAAAAGAATGTCTACGTGTGTATAACTGAGTCACTTTGCTGTACAGCAGAAATGGGCATAAGATTGTAAACCAATTATACTTCAATTAAAAGAATAAAATTTAAAAAATAAATTGATATCATGAATGTAGATACAGGTATAATGACCTCACATTGGGCAGCAAAAGACAGAGCTGAAAAGCCAGTCTTTTCAAGGTTAAGTCTAGTCAATATATTTCACAGAAGGTCAAAGCTTGGACGGTTTGTGGTTGAGGGACCATCCTGAATTTAAATAGCGGCACAGCGTTAGTTGAGTGCCTAGGGTGTGTCTCAGGCCCGTCTGAAGCCTCCCCAGAGAGAAAGCAATTTGACACAACTCTGAAAGGTGTTGTTACTGTCGTTGTACAGAGGGGGAGCTGGTTTCTGAGAACTACGTTTTGCAATTGTACTTGGCAGTGTCAAGATTGTTCATGATTTGAGTTTGTTCCAAAGATTCATTTTCCTGATGCTGCCTGTCTATTCCTCCAACTCCCTACTACGTTCCATGTTAGAATTGCAAATATCATCCATTCCTTCATTCCAGTCATTAAACGTTTACTGAACATTTATGTACAAAGTACTGGGCCAGGAGATGAATGCCTCAAACTCTGCCCTGGGGGTGTTTGTATTTAGTAGAGGATGGAAATAAACATACCCATATCATTTGATGCAGCAATTCCCCTCCTAGGTATATACCCAAGAGAACTGAAAACTACATCCATACAAAAACCTGTACACGAATGTTTGTAGTAGCGCTCTGCACTATAGCTGCTGGTGAAAACAACCAAAGGTCCATTAACTGATGAGCGTATAAACAAAATGTGATAAAGCCATACAATAGAATATTACTCAGCCATGAAAAGAAATGAAGTACCGACGCATACTACAACATGGATGAACTTTGAATACATCATGCTAAGTGAAAGAAGCTGGTCACAAAACGCCACATGTTATATGATTCCATTTGTCCTAAAGGTCCAGAATGGGCAACTCCTAAAAGACAGGAAGTAGATTAGTGGTTGCCAAGGGTGACAGTGGATCAGGGCATGGGAGGTTTTTAGTTAAAGGGTACAGGGTTTCTTTGGGGAATGATGAAAATGTTCTAAAATTGAATGTGGCCATGATTGCGCAACTTTGTAAATATACTAAAAGTCACTGAATTGTACACTCTAAGTAGGTGACTTTATGGTATGTAAATTATATCTAAATAAAGCTGTTGCAAAAACAATACACATACCTGAAAAGATAACTATTTCTGTTTGTTTATAACCTACCCCAACTTCTAAAGTGCCATAGTCTATGTACAGTTTCTTGTTTCCTTGGCTAACTCATTCTGAGGTTTTATTTTGAGAAATTCAAGACATTGAGAAAAGGTGATGTGGGAAATTCAAGGAAAGAATCATTTCTTAGAGGAACACTTTATTCTGAATATTCTTTGATAATCTTCTTTCTTTAGGGAAATAGATAACCCCAAACTCTCTCCATCCTGCCGTCTACCAAACTTCATATTCAAGAAAGAATTTTGAAAGTTGAATTACCTGAGATTTAGGAGCCTGACAACGATTACTGTATGTGCATTTAATTGATGAACAAATTTTGGGGTGTTTTAAGTTAATGAAATAAATTCATTCTAATTTTTCATCTCTCAAAAATGATCAAACTCCTACTATATTGCAGGTAGCCTGAAATGTACAGGAGCTGTGAGTCTGGCTGAGGAAACAAGCAAACAAAGCAACATAGCAGGCAGTTCCAGGTGCTATAATAGAAGATACAGTAGGATAAGGGCCCAGCGAAAGCAGTATGGCGTGGGGAATGGCTGGAAAGGCAGGTGTGGTTAAAAGGAGGCCTATGGAGTCGCCTCTGTAATTGATGGGAGCCACTGAAAAGTTTGAAGAAAGAGGGTGTCATGTTTTAGAAGAGGTACTGCAATCACTGAGAACGGTGAAAGTGGTCCAGAATTTCTGGCAACTGGGTGAAAGGGGTTTCATTTTTATTACTGTTGTGGTTGTTTTGTTTTGTTTTGAAAGAGGGATTACGCAGAGGTCATTTAGTAGCAGCTTTCTGCTCCCTGAAATATGGCATGCATGGTTACAGAGGGAAAGCCAATTCCACTGCCCTTTATAGAGGCCACCACCAGGCCAGTAAACGTCATTCTCTGGGTGAGTCAGATGTCATTCCCAGATACGTCCAGTAGATGGAGGTATTGCTGTTCCAGAAAGAAAACTCTTTTTTCCAAACTTGGTCTCCGAATTGCTGGGGCTGCTGAGGATCAGCAGGGTCTGCCCTTTACTCCTTTTTGCATTGGGCGGCAGACTAGGCAAGGAGCCCAGAAGGTGCCATAGAAAGAGCGTGGGTTTTGGAGCTGGACACAGTCGTGTCCTAATCCCGACTCCCTTTTCTGATTAGAGTGACTCTGGGAATCTCAGTTGCCTCATCCAAAAAGTGAGGATTTCACAGGTCCACACTCTCTTGTCCACATTTCCAAACTCCCACATTCTGAAAACAAGAAGCGTTTTGCAACTCACTCGGCAGCAAGACCTGACCTAAGCTGACCTGAGGTTATGTGTTTTACTACTTAATGTGAATTTTCTCATATTACTCGGCAGAAAGGGTTTATGTGTTTGATGATAAGGTGCCCCTCCCACCCACTGAGGGCTTGCTATCATAAAATGTATATTATGTCGTATTACCTTTCCAAAATCTTAGGAAAAAAAATCAGAATCCTGAAGCACACCTGGCTTTTGGGTAAAAGATTGTGGATTGCCAATACTGACCGCAAGGGTGTTGTGAGGATAAAGCTTGGTGACTTGTCTGAAGCATCTGGCACACAAACCCCACTAGGGCTCTTCTGTCTCCAACCCCAGCCAATCAGATTTGGGGTCTGGCACATGAGAGAAAGGGGAGGAGGGACAAAGCAAAGAATCCCCCTGATGCATTCACGTCATTTATTCATATGACACACACTCAGAAAAGAAATTAAGCACCTACTAGGTGCCAGATACCTTGTGATTCATGGGCTTCTGGTCTTCTGCTGAGCCTATGCCTTCCACAGGGGTAAAGTCAGGGGTTGTCTTGGTTGGGCTCCACGCATGACTCAGGCTAGTGGGAAAGAGAGTCACTGGGGGAAGCAAAGGTAAGATACAGAAGGAGGTGGAGGCACCAGGTGCTCCCAAGAGAGAAGAGGAAGACCCTGTTCCTCGACTCAGCCCGCTCTGGGGCTGCCTTTTCCACCAGTCCCTAAACTTTTAATACTATCTTTGCTGTTCACTCCGAAGATTTCTCCTGGTTAATCTTCCGCCCTGGAGGAGGAGACATTTCTTGACCCTGGAGCAAATAGCATGAAGGCCTGGGCATCTCACTCTGCTTCAGATTCAAGCGCCAGTATCGTGGAGTGACAGTCCCTGGCCCCGCCCACTTTTCCATCCCGTCCATACTTCTGCCTCCGCGCTCCACGGTATCAAGTGCTGGCAATTCTTCAAATGTGCCAAGTTCTGCCTTCCTTCTTGGCC
This sequence comes from Mesoplodon densirostris, assembly GCF_025265405.1. Classification (NCBI taxonomy): domain Eukaryota; kingdom Metazoa; phylum Chordata; class Mammalia; order Artiodactyla; family Ziphiidae; genus Mesoplodon; species Mesoplodon densirostris. Next base: position 29,865,091 of record NC_082680.1, on the reverse strand, counting down.
TCTGCGCACGCTGTTCCCTTTTCCTGAAACCACCTTCAGCACTCTTCCCTTCTCTCCTGTTTAACTCCTGTTACTTCCTCCGTGCAGCCCACGGCTCAATACCTACCCTTCTTTGCTGTCAGTGTTGGGCCATCCCACGGGGACACTGGGCACACTGCCATCACAGCTCCGAGCCGAACGCACTGCATTGGAATGGTCAATGTCAGCATGTCCTCCACCCCCGTGCCACCTACCACACACAGACGCTGGCAGCACCTTTAAAAAAAATTTTTTTTTAATAGATCTTTTTTTTTTTTTTTTTTTGCGGTACGCGGGCCTCTCACTGTTGTGGCCTCTCCCGTTGCGGAGCACAGGCTCCGGACGCGCAGGCTCAGTGGCCATGGCTCACGGGCCCAGCCGCTCCGCGGCATGTGGGATCTTCCCGGATCGGGGCACGAACCCGTGTCCCCTGCATCGGCAGGCGGACTCTCAACCACTGCGCCACCAGGGAAGCCCTAATAGATCTTTATTAGAGTATAATTGCTTCACAATACTGTGTCAGTTTCTGTTGTACAACAAAGTGAATCAGCCATGTGAAGACACGCCCCGTTCTTCTTTGTATCCTTGGTACCCGCTGAGCTGGCCGCTGGAATGTTGGTCGATTGAATGAATGGCGGTGGAGATCGATGCTACTGTATTTATGAAAAGAGCTTTGAGCTCTTGGGAGGTATAATAAGGTTATACAGAGCAGAAAGTGGCGTGAGTCTGCAGTCACTGCAAGAAGAAATCTGAGACCTATTTTGATGTCAGGTCCTCGCCCTGCATGACCCCTTGCTTCATCCCGGGGCAGAGACCCTACTTGTGGGAAGCACCCTGGGCCGGAAGTCCCAGAGCCTGGGCTCGAGGTCCACATCCGTCACCAGCCAGCTGTGTGATCATATCATGGACCATCACGTAGCAGCTTACCCTCCACTTCCCTTATCAGGGCAGCTAAGAGTCAGAGCAGCTGCTCCCTAAAGGTTCCTTCTTGTACTCACATTGTATGGCTTTATTTTGAGTGCATAAACACATGGTGACATCTAACCAAATTCGTTAATTCAAAAAAATAGGGCTTCCCTGGTGGCACAGTGGTTGAGAATCCGCCTGCTAATGCAGGGGACACGGGTTCGAGCCCTAGTCTGGGAGGATCCCACATGCCGCGGAGCAACTAGGCCCATGAGCCACAACTACTGAGCCTGCGCGTCTGGAGCCTGTGCTCCGCAAAAAGAGAGGCCGCAATAGTGAGAGGCCCGTGCACCGCGATGAAGAGGGGCCCCAGCTTGCCACAACTAGAGAAAGCCCTTGCACAGAAACGAAGACCCAACACAGCAAAAATAAATTAATTAATAAACTCCTACCCCCAACATCTTAAAAAAAAAAAAAGCACGTCTGGGTGAATGTGCAACCCCTTGGTGTACAGAGACAACGATTTGTGGGTAAGGATGCTAGTGTGAGTGGTGGCCAGTTGGAAGTCTGCCCCGCAAACATTTCTACCTTTACAGATTGATTCTTCTTCTGTCTTCGAAAAGTCTCCTTTTAAAATTCGGAATACTTTGGGGTCCTACACTGTCACCTTAAAATCATAGAATTTCGAGGTTGGAAAGGAGTTTAGTGGATAATGGCTCAGTTATCCCATCAAAACCTGGGACAGGTTGATGGGACAGGCTCTGACTGGCACCTGGGTCACAAGCCCCAGTGCGACCTGCAAGCTGTTGATAGCAATGTAAGAAGGAACAGTAGTGGGACTTCCCTGGTGGTCCAATGGTTAAGACTCTGTGCTCCCAGTGCAGGGGGCACAGGTTCGATCCCTGGTCGGGAAACTAATATCCCATATGCTGCATGGTGCGGCCAAAAAAAAAAAAAAAAGAAGGTACAGTAGTAATATTTCCCGTACCTTCTAGGCTTCCCTCCACCACACACCAGTTGCTCAAACCAAAGCCCTAGAAATCATTCCCTCTTTTCTCCACCCCAATACTCAATCCATCAGTAAATTCTGTATTTGAATTCCTTCAAATGTATCCCCAATCTGACCACTCTCACCAACTCCACTGTTGACACCCAAGTCAAAGGCACTCTCATTTGCTAGGACTAATGCAGCAGCCTGCCAATCAGGCCCTGTCTCTACTCTCGTTCCCCCAGACATCACTCTCTGTACAGCAGCCAGACCCATCTTCTCCCGCTTAAAGCCCTCGCCTGGCTTCCCACTGCCAGTATAGGAAAATCCAAACCCCTCACCATGTCATGAGGCCCTGCCCACCCCTCTGATCTCACCTACCAGGCTGCAGCCACACCAGCTTTCTGTGCCTCCAACACCCCACAGGCTCACTCCTAATGTTAGAGGGGCCCAGGACAAGGGTACAAATGGAGGCCCACATACCACTAAAAACTGTTACATAAGGTATGTTCTGTCCTCTTAACATGACAAATGCCTTCATAATGGCAAAACTGAAAAGTATATGTAAACGTATGGTTTTTATGACTGTATGTTAGTAAAATACAAAACAAAATGGAATTTAATTATTATTGCGCATATTTGAGGGTTCTGCGGGTTGGCGGGTGGCATTTGAATGATCAACAAAACAGACATACGGTATTCACAACTGATATGTTTATTTCACAAAAATTCATTTTTTGCTTTCATTTAAGTGAAATCACTAATAAAATCATTGTCGAGTAATTTGTGTTCTATTGAGATGAATGATATAAAAGATTTTTAAAAATGTTATTGTCCTCAGATGTACAAAATTTGAATATATTATCATTAAAAATGTAACTGAAAGTAAGTATAAAAAACTAAAATGTTTTCACATATGCTTTCAAAGAAGTTATTTTTCTCACACATTCAAAATTATTTTAAGTTACATAAATGCATGTTAAAATTAGTAGGTATGATCATTTTAACTTAGAATTATTTAAATAAAGCTGAAGAACTTTGGACGGAAATTTATCTAAATTGTAGTAAATATTCATATTAAAAAAACAATTCTCATTATGAGTTTTGAAGGTCCATGTCATTGTCAAGGCAGATAATTGGTATGCATCAGGCCTCTTGCGTCTAGACTAAACTACATACAACTTCAAGAGAAACATGAATTATTTAACATTGAAAAATGTTCCTCAGACACACCACGTGCAAATGTGGCAAATACCCCTCTAATCCATGGGCGTCTCCAGAACACAGAACAACAACAACAAAAATGGATGTTAGGAATTCTGGGAAACAATGCCTTACGCAATATTCTTTGCACTGATGCAATCGGAGAAGGGTTTAACCAATTAACTCATTCGTCAATTGTCCTTCCTCTTCCCTAAGTGCCCCCGCCACACTAGTCCTCTCCATGCTACCTTGTGTTCCAACAGCAGAGTGGAGAAGCATTTCCCTGGAGTCCAAACAGTGTTAGGGAGTGAGGTTGCTCAGGGTCCTCTTCACACAGGGCCCAGGGAAGTGCCGAGTGCCTTGGTCCAAGGGTAGTTTTGCTCATAAGGTCACTTTCTTCTACGTCCCAGACATAGAAAGGCCTTTCCTGAGCACGTGGATTAACTGAAATGGTGTCTCCTCCCCACCCAAGTCTTACTCTATCCCATCGTCCTGGTGGCTTTTCTTCATAGCTGTGGATACCACCTGAGAATACAATTCTATCTCATTTGTTGGTAGCTTATTATCTTTCTCGCCCACCTGTGGACTCTGTCACGTCTACTTTACATTCTCGGCCCTTACAAGAGACTGTGGTACATGGTAGGTCCTGAATAACTATTTGTTAATAGTTGAGCATCTCTGACCTTATAATCCTAGAGTTACCATAACCATGTACATTTATTTATGTGATGCATTCATGACTCTGCAGTGCCTGCTCATCCAGGTTCTGGTGAGATGCACAGAACCCATCAAGTAAAAGGGCGTAGCTGGGGCTAACAGCGGTTACTTAAGAGGTTTGTCAGTGTGAGACAGTGAGAGAGCTGGGGCTTGAAACCAGTCTCCTAACCATAAAATTAGGTTTCTTTCTCGGATGCCACTAAAGTGAAGAAGGGGCTTCCAAGGTTTATCCCATTGCCTTGAAATGTACACACGATGGGCAGCTCCATGCATTTCTTCCCCTAGAGGGCAGTGACTGCGCACACATAGACATCTCACAGATTTGGTCCACTAGAGGGCAGTGATGGGTGGCCACATCTTCACCTAGACTTTAGAAGACCCTCCAGATATTCTGATCGCACCAGATCTGGACTATAATACCAGTTCCATAGATCTCATTAGCTTTCTATGTTTCCAGAAAGTCAGGAACTTCCTAGATGGACCCCTTGCCTTTACCCCATCTTTTTCCAAGTAGAAAGTTCGAATTTAAGCCAATTCGTCTCTGCTTCTTTCTGCTTTTGGATGCCTTATTTCTCAGTCTCCGTACTACTGACATTTGGGGCTGGAACACTTTTTGTTGTGCAGGGCTGTTCTGTGCATTGTAGGATTCTCAACAGCGTCCCTGGCCTCTCCAAGCTTGTTGCCAGCAGTTCTCACAACTCAATCCCTGCTCCACACGCACACACAGTTGTGACAATCAAAAGTGTCTACAGACATGCCAAATGACCCCAGGAAGGGAGAGGCGGAATCACCCTCTCACCCTGGTCTGAGAACCACTGCTTCACGGTTGGTAAAGAACCAAAAACTAAACTGCCCTTGGAATAGATGTCCTGGAATCTAGTTGCCAACAGAGACCACTGAGGAGAAATTCACACACGCTCTCAGCACAGGATCTCACGATTTGCATGTAAGTGTTTCTTCCAGCGACATTTAATTTTTTTTTATCATCTCCAAATGGCAATCTTTTGCAAATTAAGTGGTGTTTATCCTCCTGGCTGTGAACTCTAAAAGGAGTGCAAGGTTGTGGTTTTTTGTTTTTTTGTTTTTTTGTTTTTTGCCTGCACAGTTCTTCGTCCCTGGGATTCATTTCTCTCTCTTTTGTTGTTGTTTTTCTTCACTTGGCCTCCCCCTCACCAGACAGGCTTAATGACCGCAATCATCACATCGCAGGGCAAAGCGGCAGGCAGCCACCCACGCAACGGGGAATCAGACGGTTCCTCAGAGCCCTTGTTTCTTTTGTTTTCTCAGGCAGACTGCAGTTTTGTCTCTTGGCTCTCCCTGAATGAAAAGAATCTTAAAACATCGTGTGGCCGCAAAAGGCTTGTTGAAGGAGCGGTAAACAGGAAGTCAACAGCAAAGGAGAAATAAAAGTGATCGTCAATTAGGCTGCTAGAACGACTTACATCCCCCCCAGGCATCTTTGGGGAAAGCTGGGCTGTGATAACCAGGCCAAGCCATCCAGGCCCTGAGCAGAGCTGCGGGGAGACCTGCTGGGAGGCGGCCAGTGCTGTGAGCGCCCAAGATCTTCCAGGAGAGGCCGAACAATGCCGCCCACATGCCTGTGTGGAGATCATCACAGCCAGGATGCAGACCTTAACATGACCTTTTTTTTTTTTTTTTTTGTGGTACGCGTGCCTCTCACTGTTGTGGCCTCTCCCGTTGCGGAGCACAGGCTCCGGACGCGCAGGCTCAGCGGCCATGGCTCACGGGCCCAGCCCGCTCTGTGGCATGTGGGATCTTCCCGGACCGGGGCACGAACCCGTGTCCCCTGCATCAGCAGGCGGACTCTCAACCACTGCGCCACCAGGGAAGCCCCAACATGACCATTTTTTATCCTTCCCTGGACGCAGATGAAAGGTCACACTGTGAGTGGAGGGAACAGTCGCCCTGGCATTCCCGCTCCACATCTGGCTGCTAGAATGTCACATTCAGAAGGAGACAACCCACACTGTTCTTGAGACGGGCGGGCGCTGGGATTCCAGCTGTGCCCCGGAGTCCATTTCTTGGGACCCTGGCTGCCCCTCCCGGCTTCTGTGCCCGGTGTCCTGACCCCACGGTGCCGCTCTAGGACAGGAATCACTGCCATGCTGCTTTAGACCGTGGTTCATCCGGCCCGGGAGTCTTTCCTGAAAATAGCATTACAGAATTTGGGGGATGATAGAGTGACTTCTTTGCTGTCACTCTTAAAGGGAAGGGATGCCTCCCAAAAGTGAGCAAGAAAAAGAGAGACGGAGAGATACACAGTTCCTTGTGAAATGAGACACCAGCTTGTGCAGACAGGGAGTTTTCTTAAAAAAAAGGATATGGGAGGTGGTCAGAAGGGGAAGAACCATATTCTGAGACCAGTTTCTAAGGCTACCTGGAGAAGGCACGGTATGTATCGTATAGAACACTGTGATTATAAAGTAACTCCCTCTCCAATCAAAATTCCTTTGATCCGTTTATTTTGTCACAGATTTTTCTGCAAATCCAAACATGGAAGTAGCCCAGGCTGTGTTACCGTGCAAAGGTGCAACTGCGGAGAGTGGGGCCAGTTTTCAAGGAAGCCCCTGAGAAGACTCATGTCACCCAGGATGTCAAACAGCAGGATGATGGCACAGTCTGACCTCAGGCCTCCCGAACTAGAGTCTGAAGCGAGTCGTTGTCCAAGAGTTGACACCTCTGTGACTAGATGGAATTGTAGGGATCCTGCCGGGCATGGGAAGGTGGTTGGTCTCCAGTTTCTGCTTAAGCAAAGCTTCCCGTCTTCCTGGAGACACTCTTGCTGTCTGGGCCCTAAGCTGCTGTGACAGAACCACTTGCAGGAAGCAGCCATCGCTGCCCTCCCCCGTCACTGCCCACAGAGGGACCCCAAGGGGGAGGTTTTATTGGCCTCTGCATGATTCTCAGCCTTCCCTGTAATCAGTCCCAGCAGGAGTCGGGCAATCACGAATATATAACTTTGCAGTAACTTGAATGTCTATAGGGTAAACACGGATACAGGCTCTACTGGAGTGAGGAGGGCCTCTTAGCAAAACTCCCATTTCTCAGATAAGTTAAGACTTGACCCAGCCAATCATCATGGACAATTAATTAGTGAATCAGTGGATGAGAGCCTCTGCCGTGTTTCTGGACTGTGTTCAGTACTGTGGGTATCAAAGAAACCAAAACACCGTCTGGGCTTCCGTGAGGTTACATCCTAGTTCGAGTCACAGAGCTAACAAACTGCAAGGCTGAGACCACATAAGGCCACTTGATTGTTCTGGCCCTCAGTCAGCTCCGGCCGGAACATTTGTGTCGTAGAGCTTTGGTACTTTGTTAAATAATACCTCACATTGTTATTTAGTCTGTCCTATTAGGTTATAAACTCCTCCGGGGTAGAAAGCACAACTTACTCTTCTTAGGGTCTCATCACACACACACACACACACACACACACACACACACACAGTGATATACACACATTAGGTGCTCATTATGCTGTTCCTGAATGCTCCAGTAAGTATAATCGTGTGGAACAGAATATAATTGCAAAGGGAGTTTGTGTAAGGGAGCAATCTGGGTGGCCTGGGGCAGCTGGAGGGAGATTTCACGGGAGATGCAGGAGGCAACTGACATGCTGTGGTTCTCTTTTTTCCTTTCAAAAGTAGTGATTAAAGATAACATTAAGAAATGTAGGGCCTCCCTGGTGGCGCAGTGGTTAAGAGTCCGCCTGCCGATGCAGGGGATACGGGTTCGTGCCCCGGTCTGGGAGGATCCCACATGCCGCGGAGCGGCTGGGCCCGTGAGCCATGGCCGCTGGGCCTGCGCATCCGGAGCCTGTGCTCCGCAACGGGAGAGGCCACAACAGTGAGAGGCCCGCATACCGCAAAAAGAAAAAAAAAAGAAAAAGAAATGTATAAAAGTGTACATATCCATCATAGAAAATTTGTAATAAAAAAATAAAGAAGAAAATGCAAATCACAGGTAATTTGACTCCCCAACATTCACATGCAGAATATATAATTATAAACTGTAACGAGTGCTATGAAGGAACAGATAAGAGAATAAATAATGGAGGACCTATCTAGAATAGAGGAGGCCTCTCTGAGGATGTGACATTTAAGCTGAGGCCTGAGGGTGAGCAGGGTTGAGACAGGTGAAGAGAGAAAGAGAGGTCAGGGTTAAAGGATATATTTTTTAAAAAGGTAAATTATGACTCTATAGAAGTATGAAATGAACATGTACCAAAGATTTTATTTAACTCATAAAGTAATGAGGGAACCAGTAAGATGTTACAATTCGTTCAAAGGAGAATTCAAAGTACCACACTTATCAATCAGGAATATTGAAATGAAATACAAATAGATGTCAAACTGGGTGCAAGAAAATTCGCTGTCTCTCCCTTGGACAGAATTCACTGGTGTATGGAAAATAATCATTTGCATTTTTCTCAGTTATCTACAACTTATAGACTTGTAAACTAGCTCAGAGAAAAGGAAAGATGTAGATAACCAGGATGGTAAACTAGTCAGGACACCCATGAATCCCCCCGTTCCTTCACACACACGCACCATTTCAAAGCATTGTGCAGTTTTTGCTGACATGTGCAAATGCCCTGGGGAAGGAAAGACCTTAGCAGAACTGAAAGAAGAGGAATGTTACTGGAATGTAATGAGCAAGAGAGTGGGTTGAGACAGGGGTCATGTAGTACGTTCTGGGTTGTAGCCTGCTTTTTTCATTTAACAACATAGGATAAACATTTCTCCATATCACTGAACATCCTTTTGGAGCACAGTTTTAATTAGCTGCACCGTGTTCCCTTGTAGTGGACTCACTGCTGTGTATTTACTAACCCCCCCTTTTGTCCATTGAACTGGTTTTCACTTAATATTCTCGTTCATGAATCTTTGTTTTCACACATATTCGATTATTTCCCTAGGTTAGATTTCTGTACATAGAATCTCCAGATCAAAGATGATTTTAAAAGTGTGAATTCACAAAAGTTGCTTTCAAATGAAATGTTTTAGGAAAATACTGAGGCATGGAGAGGTCGAGCCTCCAAGATTAGCTAGAAGACCAGTGTAAGGAGGAGGAGTGAAGTGGGAAGGGTCTGACCCATGCAGAGCAGTGGGGTGGAGAGGATGTCAGCAGTGGGAAGCATTGAGAGTCTGGGTTTGTAGAGTCCAAGCGGCGCGGGAGCACATGACGCCAAGGCTTTGGGGTTGCTTTTGCCTTAGACGCACTTTGGAAATGGGCATATTTGGGGGAGAAACTAAGTTGAGGGAAGAAGACACATTTAATTTTGGACGCGGGGGGTGTGGCATACCCGTAGAGCAGCGGTCCCCAACATTTTTGTCACGAGGGACTGGTTTCTTGGAAGACAAATGTTCCACAGAGTGTGGGGGGGAATGGTTTTGGGATGATTCAAGTGCATTACATATATTGTGCACTTTATTTCTATTAGTATTACCTTGTAATATATAATGAAATAATTATACAACTCACCATAATGCAGAATCAGTGGGAGCTCTGAGCTTGTTTTCCTGCAACTAGATGGTCTCATCTGGGGGTGATGGGAGACAGGGACACCTGTCGTGTGTTCCTTACGTCCAGTCTACTCTGTAAGATGCAGCTTAATTGCCACTTGTCACTCACTGGTAGGGTTTTTTGTTTGTTTGTTTGTTTTTTGCGGTACGAGGGCCTCTCACTGTTGTGGCCTCTCCCGTTGCGGAGCACAGGCTCCGGACGCGCAGGCTCAGCGGCCATGGCTCACGGGCCCAGCCGCTCCGCGGCATGTGGGATCCTCCCGGACCGAGGCACGAACCCGTGTCCCCTGCATCGGCAGGCGGACTCTCAACCACTGTGCCACCAGGGAAGCCTTACTGGTAGGGTTTTGATATGAGTCTGCAAGCAATTGATTTATCATGGTCTCTGCAGTCAAACCTCTCTGCTAATGATAATCTGTATTTGCAGCCGCTCCCCAGCACTGGCATCACCACCTCGGCTCCACCTGAGATCATCAGGCATTAGATTCTCACAAGGAGGGCACAGCCTAGATCCCTCGCATGCGCAGTTCCCAGTAGGGTTTGCGCTCCTAAGAGAATCTGATGCAGCCGCTGATCTGACAGGAGGCGGAGCTCAGGCGATAATGTGAGCGATGGGGAGCAGCTGTAAATACAGATGGAGCTTCGCTGGCTCGCCGGCCGCCCGGTTCCTAACATGCCACAAACCGGTACTGGTCCATGGCTTGGGGGTTGGGGACCCCTGCCGTACAGCATGCAGGAGCATGAAGAGGTAAGTTTGGGAGCCCTAGAGAGACCCGACGGTTACAACCAGCAGAGGGGGGTGGGGCGTGGGAGGGGGCCCCCCACAAAATCCCCACACTCAGGGGCGCCCGGAGAACCTAGCAAATAAGCAAGCGGGCAGGGAGAGAAGAAGATGAGGGGACGTGCCCGGGAGGCAGGTAATTAACAATGTCAAGTATTGCCGTGAGGTCAGAAAGGACAAGGACTAGGGGGAAAAAAAAAAAAACACACATCGTGTTTGGCCAGAAGAAAGTCACAGCGGTCTTGATGAGACATTTCCATAGAATTGAGGGCGGGGGAGTCAGCGGTTAAGGGCAGAGAAGATGGAGACAGTGAGTGTGGTCACAGTGTGGAGGATTTTGGCAGCAAAAGGAACAGGAAAGTCTGGAAATTAGCTAGAACGGAGTTGCATCCAGCATGATTTTGTGAATTTGCGTCTTGTCCATATTCCAACCCAGCATCTTCCGGCCACCTCTCCACATCCCCCGCCGCAGTTTCCTCCGCTTATTTTTCAATCCCAAATATTTTTTCAACCACAGAGGACAGATGTGGTTTCCTATGATGAGCACTTAACACAGAGTGGGCACATAGTCAGTGCTCAATAAGTGCTGGCTATTGTTATTATTTTTATTAATCGTGATCCCTTAGGAAAAAAGATATGCAAACAAAAGGGAAGAAAAGAAGGCCAGGGAGGGGGAGAGGGAGGGGATGAGGTTAAGGAGGGGGTGACATCCTTACTAGGGAATCTTTAGAAACATACTAGGCTATTTTTCTTTTTTCTAGATCTATTGTTGACTTAATTCTAGACATACTGTTTCTCTATAAGATGTCCTATCCTAAGGAGTCTGCACTTTGTCAGTTTGCATGTAGATTTGAGACCCTTCTCAAGGATCTCTTTTTGCATCTCGTTCATAGCCTTGAGGTCAGTCTGAATCTTAGGTCTGGTCCTTCCCCTTGGAACTGTGGGAGAGAACAAAGGACAGCTCCCCAAGGGATGAGATTTGAGAAGAGAACACGCAGAGGGGAAATAGCCAAGTGCCCAATGTGTGAGTAACTTGCAGCAAATGCAAGGGATAGAGGAGCCCAGGAGCCCAAGCCTTTGGGGCTGGACTGAGGGACATCACAGCTTGTCATCAACCAAGAGGATCTGGGCAGGACCAAAAGCTCAGAGGGTTCTGTTTGCAGGTGACAGTGAAGAAACCATGTGGGCCGAGGAGCGAGGGGGCAGGTCCTACGTCTCCTGTAGCAAGATGGCAGAGCTAAGCCACACTGCAGCACAGCTGTGCAGAGAAGATGCAATTCATTTATTTTGTCCATAACTTTGCTGGTCTTCCCCCTGAGCCCTCTTCACCCACTGTTTAGAAGGGGAAAAGTAACTAACTGTCCAACACCATTTAAAGCTTCAGTAACTTAAACAGCCCCTTTGGGTAGAGTTCAGGGTTTCAGGGATAAAAATACCCTTCCTCCTCCTTCTCACCTGAAGGTAGCCTCTGGGATGCAAAGGAAGAGCTACGTGTGGCTTACACGAGGGAGGCCCTCAGATGTACCCTCAGCATCCTTGGAGGTCCAGTGAGCTTTCCTGTGTCTTCCTGGTTGCTACTTGCCCTCCTGGCCTTCTCAGGTGAATCAAAGACTATTTAATATGCAACCTGACCTCTCTCGGCTTGACCAGAGCTCAAAGCACTTCCAAATTTGACCCACATTGATCCCAAAATTGACCCGACTCTCCTGTTGCTGTGTATCCCTCAGAGGACTGTCTGTGATGGCTATTACGTCCCAGTGCCCGGATTCCACTCTGCAGCCCTGGCTACAGAGTCACCCTTCCCGGTGATAATTCTTGACTCTCTCCCAGCAATTTCTTTTCAGTAGCCCTGCCATTACAAAAGCTGACTGTCTCATTGCTAGATTTTATAACTGGGCTAAATGTCAGCCTGGGGAAAACAATCCACTCTTAAGGCTACCCTTAATAATGAGAAATGAGGCCCCAAATTCCTCTGCATTGACTGAGGCTTCAGACCAAAGTGTTTGAACTGACCAGTTGTCCTGGCATCTGGTGAGATGGCTTTGTTGGCCAGTCCTGAAAACCTGCGAGGTCTTTTATTTCAAGCCCTCTCAACTCTGCTCTCAATGAGGATGGAAAGTGTTGCATGTGGAAATTGCCTGGGCGACTGGGAGAAACGTTGGCAGGAGAGAAACTTTCCAGTTCTTAGCTTTCAAAGTGTGCACTGTGCCATATGTCATGAGGTAGTACAGATTCTCTGAATGGGGGCGTTACTGCCAATGAGTGCAGTGACTTGACAGTCAGCAAATACAGTTCTAATCACTAATCAGAGGCAAAAGAAGAATTGCCAAGAAAGAGCAAAAGAACAGGTGAGTTAGGCATCGAAGCAGCACAAAATGGAGGGAAGGCTGCCCTCGAGCCCCGAACTTCATTTTGTTTAGGAAGAGAAAATAGGCTTGAAAGTGTTCCTGAAGCAGCCGTCTTCATGTGAACAGATACCATCTGGAAATCAACAAAACTCAGGTTTTGTTTTTACAGATTTGTACTGAAAACCAGTTCCAGCTAGGGAATCTCAAATCTCAGAAGGCTCCAACAGGGCACTAAGCTATAAACAATCATTTAGCAAAATCCGCAGTCAAAATGATAGACGCAGGCTGTTGTCTTCTCTGTATTTAAATCAAGAGATGAGGTCAGACATGACCCAGTGCGTGGAGATGTGATAGTCTGCTGATGCATTTTTAATAATTTTTAACCCATAGACACCAGCCTCAGAGACAGGCAGACTCTATCTTCAAGACCCTTCGTTGCACTTAAGTACCTAACATCCTTGCTCTGGCCCCCTCTTCCCCTCTCTTCTCCAAGATCACAGTTCTTGGAGGATAATGATTTAATGGATTTGTTAGTCTTTTTCCTCAACCACCCTACCTTTTCCCCATATTTGCCTTTTAACAAGTCTTTTTGGAGATAATAATACCTCTAGGGGAATTCCCTGGTGACCTAGTAGTTAGGACTCTGAGCTTCCACTGCAGGGGGCACAGGTTCCATCCCTGGTCCAGGAAATAAGATCCCACATGCTTTGTGGCACAGCCAAAAAAACCCCAAAACAAATAAAACAACAACAAAAAATATCTCTAAAACAGTTATCTGAACTGTGGGAATTTTAGGCAGGCACCTGACGGGCTTGGGCGGGTGGGGTGAAGAGAGGGGCTGCATTTTAAGAGTTGATACATTTCTCAAAGCTCCACTCCACAGACAGTCGCCGCCTGCATGTGGCCGTTCTGGCTTGAGGCTGGTTGTAGCTTCCTTTGGCTGGGCCTCTTATCTCCTTCCACATCCTGGCAGGTGTGAGCAGGAATAGCTGTGAAAGTCTTGTTTTCCTGTACAGCACAGAGCATGACCAAGCCTACATTGGTGGCCGAGAGCAATTAGTACAGATTTCCCTGGGTAACTGGGTGAAAAACAGGCCCCATGTATAATCCCTGCCTGCATGTGGCTATTTCCAAACAAATTTCCCAGCCAGAACACCTCAGCTTCTCAGACAGCCCCGTGTCTGGCTTCTGTCTCTGGCCCTGCCCTGAACTGGGATTCAGCAAGATCGCAATTCCATGGCTGCCCAGATGCACTTTGGTGCTTCCTGCTGCTTCACTCTGGACTGTGGGTCATTCCATGCTAGGGCAGGTCACAGGCTTGTTAATTAGATGGAAAGCAAAGAGAGACTGGATACAAATTTTCCTAGAGAGACTACCAGCATGGTGTGACGTCAGTACTATTTCCAACTTTCAGCGGTGATTATGGCCGCTACGCTTTCCTGCTTCCTGAGGACAACAGTTCAACCTGATTTTCAGCACAATTAGAATGAACTGTTTTAGACAGAGCCAGTATTAAGGGTGGCAGCGGAGCTGGGCCTTAGAGTCACAAGGCACTGATTTTTCCATTGATTTCTCAAGGGGGCGCTCATGCAAAACTGCAATTGGGAACACACAGAATTTCCTGTTTTTGTTTTATTTGTAGGCAGGGTATATTTGCATGATACTTTATTGTTGGCAAGCACTTTCATGTTCATGATCTCATTTGACCAGAATCATTTGAGGTAGGTATGGTGGGAATCAATCTTTCCCTTGGTTGAGTGAGATAGCTGAAGTTCAGAGAGCTCCCACAGGTAGTAGTGAAAAGGTAGGATGAATTCCAGGTTTCCTGACTCCTAGGTCCTATTTCTACTGTATCAGCATCCCCTCCTTTGGGAATCACCCCGCCCTCAGTTCATTTGGTTTGGCTGTGGTAGAACCCACCATGTCCCTTACTGAAGAGATGGAGCTAAAGCCTGACCAATCAGAGTATTCTATTATCCCAGCCACTATGATTGGCTCAGGTATGAGCACATGACCTAAGCTGGCCAATCACAGTCTTCTCTGGGTCTTTTGTTAAAGCATGTGGGAAAGATGTACTCTCTTTCTCTGGATCCCTGCTGACATGAAGCAAGAGTCTGACTAGGAGTGAAGGCAAGCAGAGGGAACCAGAACTGATGGAGAGAGTCCTGATGTTATTATTTAACCCATTCATCAGCTGTGCCTGAAACTCTTCAGTGAGCCAATAAATTCCTTTTTTGCTTAAGCCAGTTGGTGTTGTGTTTATGACACTTGCAAATGAAAGGAGTTATTGACTAATAAAACTGTTGATTCTGTCTTTCCCAGAATTAGGAAATTACCTCTTTAAAACTGTTTATTTGTAGTATGCTTTATTCCTTCCCACACACACAAAAAATTCTGAAGCAGTTTATAAAAATAAATAGGAAAAATAGGAAATTAGACAAAATAAATAAAAGGGAAAGTTTAATACATAAAATACATGTCATATGTGTATGTATAGCACAATCTTTATATTAAGTTGACAAAATTATTTTTAAAGTTATAATACCAAGTATTGTTGAGGGTGCTGGGAAGTGGACACTAATGATAGAAAAATGATAAACTGGTGCGAACTTTCTGGAGAGAAATTTGACAGTGCTTATTCATATCCAGTGCTTGTCCATAACCAATAATCAGAATGCATTGGAAGGAAATAAGTAAATAAAAAAGAATGCATGCAAATATTTAGCTATAAGAATTATTGTTACTATCACCCAAAGTTGGAAAACAGCCTGAATATCCAATGATAAGTTATGGGTCAAAAAAAAAAGTCCATCCCTTGGAATATCATGTATTTACTAAAATAATGATGTGGACTTTTATTTACTGACCTGGAATAATATTCATATATTATGGTGTGACTTTGGACTAGCACATCTACATTCCCCCTAGGCCACAGCAAGTTTCAAATAATTGTTCACCCTTAACCCTATGTTTTGAAGTCAAACAAACAAACAAAAGCCTGATTATTGGTTGGGATAATTAAAAAGGGAGAAATATAGAAGTGGCAAAAATTGCCCTTCTATTCTCACAGCATGAGTGCTCTTGCTTGAGTCAAATTCAGCTTTCCAGAGATGTGGGTTAATTATCCCCTCTTGGACCATGTACTATCTGCACACTCTCCATTTTTCAGACACTTGACTAGTATTGGGAGATTATTTATGGTCAGTGAGTTGGGTCTCAAGCATCACCTATTCTAGACCAATGATTGCCAAAATATATATATATGCTCAAAACAAACCACTGCACTATAAGAAGAAACATTTAGAATTTCTATTTATAGCTAATCCCTTTTTATTTTCTATTTCTGATATATTTTATAATGTATGTAATATAACTGGATAGTACATAACAAATAAGAAAACAAAGATTGTTAAAATATTTTTGATGATAAGGATGCATTCTGGTTATCTATTGTTGTGTAACAAATACACCAGAAAGTTAGTGGATTAAAACACAATTTAATTTTGTTCACAATCTTGTAGATCAGAAATTTGTGAAGGACTCAACCTGAGCAATTTATCCCTCTCCCAAACAGCACCAGTTGGAGCAGCTCAACTTGATCTAGAAGATCCACTTCCAAGATGGTTTATTCACTTGGTTGGCAAGTTGGGAGCTCAGCCAGGGCTGTTGTCTGTAGGGGAGGGGAATGTCTCAGTTCTTTGCCATATGGCTTCCCTGTTGGGCTCCTTGGGTTTCCTCATGAAATGGAGGCTGGATTCCAAGAGGGAATGTTCCAAGAGTCAGGAAGTAGAAGTTGTCTGTCTTTTAAGGCCTGAAGCAAGAAAATACCATCGTGTCACTTCCATTATATTCTATTGGTCAAAGGAGTCCAAGAGTCCATCCAAGATTCAAGGGGTGGAGGCACAGACTCCATCTCTCAGTGAGTGATCTGGCAAAGGATTTGTGCCCATCTTTAATCCATTACATGGTATGCAATCACAAATGCCTGAAAACCACTAGTTTACGTAAATAGAATATGTATCAGCAGCTCTATCCCCAGACTGGGGCTTAGCTCTCTTGTATAAGAAATTCCTGGCCATCAGAAGCTGGTCTGCTCCTACTGATGCACCTCCCCAAAGCTGTTTCATCAGGCTTTTCTCTTAATGGCTTATTTACTCCAAAGGCATAGTCAGAAGAATATATGCAGGATAATGTAGGGAAAAATAGAACCAACTCATATTGGCACTACTGCTTTATCTTGCTTAGTGAAAGAGTTTGACTAACAGTAGAAATAAATCAGTTATCTGGTCAGGTGTTGGTGACTTGTAAAAAATTTATCTTTTAAAATAGTATACTTTAAACCAAATTATATTGAATATTAACCTAAATATAGTCAGAATGACGTTATGACTTGAAGGGCTATAATTGTAACAGTGTTCTACCAGAAATTCCCCAGTGCACAGGCTAACACCTGGTTTCCTTTCTCATTAATCAAGTAAAACAATTGCAAATAGAACTTTAAGATTTCCCCTAAATAACATAATATACTCTTGAGGAAGATAAAGTGGCTTACTAAACAGAATAAACCAATTTTGTAAGAAAATGTGTGTGAGAGAGTCAAGAATAAAATTTTTTTTCATTATTTATGATCTTAAATTCTGGCGCTAAGAAGAGCGGATCCTGAGAAGAATCTGTTGCTTTCCTGAGCAGGGTGATGTGGGAGGGTACAAATTAGTAAAAGTGAGATAATAAAAAGGTTTTTTTTTTTTTCCATGAGAAAAGGAAGAGATGTTGGAAGGAGGCAAAAGAAGAGAGGATGACTTGTTCAAAGGTGTGGGTGGAGGATAATTTTCCTATGTGGGCTGCAGGGAATCTCCTCCAGGTCACCACAAAACCTTCAATAAAACCTGTGTTATTTGTCAACTCTTTTTTTTTTTTTTTTTTTTTTTTTTGCGGTATGCGGGCCTCTCACTGTTGTGGCCTCCCCCGTCGTGGAGCACAGGCTCCGGACGCGCAGGCTCAGCGGCCATGGCTCACGGGCCCAGCCGCTCCGCGGCATATGGGATCCTCCCAGACCGGGGCACGAACCCGTATCCCCTGCATCGGCAGGCGGACTCTCAACCACTTGCGCCACCAGGGAGGCCCTGGCAACTCTTTTTTAAAAATTTATTTTTATTGAGGTAACATTGATTTACAGTATCATATAAGCTTCATGTGTACAACATTCTATTATGACTGCTGTATACAGTACAGTGTGCTCACCATCATAAATTTAGTTTCTATCTGTCACCATACAAGTTGACCCCCTTCACCCATTTCACCCTCTCCCTCACCCCTTCCCCTTTGGTAACCACTATTTTGTCCTCTGTATTTATGTGTTTCTTTTTGTTTGGTTTGGTTTGGTTATTTTTGGTTTGTTTATTCATTTTTTTCTATTTCATATACGAATGAGATCATACAGTATTTGTCTTTCTCTGTGTGACTTATTTCACTTAGCATAATACCCTCAAGGTCCAACCATGTTGTTGCAAATGGAAGATTTCATATTTTTTAATGGCTGAGTAATATTTCAGTGTGTGTGTGTGTGTGTGTGTGTGTGTGTGTGTGTGTGTATCTCACATCTTCTTTATCCATTCATCCACTGATGGGCACTTAGGTTGTTTCCTTATCTTAGCTATTGTAAATAATGCTTCAATGAACATAGAGGTGCATATATCTTTTTGAATTAGTGTTTTAATACTCTTTGGATAAATACCCAGAAGTGGGAAAGTTGGATCATATGGTTGTTCTATTCTTAATTTTTTGAGGACTCTCCATAGTGGCTGTACCAATTTATATTCCCACCAGCAGTGTATGAGGGTTCCTTTTGCTCCACATCCTTGGCAACTCTTGTTATTTTTTTATCTTTTTAATAATAGCCAATCTAACAGGAAAGAAGTGATATCTCATTGTGATTTTGATTTGCATTTCCCTGATGGTTAGTGATGTTGAACATCTTTTCATGTGCCTGTTGGCCACCTGTATGTCTTCTTTGGAAAAAATGTCTATTCAGCTTCTTTGCCCATTTTTAAAAAAATTTTCCTTTTTTTAAATTTAGTTATTTTATTTATTTATTTTTGGCTATGTTGGGTCTTCATTGTTGCACGTGGTCCTTCTCTAGTTGCAGTGAGTGGGGGCTACTCTTCATTGCAGAGGGCGGGCTTCTCATTGCAGTGGCTTCTCTTGTTGCGGAACATGGGCTCTAGGCGTGTGGGCTTCAGTAGTGTGCCGCATGGCTCAGTAGTTGTGGCTCACGGACTCTAGAGCACAGGCACAGTACTTGTGGCACATGGGCTTAGTTGCTCTGCGGCATGTGGGATCTTCCCAGACCAGGGCTTGAACACGTGTCCTCTGCATTGGCAGGCAGATTCTTAACCGCTGCACCACCAAGGAAGCCCTCTTTGCCCATTTTAGTACAGAGACTGAAACAATAATCAAAAAGCTCCTGAGAAACAAAAGTCCAGGATCAGATGGCTTTACAGGTAAATTTTATCAAACACTCAAAGAAGATCTAATACCTATCCTTCTAAAACTTTTCCAAAAAATTGAAGAGGAGGGAATGCTTCTTAACTCATATTAGGAGGCAAACATCGCTCTGATGCCAAAATCAAAGACAACACAAAAAAGGAAAATTACAGGCCAATATCTCTGATGAGGATAGATGCAAAAATTCTCATCAAAATATTAGCAAACTGAATACAGCAATACATTAAAAGGATCATACATCATGATCAAGTGGGATTTTATTCCATGGGTTAAGGATGGTTCATCATCTACAAATCAATCAACATGATACACCACATGAACAAAATTAAGGATAAAAACCATAAGATCATCTCAATATATGCAGAAAAAGCATTTGGCAAGATTCAACACCCATTTACAATTTAAAAATCTCAATAAAGTGGTTATAGAATAAAAGTACTTCAAGATAATAAAGGCCATATATGACAAACCCACAATTAATATCATACTCAATGGTGAAAAACTGAAAGCTATCCCTCTAAGATCAGGAACAAAACAAGGATGCCCATTCCTGCCACTCTTATTCAACATAGTATTAGAAGTCCTTGACGGAACAATTAGGCAAGACAAAAAAAATAAAGGGCATCCAAATTGGAAAGGAAGAAGTAAAACTGTCACTATTTGCAGATGACATGACTTTATATATAGAAAATCCCAAAGACTCCACCAAAAATCCCTATTAGAAATAATAAACAAATATAGAAAAGTTGCAGGATACAAAATCAATCTATAAAACTCTGTTGCATTTCTGCATGCTAAACATGAGCTAGCAGAAAGAGAAATTAAGAAAACAATTCCATTTACAATCACAACAAAAAGAATGAAACACCTAGGAATAAATTTAACCAAGGAGGTGAAAGACTTGTACACCAAAAACTATAGCACATTGTGTACAAAGACTTGTACACCAAAAACTATAGGACATTGTTCTTCAAGAAACTGAAGACACAAATAAATGGAAAGACATTCTGTGCTCATGGACTGGAAGAATGAACATGGTTAAAATGTTTATATTTCCTATAGAAATTCTTTTGGGTGTTGGATTGTATTCTTTGGGGAAAATTTGGGGTGACGTTGACATGCACTGAAGGCAGATCCAGAGCAAGAACAAGAGTAATCTAAGGAATTTCAAGTCACTTGTGAGTAACATCAGAATAGGAAAAGTTTGAGATATATACATGCACCAAATTATGACAGTTACTATCTCTGGGTAGTGGATTACAAATGACATTTATTTCCTTCCCTCTTCATTTTTGTATTTTAAATTTTTTCTATGAGTTGGGCTGTATAAAGGAAGTTATTTTGAAACACACGTGGGCTTTGCAATCAGATAGGCTTATATTAGAACCCAGCTCCACTACTTCTGGAATTTGTGATTCTAGATAAGTTCCTTGAACTTTTAAAGCCTCAGTTCCCTCATTCGTATAACAACTACTCATAAGTAGTTGTGAGGATTAAATAAAATAATTCGTGTAAAGTTCTTCAAACGGTGCCTTTGAACTGAGTAGGCATACAATAAGTCGTACAAATTATTATCGTTTTTGGTAAGTAAACTTTGCTGATGGTTCTCAGATCCTGAAAATGATCAGCGTTTCTACTCACTGCCAAGAAGTTAAGGCAGCACGTGGCCTTGTGGCTTCATCGTCTAATGAACAAGCAGAAGAAATTCAACCAAGTTTTATCTCTACCATATAAGTCACACAATAGATCATCATCACGAAAAAAAACCTTTCTGAGCACCTACTATGTGCAAGTTATTTAAGTTCTGAGACGTTAGACCCCATCCCTATGGCCTTCATCTTGTAGGCAGGTCACTTCTGGCCACTAATGCTCAAGTGTCTCAACTCCTAATTAAAAACACTTTCAGAGTAAGCTATACTTAGGATGGGCCCACATGGTTTTAATTCCCAGTGAAGAATACACATTACATTTCAGGACTTCTACACTAGCCAAAGCGTTCTGATGTGGGGTTTGACTCCCTTGGTGCTGTCATGTGACAGGCTTTTTGATGTGGTCTCTGTTCCAGTAAGTTAAACTCTGGCATCTCAGAACTGGCGCAGCCTGCCCAGCTACAGATGAATTCTGAATGCAGACTCAGGCTGAATCTGCATGCCTGTGGGTGGATGGGACCACAAAGGCCATGGGGTTAATTATCTGGAGGCTGTTTTAGTGCAGGCCCCACTCTTCAGGGTTTCCTAGTTGCTGCTGTGTAGCTTGGCTATCTAAGACCGTGCTCCTCAAAGAATTTTTGGTTTTTGACCTCTTGGCTGGGAGAAAAAAACCCCTCTGAACCCTGCATGTTCCTGCTTGAGGCTACAGAGGCAAGTTTACTGGGCTTCACAAAACTTTTCACTGCTCTGGATGAGGTCTGCCCTGAAATGCCTGGTGTTTATTCATTATAGTAAGTAAATAAATAAGTCGTGCTTGAAACAAAAGCACAGGCCTTGTTAGATGTGACATGCTCACGCCATCTGGGTCTCCTCTCCTTCCAGGCACGTGGAAGACAAGACTGCCCAGCCCTCTGGGGTTTGGTGGGGCAGTGTGACCAGTGTAGGCCAACAGGGTGTGAGCTGAGGTGACACCTGTCACTCCTCTGCATTGAAGAGCAGATGAGATGTCCAACCTCTCTCTTCCCTGGAGACCAAAGGAGTCACATGTTCTAGATGTTACAGCTACAGATGGTAGAGCCTCCATCAGTCTGGATCCTTGAGTGACCGATGGAGTGGAATTTTCCCAATACACATACCCACCACCCTTGACTTTGCGACCAACATGTATCATATGCAAGAAATAAATCTTTTTGTGTTCAACATTGGATCTGGGGGCTAATTTGTTATCACAGCACAGCGTAGCCTATTCTAACTCATACAATTATCCCATAAACATTAGTAACATAGAAAGTGGTCTTCAGGTCACCTGTTGGACCTGTCATTGGGAGTTGGCCAAGGCTGTCTATGGTGAAAGGTAGAGGACTAAAGGAACAACTTCAAGGATGAGCAGTAGTCCAGATGATGAAGTTCAGGGGACCTGCGGTCTATATTGGGAGGCCTGGAGGAAGGCAAAAGTGACACTCAGTCTCTGGAGGTGCTCATCCCAGGCAGGCCAGACTCCAGACCAAGGTCAGCCAAGCAGAGCATCCCAACCCCAAAGAAAGGAAGCATTCCCAGTAGACTGCTTACCGTGCCCTCCTTGGTTCAGAAGCTGTGTTGGTTGGCAGGCTGCCTTTAGGGCCCCAGAAAGTGAAAAAACATTCATAGGTCACTTTGGATGCACAAGATGTTCGACTGTGACGAGATTTTATTTACTGGTCTGTATTGGTTTTCTTTGCATAGGCCCCTGAGGGCCAACCATCCAAGTGGGAGTTAAGACATACTCACACAGACCCCATCTGAGGTTCTTGGAAATGCAACGTGAATGATTAACAATCCCAGTGAAAGGTGGCTGTGGCTGCTCTTTCCATTTCTAAACCTGAAATTACCCAACTGCCGTATCGAAAGTCAGGAACTTTTCAGTAACCTGGATAGAGAGGGACCTGGGAAGTGAATGAGGGGAAGCTTCCCCCCCCACTTTTTTTTTTTAATGGAGACACTGGTGGAAAAACTTTTTTTTGTTTTTTTTTAATTTTTGAATTTTATTTTATGTATTTTTTATACAACATGTTCTTATTAGTTATCCATTTTATACATATTAGTGTATTTATGTCAATCCCAATCTCCCAATTTATGCACACCACCACCCTCCCTGCCACTTTCCCCCCTTGGTGCCCATACGTTTGTTCTTTACATCTGTGTCTCTATTTCTGCCCTACAAACCGGTTCATCTGTACCATTTTTCTAGGTTCCACATATATGCGTTAATATATGATATTTATTGTTCTCTTTCTGACTTACTTTACTCTCTATGACAGTCTCTAGATCCATCCATGTCTCTAAAAATGACCCAATTTTGTTCCTTTTTATGGCTGAGCAATATTCCATTATATATATGTACCACATCTTCTTTATCCATTCGTCTGTCAATGGGCATTTAGGTTGCTTCCATGACCTGGCTATTCTAAATAGTGCTGCAATGAACATTGGGGTGCATGTGTCTTTTTGAATTATGGTTTTCTCTGGGTATATGCCCAGTAGTGGGGTTGCTGGGTCGTAATTCTAGTTTTAGTTTTTTAGGGACCTCCATCCTGTTCTCCATAGGGCTATATCAATTTACATTCCCATCAACAGTGCAAGAGGGTTCCCTTTTCTCCACACCCTCTCCAGCATTTGTTGTTTGTAGATTTTCTGATGATGTCCATTCTAACTGGTGTGAGGTGATACCTCACTGTAGTTTTGATTTGCATTTCTCTAATAATTAGTGATGTTGAGCAGCTTTTCATGTGCTTCTTGGCCATGTATGTCTTCTTTGGAGAAATGTCTATTTAGGTCTTCTGACCATTTTTGGATTGGGTTGTTTGTTTTTTTAATATTGAGCTGCATGAGCTGTTTATATACTTTAGAGATTAATCCTTTGTCCGTTGATTCGTTTGTAAATATTTTCTCCCATTCTGAGGGTTGTCTTTTCGTCTTGTTTGTAGTTTCCTTGCTTTGCAAACGCTTTTAAGTTTCATTAGGTCCCATTTATTTATTTTTGTTTTTATTTCCATTACTCTAGGAGGTGGATCAAAAAAGATCTTGCTGTGATTTATGTCAAAGAGTGTTCTTCCTATGTTTTCCTCTAAGAGTTTTTATAGTGTCTGATCTTACATTTAGGTCTCTAATCCATTTTGAGTTTATTTTTGTGTATGGTGTTAGAGTGTTCTAATTTCATTCTTTTACATGTAGCTGTCCAGTTTTCCCAGCACCACTTATTGAAGAGGCTGTCTTTTCTCTGTTGTATATCCTTGCCTCCTTTGTCATAGATTAGTTGACCATAGGTGCGTGGGTTCATCTCTGGGCTTTCTATCCTAGTCCATTGATCTATATTTCTGTTTTTGTGCCAGCATCATATTATCTTGATTACTGTAGCTTTGTAGTATAGTCTGAAGTCAGGGAATTTGATTCCTCTGTCTCCACTTTTTCCCCTCAAGACTGCTTTGGTTATTCAGGGTCTTTTGGGTCTCCATACAAATTTTAAGATTTTTTTTGTTCTAGTTCTGTAAAAAATGCCATATGTAATTTGATAAGGATTGCATTGAATCTGTAGATTGCTTTGGGTAGTATAGTCATTTCCACAATATTGATTCTTCCAATCCAAGAACATGGTATATCTCTCCATCTGTTTGTATCATCTTTAAATTCTTTCATCAGTGTCTTATAGTTTTCTGCATACAGGGCTTTTGTCTCCCTAGGTAGGTTTATTCTTAGGTATTTTATTCTTTTTGTTGCAGTGGTAAATGGGAGTGTTTCCTTAGTTTCTCTTTCAGATTTTTCATCATTGGTGTATAGGAATGCAAGAGATTTCTGTGCATTGATTTTGCATCCTGCAACTTTACCAAATTCATTGATTAGCTCTAGTAGTTTTCTGGTGACATCTTTAGGATTCTCTATGTATAGTATCATGTCATCTGCAAACAGTGACAGTTTTACTTTTCTTTTCCAGTTTGTATTCCTTTTATTTCTTTTTCTTCTCTGATGGCCATGGCTAGGACTTCCAAAACTATGTTGAATAATAGTGGTGAGAGTGGACATCCTTGTCTTTTTCCAGATCTCAGAGGAAATGCTTTCAGTTTTTCACCATTGAGAATGATGTTTGCTGTGGGTTTGTCGTATATGGCCTTTATTACGTTGAGGTAGGTTCCCTCTATGCCCACTTTCTGGAGAGTTTTTATCATAAATGGGTGTTGAATTTTGTCAAAAGCTTTTTTGTATCTATTGAGATGATCATATGGTTTTTATTCTTCAATTTGTTAATATGGTGTATCACATTGATTGATTTGCATATATTGAAGAATCCTTGCATTCTGGGATAAATCCCACTTGATCATGGTGTATGATCCTTTTAATGTGTTGTTGGATTCTGTTTGCTAGTATTTTGTTGAAGATTTTTGCGTCTATATTCATCAGTGATATTGGTCTGTAATTTTCTCTTTTTGTAGTATCTTTGTCTGGTTTTGATATCAGGATGATGGTGGCTTCATAGAATGAGTTTGGGAGTGTTCCTTCCTCTGCAATCTTTTGGAAGAGTTTGAGAAGGATGGATGTTAGCTCTTCTCTAAATGTTTGATAGAATTCACCTGTGAAGCCATCTGGTCCTGGACTTTTGTTTGTTGGAAGATTTTTAATCACAGTTTCAATTTCCTTGCTTGTGATTGGTCTGTTCATACTTTCTATTTCTTCCTGGTTCAGTCTTGGAAGGTTATACCTTTCTAAGAATTTGTCCATTTTTCCAGGTTGTCCATTTTATTGGCATAGAGTTGCTTGTAGTAGTCTCTTAGGATCCTTTGTATTTCTGCAGTGTCTGTTGTAACTTCTCCTTTTTCATTTCTAATTTTATTGATTTGAGTCCTCTCCCTCTTTTTCTTGATGAATCTGGCTAACGGTTTATCAATTTTGTTTATCTTCTCAAAGAAGCAGCTTTTAGTTTTATTGATCTTTGCTATTGTTTTCTTTGTTTCTATTTCATTTATTTCTGCTCTGATCTTTATGATTTCTTTCCTTCTACTAACTTTGGGTTTTGTATGTTCTTCTTTCTCTAGTTCCTTTAGATTGTTTATTTTAGATTTTTCTTGTTTCTTGAGGTAGGCTTGTATTGCTATAAATGTCCCTCTTAGAACTGCTTTTGCTGCATCCCATAGGTTTTGGATCGTCGTGTTTTCATTGTAATTTGTCTCGAGGTATTTTTTGATTTCTTCAGGGATCTCTTGGTTATTTAGTAATGTATTGTTTACCCTTCATGTGTTTGTGTTTTTTACATTTTTTCCCCTGTAATTGATTTCTAATCTCATAGTGCTGTGGTCAGAAAAGATGCTTGATATGATTTCAATTTTCTTAAATTTACTGAGGCTTGATTTGTGACCCAAGATGTGATCTCTCCTGGAGAATGTTCCGTGTGCCCTTGAGAAGAAAGTGTAATCTGTTGTTTTTGGATGGAATGTCCTATAAATATCAATTAAATCTACCTGATATATTGTGTCATTTAAAGTTTGTGTTTCCTTATTAATTTTCTGTTTGGATGATCTGTCCATGGGTGTAAGTGAGGTGTTAAAGTCCCCCACTATTATTGTGTTACTGTCGATTTCCTCTTTTATAGCTGTTAGCAGTTGCCTTATGTATTGAGGTGCTCCTATGTTAGGTGCATATATATTTATAATTGTTATATCTTCTTCTTGGATTGATCCCTTGATCATTATGTATTGTCTTTCCTTGTCTCTTGTAACATTCTTTATCTTAAAGTCTATTTTTTCTGATATGAGTATTGCTACTCCAGCTTTCTTTTGATTTCCATTTGCATGGAATATCTTTTTCCATCCCCTCACTTTCAGTCTTATGTGTCCCTAGGTCTGAAGTGGGTCTCTTGTAGACAGCGTATATATGGGTCTTGTTTATGTATCCATTCAGTGAGCCTGTGTTTTTTGGTTGGAGCATTTAATCCATTCATGTTTAGGTAATTATCGATATGTATGTTCCTGTTACCATTTTCTTAATTGTAATGGGTTTGTTTTTGTAAGTCCTTTTCTTCCCTTGTGTTTCCCACTTAGAGAAGTTCCTTTAGCATTTGTTGTAGAGCTGGTTTGGTTGTGCTGAATTCTCTTAGCTTTTGCTTGTCTGTAAAGCTTTTAATTTGTCTGTTGAATCTGAATGAGATCCTTGCCGGATAAAGTAATCTTGGTTGTAGGTTCTTCCCTTTCATCACTTTAAATATATCATGCCACTCCCTTCCGGCTTGTAGAGTTTCTGCTGAGAAATCAGCTGTTAACCTTATGGGAGTTCTCTTGTATGTTATTTGGCTTTTTTCCCTTGTTGCTTTCAGTAATTTTTCTTTGTCTTTAATTTTTGTCAGTTTGATTACTATGTGTCTCAGCGTATTTCTCCTTGGGTTTATCCTGCCTGGGACTCTCTGCGCTTCCTGGACTTGGGTGGCTAATTCCTTTCCCATGTTAGGGAAGTTTTTGACTATAATCTTTTCAAATATTTTCTCGGGTCCTTTCTCTCTCTCTTCTCCTTCTGGGACCCCTTTAATGTTAATGTTGTTGCATTTAATGTTGTCCCAGACGTGTCTTAGGCTCTCTTCATTTCTTTTCATTCTTTTTTCTTTATTCTGTTCCACAGCAGTGAATTCCACCATTCTGTCTTCCAGGTCACTTATCCGTTCTTCTGCCTCAGTTATTCTGCTATTGATTCCTTCTAGTGTATTTTTCATTTCAGTTATTGTATTGTTCATCTCTGTTTGTTTGTTCTTTAATTCTTCTAGGTCTTTGTTAAACATTTCTTGCATCTTCTCAATCTTTGCCTCCATTCTTTTTCTGAGGTCCTGGATCATCTTCACTATCATTATTCTGAATTCTTTTTCTGGAAGGTTTCCTATCTCCACTTCATTTAGTTGCTTTTCTGGGGTTTTATCTTGTTCCTTCATCTGGTACATAGCCCTCTGCCTTTTCATCTTGCCTATCTTTCTGTGAATGTGGTTTTTGTTCCACAGGCTGCAGGATTGTAGTTCTTCTTGCTTCTGCTGTCTGCCCTCTGGTGGATGAGGCTATCTAAGAGGCTGGGAGGGACTGGTGATAGGTAGAGCTGGCTGTTGCTCTGGTGGGCAGAGCTCAGTAAAACTTTAATCGGCTTGTCTGCTGATGGATGGGGCTGGGTTCCCTCCCTGTTGGTTGTTTGGCCTGAGGCAATCCAACAGTGGGGCCTACCCTGGCTCTTTGGTGGGGCTAATGGCAGACCCTGGGAGGGCTCATGCCGAGAAATACTTCCCAGAACTTCTGCTGCCCACGTCCTTGTCCTCACGGTGAGACACAGGCACCCCCCACCTCTGCAGGAGACCCTCCAACACTAATAAGTAGGTCTCATTCAGTCTCCTATGGTGTCACTGCTCCTTCCCCTGGGTCCTGATGCACACACTACTTTGTGTGTGCCCTCCAAGAGTGGAGTCTCTGTTTCCCCCAGTCCTGTCGAAGTACTGCAATCAAATCCCACTAGCCTTCAATGTCTGATTCTCTAGGAATTCCTCCTCCCATTGCTAGACACCAGGTTGGGAAGTCTGACGTGGGGCTCAGAACCTTCACTCCAGTGGGTGGACTTCTGTGGTATAACTGTTCTCCAGTTTGTGAGTCACCCACCCAGCGGTTGTGGGATTTGATTTTATTGTGGTTGCTCCACTCCTACCATCTCATTGAAGCTTCGCCTTTGTCTTTGGATGTGGGGTATCTTTTTTGGTGAGTTCGCGTCCCTTCCTGTTGATGATTGTTCAGCAGTTAGTTGTGATTCCAGTGCTCTCACAAGAAGAAGTGAACACACATCCTTCTACTCTGCCATCTTGAACCAATCTCCTGAAGCTTTCCTCTTGTCGTCACTGATGACATGGTTTGTAGTGTCTGAAAGTCATTGTTACCATCCACCTTCTGCTTGGCCAGCCTGGAATGAGGTTGTATTCAGCTGACAGCAGCAGAAGGATACACATAACCACATTCTTCATGGTGCCAAACTGCCTTTTAAAAAAAAATAAATATATTTATTTATTTTTGGCTGGGTTGGGTCTTCACTGCTGTGTGCAGGCTTTCTCTAGTTGTGGTGAGCCGGACTACTCTTCGTTGTGGTGCATGGGCTTCTCACTGCGGGGGCTTCTCTTGTTGCGGAGCATGGGCTCTAGGCGTGCGGGCTTCAGTAGTTGTGGTGCGTGGGCTCAGTAGTTGTAGCTCGTGGGCTCTAGAGCACAGGTTCAATAGTTGTGGCACACAGGCTTAATTGCTCCGTGGCATGTGGGATCTTCCGAGACCACGGATTGAACCCGTGTCCCTTGCTTTGGCAGGCAGATTCTTAACCAGTGTGCCACCAGGGAAGTCCCAAGACTGCCTTCTTATTAGAACTGGAAGAAAGAAGAAAGGATGATGGGTTAGTCCCCTCGTGATTCCCTGGGCTGGAATTGCTGAAGAGCTGATATTTCTGCATAAAATTGTCTTTGCAGAAATCAACTTTTCCAAATGCACTGGGAATGCAGAGCCAGGGGTCTGGCTGCATTGAGATGACAGGGTTCATTGGGACCAAACTGGTTTTTGCCACTTTGCTACTTAGCAGAGTTGTAATGCTAAAGTCTCTCAGGGTTTTTAGTTTTTACAAGGTAATTATTTTCAGAGTCAAAAAGGTACAGGTTCCCTTACCGAAAACCTCCTGATGCAAGAGAAATGAGATCTTGTTATACATTACTCAGATCACTCTGCTTCCTCAGTCTAAATCCACTCTGCTGGTAGAGTGAAAACCACAGCTTCATTCCCAGGTATACAGAACGACAGTAATCACATCAAATGTTAATGTGAGGAATCCATTTAAACAGAGATAAATTCCAAATGCAAATATATTTTTATTTTGAATGTAATACACTTATGAAGAAAATGCCTGTGCTTTTAGAATAGAAGGCAGATTTCTGAACCACCTCCCCACAACCCTGATTAAATAAAAGATTTGGTGAGAACGAATAGTGTCCATTGAAAAACAGTGGCAAGAACCTACTTAGTGGTTCCCTATCTTTTAATCCATATTGACAGCACAAAAAAATGTACTTTAATTATGATTTCCAAATCTCACCTTGATACTCTGTGAAGTAAAAGAGAAAACCCTACATTCTGATATGTACCATAGTTACTTTGTATTTTTCAGGTGCTCTAAGAGTGCTTTATTCCCAAAAGTTGCTGATATAAGGATTCCTGGGAGCCAGAGTGGCAGGTAGAGCCCTGCGCTCAGAGCCCCAAGGCCTGAGCCAGACTGGAGTCAGATGTATCCACTATTGAAGCCACAGGCCACAGGGAAGGAGACCAAGGGTGGGACTTGGTTTGTGGAGCTGTAAGTTGCACCTTGTGGATAGAAAGCATCCCCCTGACTTCAGGTTGGTTTTACGGCTGAGGTGTAGCACTATGGCTACACCACATGGATATTCAGAGCAAAAGTTAGGAGGTTTATGCCCCCTTCACCAGCAACAATTAGAATTTTCATCCCCTAAATTGAGCCACTAAGTAAATGAATGTAATCTCTAGAAAATTGAAACTGCACAAATAAACAATGGAAGGAAAGGAGAAAGGTGGTTCGAATGCAAGGGATATCTTTCTAAAATGCAAAATGAAGGTGATGTCGACTCAGAATCTCCGCTTCAATCTTTCCAAGGCCATCATAAAACTAAGTTCTGTAAAGGAACACAAAGAGACTAAAGAAACAGACTCCTAACTCGCTCACATAATGAACAGCTCATCCTTGCTCCCTCAAGCACCATCCGTGATTGAAGGGCGCTGTGAACTCTGCTCTCAACTTGCCAGCCCGGGGAGCTGAGATTGATGTGTAGACTGGGAACATGAACCCTGGGCTTCAGGAGCAGCTTGAGGTCAAGTCAGAATTTGTTTCTGTCCTGCCTTTCAAAGCTTTGTTTTTATATGAACCGTCCATGCTAACGACTCAGCATTGCTGGGCCTGGGAGAGCTGGGGGTGGACACCTTCAAGGAGATTCATTCAGGATGTAAATTCATTAGCTATGTGGAGGGCTGGGGCTTTTCCTATAAGGATCAATGAAAGCTGGAAATTCCCAGTTTAACCACTGACCAGGCCCATCTACCCCACCCCACCAAATCCTGCCCCACCCTGATGGTTGCTCTAACCATAATAAATGTGTAAAGCTCAACAGTGATCCTATTCAGAGTCACTGCCACCCATTTCTAAAGCCCAGGCCGATGTAAAGTAACCCAAGATTTCAATTCTCTTCAAGGGGCTACTGCACATCCTTGGTGACAATTAAATCACAGAACCTGTGTAAGTAAGGTTTGTTTTTTTGTTTACTCTATTTGCTTTATTGTTTGCTGTTTCTCTTCCATATACACCTAGATCGACATGTATTGTTGGAATGCTATTCTGAGACATGGTGAAAGCATTTCCAATGAATTGAGTCTTCATTTTGATCATCATACATAAATGAAGGATAGTTCTTTAACATACTAACGCTGACAACAAGTAATTAATACCTTTCTTTTGTAAAGCATTTAGAGTTTCTACCAAATATCTTCACATGAATCACCTCTTTTATTTTCAGAACCATATCGTAGGCAGGATGTGCATTATTATTGACATTAAGTGAATAAAGAAACTGAGACTTCCTGGAGGTTAATAGGCTTGCCTTGAGTAACAGAAATGATTGGCGTTGGTTGTAGGATTAGGACAGACGCCAAGTCCAATACTTTTTCCAAGCCATGCCACTGTCTCTACAAAGAAATCGTTCCTTCTCTGGAAAGCTTTGAATTTTATAAATTGTTTAAGTGCTTATTATTTTGTTTGATGGAAATGAAATACAGCTAACACTTGTTGAGTCATGACTAAGTCGAGTCATCATACAGAGTATCAAGTACTCAACCTGAACTTTCTCATTTATGGGGTGGGTGTTATTATCCCTGTTGTTATAGACGTGGAAACTGAGCACAGAGAGGCTTTTGCAATTTGCCCAAACCACACAGCAGGTAAGTAGCAGGGATTTGAAAACAGTCAGCATGACTCCATAGCCTCCCAGCCTCATCTGTCTGCTGAGGTAGGCAGGTTTGCAACTTCTCGAATTGATAATCGAAGAACCATAGGTCCAGTTGCTGGTAGGCAGAACTGTCTACATTGCCAAAATGTTTGGGATCGTTTGGGTCCGTGTTGATTGTTCCAGCTAGGAGCCCAAGCTGGAATCAATAGAAATAAGCAATAAGCAATAGAAATAAACCAAATAACCAAAAGAAACCAGACCCTCTGTTGTGAGATGGTGTTCCTCCCCCTGCTACTCTCCCACCCCATGATAGCCTTCCTTCCCAATCAGTTTTTTCTCCACAGTGGCACCAGTATTACTCCTATTTCTGATGCTAACAACCACTAAGTTCCTTCTCCCTCAGGTCCCATATCCAGTCAGCTATCCGGAATTCCTATTTCGTGGTTGTGTGCGTCTCTAGAACGTGCTTCCTCCTCTTCTCTCCTTCTGCCATGACCACAGTCCAGTCGAATAACTAGACAACAGCCTCCAGCTTCAGACACTTCCCACAGTGTACTCAGTGTTGTTGCCAAGCATCCTAACAACACAGCTGTCCTCATCTCTTCCCATGCTGGGCTCCTACACATGGCACCCCATTGTCAATCGCAAGCCCTGTGGTTTACATCTTCCATTGTCTAGCTCTTCCGTTTTCTGGCCATTTTCCTACCAATCCATTGTCTCTGGCTTCGCCCCTTTTTTTTTTCTTTTTGGCTGCACCACAAGGCATACAGGATCCTGTTCCCCGACCAGGGATCAAACCTGTGCCCCCTGCAGTGGAAGCGCAGAGTCTTAACCACTGGACCACCAGGGAAGTCCCCCTTCCTTCTCCTCTTGTCAAGTAGGTCTCACAGTCCCCGGCACATGTCCATGAGCCCATTGCCTCATCTCGTGCCTTCATTGTTCTTTTCCCATCCTGTTATTTCTCTTCCTTCATGCTTATCCCAATCTAGACATCCCTCCAGTCTGTGAAATCTTCTCATATACTTCCTTCTTGGATTCCTATTGTTCCTACAGAAAGCGCCACAGAGTTTATAGTGTTTAATTTTGTTTTCTAATTGTCTCACTATTTATCTCCTCCGCTGGACTGTAAGTTTCCCAGGTCAAAGACCCTCTCATATTTTTTTTCATGATCCTCACTGGGCATAATGGAGTATTGGACTCAGAGAAGGCGCTTGTTTGGTGGACTGATTTCACTTGGTGGAGGACTTGGCATCAGACCAGAAGGCAAATGAGCATTGGCTGATTTAGTAGCTCTGATGAGCAATCCAGTGACCTTGCTCCACAAGGGTTACTTCTCTAATACTTGATGCCAACGACAAATTCGAGTGAAGGTCAGGATATTACAAATCAGCCAATTTATTTTCTGTAGTAGAGTTGTCTTTTCCCTACCTCTTAAGCATCTGAGGAACACATCTTTTCTGATTCCTTTCCCATGTCGCGGTGGCTGTTCTCTAAGGAGGTACGATAATGGGGCGGGGTGAGGGGGAGTAAACTGAGTTGTCCAAGTGAAAGCCCACCACAAGTAGAATCTGATTTATAATCTCCAAAGTAATACATTAGAGAATGGAAAGTAGCTCAAGGCAGATGTTTCAGAATAATTCATGAAACAGTTTTTTACCAGAAGAGAAGTTGTTGGACACTGCGAAGGCTTGTTCAGAATCAACATGTTTAATGGCCATGCATCCAAGTTCAAGTTGCCCCAGGCAGATTTCAGAGAGACTAGCACTTTGGAAATCTAATAGCAGAAGTAATCAAGTTAGTATATATGGACACATTTGAAAAGTGTGTCATAGTTTCCAAACTGTGTTCTCAAGCACCATCTTAGGAGTTGAATCCTTTTGAGTTGGAAGGAGCTCTGAAGGTTATATGGTTGAAAGAGGTATAACATGTCTGGAATACTATTAACATACTTTTCACTTTTGTATTTCATGGGTCAACCGACCCCTTCACTTTCCCATTTTCTCAGACATATGTCCACCTTTAGATTTCTACAGCATGAATGCAAAAAAAAAAAAAAAAAAAAAATCGAATGTGCAGGTTCTCGCAACCCAAAATGGGAATTTTGTAGGCATAATAGCTGTAAGAACTAGGCTTTGGTGAGAGAGAAATAGGATTTCCTAAATTTATTTAGCTCCCATTTAGCATAACTTGCTAAAGAGCCAAGCTTGTAGGTAGGACTCAGATCATAGAACTGCTTCCATGCATGCAAGGTCTGGTTCTGTCTATGACAACTGGGCCAGGAGGCTTGAATTGTAGAGGCAGGAAACCTGCCCATTTCTGGTTCCAAAAGACCATGAGAAGGAGAAGGGAGACAGAGGCTGGAGAGATATTCATCTTGATTTTCTGTCTCTGGGATGCCCAGAGTGGGAGGTGTGTTAGATGTTAAAATCAACACAAGGCCTCCCCCTCATTTGAGACTGCATGGAACGCAGGCTGCCCACACCCATGTGGGAGTGGCCACATCAGAGTAAACTCAGCAGTACAGTGTGGTTAGACAGTGGAAGGGCTAGCATTTAGCTTTCCCAAGCCACCCTCAGTTCCTGTGTGGTGTGGAAGGAACTCAGAATCTCCTGTGTGTCCCTGAAGGGGGTGGGGCACAGATGCTGGTTGGAATCTGGCTAGAGAACATACCAGAGAGGAACGACCATAGTGGGGACAAGATGGCGCTGTGGGCAAGGGTTGCAAAATGAACTGCCTGGACCCTGACCTCACAACCAGACCCAGGGGCTCAACAACAAGGCGGACCCAGGGGCCCACGGTGCCAAGGGAGGACCAGAGACCCAGCACCAAGGGGGACCCAGGGGCGGCCAAGCTAGGGAAAAAAGAAGCTGGAGTCCAACTCAACCACGACAGAAAATGAACCACAAGCTACCCAACCCAGCAACAAATACCAGCCTGAAGCCAGGGAATGGGACAAGCTGAACATTAGTCGTCAACAGTCCAGAGAGCAGCCCAGACCAACCACCCTACAGCAGACATGGGGAGGATCTAAAAAATACCATGTGGACATGAGGCTGTGCCCCTCCACCCCTGAGAAGACAGTCAGCCCCCCTCACACACCCAGGCAAAGACTGAATTATCTAAAGAAAACTGCTCCTGAGCAGGAGATTGGACTGAGATTAGAGGCTGGAGTAAACCTAGTTTCCCACACCACAGTGGGATGGGGACTCACCGAAAAACTCAGCATTTCCGCAAGTCTGGGTGCTTTGGTGACGTTGCTCCCCAGCATGACGTTCTCCTTCATGTTCAGGAAAAGGCGCAGAGTGACTGTGGGACCAGGTGAAGCAGATGTCACCATCTTCATTGTACATGTGCAGAAGCCAAGGTCCAGAGATGAAATGTCTCATCCATGGTCAAGAGGCACTGGGTGCAAAACCACAAAAGGAGTTAGACCTTCTGATCCCAGCTCCACGCTCCTCCCACAGGGCTGAGAGCCCCTCTCATGACCGGGCAGGAGATGCCCACCTACTCCAGCCCGGGGAACAATGGTGAAAAGTGTTTATGCTCAGAAGCAGCCTTAGGTTTCCCTTTTGGGCCCCAGTCATACCTTTAGTCTTCCTTCAGGGGAATGTTACGGCTGAAGATGTGCCATTGGCATATTGGCACCTGATGGTGGCGTGGCAGTGGCATGATTCTACGTCTGTTCATGAGGCCAAATGTTTGGAACTGCACAGAGCTGATAGGACAGTGATGGAACAAAGTGTTTCTTTTTCTCTCTTTTCTCCCAAGTATCGCCTAAAATTGAAACCTCTATATTGGCTGCAGTTTTCATCCATCTGCAGAAACACATTAGAAAGAGAAAGAGGTTGGCAACTGACTTCAGGCTTTTCCCCCAGAGTGTTACTTACCTGACTTTAACCAGATGCTGTGCCTGTCTCTCCCCTCCATGCTCAGTGGGCAAAAGACAGAAGAAATACAAGGAATGCTTGTTACGCTCTGGACTCTCTCCCCCTCTCTTTTTCTTTCTGTCTTTCCTTTTTTTTTTTTTAAATCCCAGGACCGGATATACAAGTTCCAGAAGAGGAATATATATCCCTAGAGTCTGAAATCAAATCTGGAATTCATATCCTCTGTAAATGTACTTTATTAAAAGCAGGAATCAAGAAAGGTTTTGGAATTATTATATTGGAGAGGTTGATTGTTTAGAGGGGACTTGGAATTAGGGATAATTTTAGACATGTTTTGCAGGCAGCCACCTCCTTGGATGAATGGAAAAACTGGGTCCTTTGGCATCAATCCTATCCCAAAGGTCTTAAAACCAGCCCTTAGACTGTTACCAACGCAGGAAGGAAAGCAGGACATTGCGGTAAGACACATTCATCTATAATCACCATAATAGGGTGAATTGAAAATGTTGCAGGAACACATAGTAGGTAACATTTCCAGGCATCACACTGTCAGTTTGGTGCTAATCTTTGTAAAATCCACTTGCTGCCACTTCATGATGGTTAAGTGCAACCCCACGGCTTCCAGGGATGGAAGGCATGTGTGTGTGCGTGTCGGTCTGTGTCTGTGTCTCTGTGTGTGTCTGTGTGGGCATGTGTGTGAAGAAGCTGAAAGGGTTGTTTGAGGTCCAGAAATGGAGCCAGTGGAGGCTGCAAGGGGAGGAAGGAAGCGGGGCAAGTCACATGAACCATCCCGGGCCAGGCCTGCAGCCTGTACTACTGGCCACTCTCTGGGTGGGGAACCAGGAACTTGTCCATCGTTCCCAGAAGGCCCAGACGGTTTTATATCAGTAAACTGTCTCTGAACTATTTTTCTCCCCTCGGTTTGAAATCACATTCTTCTGAATACCATTGCAGCTCACGGTATGTCTCTGATGAAAACCATCATTTCACAGGGGTCGGCCAACTCAACAGCGCGAGCAAAGTGATTACGGGATTCACACTCCAGTAATAAAAGAAGAGCTCAGCCCTCTAACCGGTCAGAGAAAGGTGGGAGCCCCTGGTGACCCAGAAGAAGCCTCTGGACCCTCAGAGGTCCCAGAAGAACGGAGAGGGAGGTAGCGGTTCTGGGCTAATTTAAAGGAGAGCTTTTGCTGTATTTGATAGAAAGCTTGGAGGAAAAAGGTTGGAATGCTGAATGGATGCTTCGGTGTGGGGGCCGGTGGGGGGGCGTGGCTACCTGGCTCTCCGCCACTGTCTAGCTCCATCACCCACATCCCTGCTTTTCATTCACATCCAGTACCTCCCCTGCTGCTTTATTTAAAACGTCCCCTCTTTCAGAACATGTGGGAAGGTACAGCGAACATTGGGATGGCTAAGGTCCATGACTTCTCATGTTGGCTGCCTTGCTATGACTTTTGAGTTCTTGTCTTAATTAGAGCAGCCCTAAAGGGGAATTTGAAATCACCCCTGCAACGGTTCCCAGGAGAAGCAGCAGTGGGCTCCTCTTCCTGTGTTCCTGTCTCCTGGAGGGACCTGGGTTTCCCCCACCTCTTTCTCTCTCCCTCCGCAGGGTTCTGGCCTCCAGAGACAGCGTGGGCCTGGGGTCTCTGCTCCCAGCTTCTCTGCAGAGAGGAAGCCTGTTCAGATTCCACGCTTCCTGCCTGGACCAGGGATGCCTCTGACACCCCCTCAGGGAGGTGGTTTGTAATGTTTGTCCTGTAAACTCTTAGGTAACTGTTCTCTTCCACCAGCGGAGGTCACGTGGCTTAGAGGGAAAAGATGTGTTTTTCTTGTGGGTATCTAAGGACACTGAGCCACGGCCAGGCAGCCACACCGACAGAACCCCCGCTCTGAACAGAGACCACTGTTCAGGAAGCCAAGGGGAAATGACACTCCCGGTCAAGTGCAAACCACTGTACCGCAAAAGCTCTGGGCACTGGGCCTGTGACACGCGCCCATCTTCCAAAACTTCCCTGCAGAAACGCCCCTTTTCAAAAGGCACGTCCGTGAACGGATACCCGACTGGTGAAGAAAGACTGTCTGGAATTCTCAGGCCCCTAGGCCAGAGTGTTCCAGGGCTTTGGTTCTCCTTGTGTTCACTTTTTTAAAAAAAATCAATTAATTATTTATTTTTGGCTGCGTTGGGTCTTCGTTGCTGCACACGGGCTTTCTCTAGTTGCGGCGAGCGGGGGCTACTCTTCCTTGCGGTGTGCAGGCTTCTCACTGTGGTGGCTTCTCTTGCTGGCGAGCACAGGCTCTAGGTGTGTGGGCTTCAGTAGCTGTGGCTCCCGGGCTCTTGAGCGCTGGCTCAGTAGTCGTGGCGCACGGGCTTAGTTGCTCCACGGCATGCGGGATCTTCCCGGACCAGGGCTCGAACCCGTGTCTCCTGCATTGGCAGGTGGCTTCTTAACCACTGCGCCACCAGGGAAGTCCCTCTTGGGTTTACTTATGGCTGCGATTTCCATCATTACTTCAGCCCTGGTTCTGAGTCTCCACCCTCTTCAGCTCAGGCCACCCTGTTGGTCTCTAAGAGTCAAACGCTTTCCCCCAAATGCGTTGAGATGGGGGGTTCCGCATGTCTGGGGACAAGGGAGCTGCAGCCCAGGACTCCCTGGGCCCAGGCTGGGCTCTGCCCAGAGACTTCTCCTGGTGGCCCTGCTGGCTGCCGCACCACAGGTGAAAACAGGGCCAGCCACTCTCCACTAGGATGTTTTATCTTCTTCTTGGTTTTTTTTTTTAATTGGAGGTATAATTGGCATACAGTAAAATGCACATATATATTTATCAAAATATTCTCCATTTAACCGCCACCCAAATCAAGCATATAGACCTTCTCCAAGGCCCCAGGAACTCTTCTGGTGCCCATCACAAGGCTTGCTCTCCTCCTCCCCTTCCCCTCCACCCACCCAGGGGATCTGGGGGACCATCTGCACTTTGACCAACATTGTGTAAGGGGAGCTCTCTCAGTCTCCTCCACTGAGGAAGTAGCATTGGTTGTTTCCAAGGTTCCACCCCCATCACACCCAGATCCCGCCCTTCCTGGAGGATTTCCCCTTTCCTTAATTTCTTCCTTCTTTATCGTTGCTATCTACCTTGTCCCTAGATTATTGGGTTCCTCTTGATCATGATTCTAATTTTCAACCTGCTCATCTAACCTCTAGTCCTTTCCTGAACTGTCCCTTAACCTCGAGAAATCCTTAATGTCTGTGGTGATTTAAGGCAGTCCACACACACCAGATACACAGACAAACACACATTCTACTGAAAACCCTTCTAGAGCGTCAAGTCCAGACTCCTTCAAGTAGCACTTAAGACTCTCCAGTATCTACTGCTTGCCTTCCAGTTTCATTTCCTTCTCTGAAACCTACCCTTCCTCCTCACCACGATTTTCCAGCTACCTTCACACCTTCGTCCTCAGGCAAACTCGGCTCCCTTTGCCTGGAAAAGCCCTCCCTTTGGGCCCATCTGTGAACACTGACTCAGTTTTCAGGACAAAGGTTGGAGGAAGGTTCCTTCCTTCAGGAAACATCCCAGCCTCTTCCAACACCCCCCAGGAAAGAATTGCTCCTTCTTTTGGGGCTATGCCTTCTCTCCCTAGTGAATCGGGAGCCATGAATCTTTAGAGCCTGCATGGGGTCTGGGCCCACACAGTGGAGGCTGAGGGTGGAGCCCTAATCCAAGACTTTCCTGGACAAAGGGCTGTGGCCATTTTTACATGGTGGTCCTGAACTAAAATAGCATATGAGTGCAAATGTTTATTGTGTCTCCTATGTGCCAGGCACTGTTTTAAGTGCTTTTTTCCTGTTAAGCTTATTTGTATAAAATATGGTTTTCTCTAATGTTGGTAATTAGGGTGACCTCATGTCTGTATAGTGTAATGTCTTAGGTTTCAGAGGGAGCGACTTAACTTTTAACTGTAGCATCTACAAGAATCAATAAAGGCCATTGTCTCCCGTTGGTCTGAGGGTTCCACTTCTATGCTGAGCATCTCTGATTCATTCATCCCAGTGGGACGTTTTTTCCTTGTTTTCTTTTTCTTGTAGGCTGAAAAAGATGCTAGTTGAATAATTTGAAGGGTGATTTTATTTATTACATCAATTCCGTCCACCGTATATCTAAAAATTTGAATAAAAGTCAATGGGAGAGGGGCTTCCCTGGTGGCGCAGTGGTTGAGAGTCCGCCTGCCGATGCAGGGGACACGGGTTCGTGCCCCGGTCCGGGAAGATCCCACGTGCCGCAGAGCGGCTGGGCCCGTGAGCCATGGCCGCTGAGCCTGCGCATCTGGAGCCTGTGCTCCGCAATGGGAGAGGCCACAACAGTGAGAGGCCCGCGTACTGCAAAAAAAAAAAAAGGTCAATGGGGGAAAAATGATTCAAAATATACAAATGATTCAACACACAGACATTTATTTTAAAAGTAACTCTCCTGACTGTCTGTTCCTGTCCAGACATTTGAGATGCCACAAGGAAGAGGACCATTTCTCTAGACAGAGGCTTCACTCTCCCCTCGATTTATGATTCAGGACAGAGCTGAGGTGGCTCCATGCAGAAAGGAAACTTCTAGATGCCTAGTGACCACTGGAATGTGCTGGCATTTCCCAGGAGGCAGTCAGTTTCAAGCCACCAAAATGTGCTTCTCGATTCATTAATCTCTTAGTTAGGGTGGGAGTGGAGACCGGGAAATCTGCTCAAGATAAGCGTGAAGTACAATATGACTTTGCCTTCTTAGAAAGAGCCATCATTCATATAAATTGCATCCTTCAACCTTTCAAGGGATTAAATGCTACAAGACAGACAGCATCTGGTTCAAACAGCAGCAAATCAAAGGGGGTAACAATACACCGCGTGGTGAATAACAGGCAGGCTCCTATATCCCTAAGAGGCCAACAGCAGAGGGAAAAAGAAACCTGTGAGAGGCACAGTAAGAAAGGGTACACCTGTAGATGTGTCGGGGAAGATAGTGATGACGGCCCGGCATAATAACGCCTTTCTTCCAAAGTGACCCAAAGCGGCCGGCAGCCACCCTCCTTCAGGAGCTGGAACACAGCTCTCCTTGACCCAGGGACCAGAAAAGAGAATAGGGGACAGAGACTCTCCCTTCCGAAAGCCACCAGCCCGGGCCATTAATTAACGTGCAGACTCAAATTGGCTTCTTAGAGAGTCTCTTCAGAGAGCAGAGGGAGAGGCTATTCGTCTGGAATTAGATAAAAAGTAGTTGGAGTTTGACTTCTTTGTTTCAGCCTCCCTTTTCTCTCCTCCCCTTCATCTCCATCTCAGGCTGTCATTACTCTCATGACCTCTGCCCTTTGACCCTTCCAAGGAAGGATCAGATGCATGCCATTCACACCTCTGTGTAAAGTTAATCCTCTGGCATTTCCCAGGTATTCTGTTTTAGCCATAACCCCATCTGAAAAGCTCTCCTCTGTTAAAGGAATTTCAGGTTGAGATGAGTGTCTTTTGGGGGGACTGGTAAGAACCAAATTCTGGAAGTTTTGAGTGACACCTGCCTTGAGCATCTCAGGCCACCCTTTTCTGGAACTTTCCCCGACCCCCATTGGGAGTATTAATATATTGAAGGGTAGAGTGCCCAGAACTATCCTATGTGCTTTATTTATATATTAATCTCTTTTAAAGTTAGTTTTAATTTCTATCAAAGTTATACATGCACCTTTTGTTCAGTGGTTCTCAAACATGGCTGAAATTTAGACTCCTCTGGGAAAATGTTTTAAAATCCTGAAGCCTAGACTTCACTCCAGGCTAGCTAAGTAAAACACTATTGGAGGTATGGCCCAGGTCCTGGGGATTCTGAAGAGCCCCAAGTGATGCAGCCTGGATGTGAGCCATCAACATAGATTTGAGGGAGGTAATCTTACAAGACATATTTAAAACCAGACCAAACCAAACAGCAATATCCCCAAGCCTTTCCTGTCCCCACGTATTTTCCATCCCCCAGAAACAACAAATTCAACTATCTGAGCTGATTCATATTGTCGTTACCCTCATATTTCTAAATTCCATGATTATATTGCTACTCCTTGATTTTTCTGGCTTTAATCATCTATTGACTTCCCACCACAGAAAATATGATTCAGTTCTCCTACACCACCACCACCTACACCTCCAAAACTCACACGGCCCGGCCCTCACACCATCCCAATACTGTTATCATTTGGTTACATCGATATTCAGATTATGTCTATCTTCTCTGCTTCCTGAGTTTTCTCTTACTCATCATTAATTCAACCCCCAGCTCTTCCCAAAGTGCTCTCCTCACACCCGGTTGAAATTTCTTGAGGAAATCTCTCTCATTGCCCGGGGACCTTTCATCTGGACCGACCCCTCATAGGGCTGCTGCAGGGTGACCCTCCCACCAGCAGCCCAGGGATGCCACCCTTTCTCGTGTTGGATCCCTTGTCTTCTTTTCTGGTTTTTTCCTTCTTTTGTGGATTTTATCCTCTGGGAGCTTCTGGGGAAAGAGTACATGGGAGTAAAGGTTTTGAGATCTTGACTGTCTGAACATTCACTATTCTCTCATGGAGTTTGGCTGGAGATAGAATTTTAGGCTGGAAATAATTTTCCCTCAGAATTTCTAAGGCATTGCTCTGTTGGCTTCTACCTTTCTGGATTGCTATTAAGAAATCCAGTGCCATCTTGATTCTTGATAATTTAGATGAAATTCTCTCTCTCTCTCTCTCTCTCTCTCTCTCTCTCTCTCTCTCTGGAAACTTGTTGGATATTCTCCTTGATCCTAAAGTTCTGAAATTCCATGAGGATGTACTTGGGGCAGCTCTATTGTCATCCACTGTGCCAGGTACTCAGAGAGCCCTTTCAATCAAGAAACACAAGCCCATGGGCTTCCCTGGTGGCGCAGTGGTTGAGAGTCCGCCTGCCACTGCAGGGGACATGTGTTCGTGCCCCAGTCCGGGAAGATCTCACATGCCGCGGAGCGGCTGGGCCCGTGAGCTGTGGCCACTGAGCCTGCGCGTCCGGAGCCTGTGCTCTGCAACGGGAGAGGCCACAACAGTGAGAGGCCCGTGTACCGCAAAAAAAAAAAAAAAAAAAAAAAGAAACACAAGCCCTAGAGTCTGAGAAACTGAATTTTTTCATTAATAATTTCCTCTTTCCATTTACTCTGTTCTCTCTTTTTGGATCTCATCTTCTTCCAATATTGAACCCCAAGGATTTGCCCTCCAAATTTCTTATATTTTTCTCTACTATTTTCTAATTCTTTGTCTTTTTGTCCTGCTTTCTAGGTGACTTCTTCATTGCTGCTTCCAACTCTTCTATTAAATTTTATATCTTCTGTTAAGTTTCTAAGGTGTCCTGTTTTCAGGACGTCCCTTGTGTAGTGCATCCTGCTGTTTCAAGAGTGCAATATCTTGTGGAGAAGGGAACCCTCCTACACTGTTGGTGGGAATGTAAATTGGTGCAGCCACTATGGAGAGCAGTATGGAGGCTCCTTTAAAAACTAAAAATAGAGCTACCACATGATCCAGCAATCCCACTCCTGGGCATATATCCAGATAAGACAAAAACTCTAATCAAAATGATACATGCACCCCAGTGTTCATAGCAGCACTATTTACAATAGCCAAGACACGGAAGCACCCTAAATGTCCATCAACAGATGATGAATATATAATGGACTATTATTCAGCCATAGAAAAAGAATGAAATA
This sequence comes from Mesoplodon densirostris, assembly GCF_025265405.1. Lineage (NCBI taxonomy): Eukaryota > Metazoa > Chordata > Mammalia > Artiodactyla > Ziphiidae > Mesoplodon > Mesoplodon densirostris. Next base: position 29,821,805 of record NC_082680.1, on the reverse strand, counting down.
ATGCCATTTGCAGCAACGTGGATGGACCTAGTGATTATCATACTAAGTGAAGTAAGTCAGACAGAGAAAGACAAATACCATATGATATCATTTATATGTGGTATCTAAAAAAAGACACAAATGAACTTATTTACATAATTGAAATTGACTCACAGACATAGAAAACAAACTTATGGTTACCAAGGGGAAATGTGGAAGGAGGGATAAATTAGGAGTTTGGGATGAACATATACACGCTACTATATATAAAATAGATAATCAACAAGGACCTACTGTAAGGCACAGGGGACTATATTCAGTATCTTGTAATAACCTATAAGGGAAAAGAATCTGGAAAAGAATAGATATATATGTATAATTGAATAACTTTCAATGAACCTGAAACATTGTAAATCAACTATACTTCAATTAAAAAAAAAAAGAGAATGCAATATCTTATCCCATCAAGGACTTTGGACATTACACAGTGAGGAGGGCAATGTGAGGCCCTGCAGCCCAGATGTAAAACCGCCTCTGGGACTCACCCTGTTACACACCTGGGTGAAGTGAATAGGGGACCATCTCCAAGAGATGGAAGAGAGGTTTCAACAGCATAATATGTGGACAAAGTAGTATACAGGCCCAGAAAGACACTGCCTCCTTCTAACCATACGGGAAGTCTCTCGTCCATTACAATTGACCTTGAGGGTCAGAAAAGAAAGAGTAAAGCCTTTTTTGATGGCTTTAGAATAATACAGAAACATTTGTTCTAATTTATAATCCATTTGTTAAAGATGAAAACTATGTAGTGAACTGTATGTCAATAATAATCCTCTTTCTCTGACTTCCCTGGTGGTGCAGTGGTTAGGAATCCTCCTGCCAATTCAGGGGACATGGGTTCGAGCCCTTGTCCGGGAAGATCCCACATGCCGCGGAGCAACTGAGCCGGGATTGTGCTTAGGTGCTGGAGGTACCGATTTGGATAAGACACAGTTGCTGTCTCCAAATTGCCTACAATTTGGCTGAGAAAACAGATATAAACTAAAAAAGAAGTGGTTTTCTATCATATATGAACATATGCCTTGAAAGACCAACAGATGGCGTAATTAATTCCACCTGGAGAGGAAAGGCAGGGAAGTTTTCAAAGGTGAAAACCAAATCATCTTTATTGTTTTTTTTAAAAAAATGATAACAGTAATACATTGTTTCAAGAAAATTCAAACAAAATATGATTCATAGAAAGTGAAAAATCACCATAACCACCTTCCCATCAAGAGATGAGTGCTACTAATTTGATGTTTATTGGGAGATGACATTTGATCCATGTTTTAAAGGACCAGCGGAGGTTTGCCTGACATGAAAGGTGGCAGAAGTTGGAAGGAGAGTTCAAGGCAAAGGAGACCTGCAAAAAGGGGGGAGCTGGAAGGGTGCAGCAGGTTTGGGGCACAAGTGAGGGTAAATTGTGATGAAATGGCAGGAAATAAAGCAGGAGAGCAAAGCGGCTATCAGAACAGAAGGTTCTACCATGATGAGATTTTGGACTGCATTCTACAGGAATTGGGGAACCATGGAAGTAGTTTAAGTTGGGAAGTAGTTGAAGTCTGCATTTAATATACCAGTCAGTGGCATCGTAGGACAAGGCAAGACCAGTCAGAGAGACCAGTAAGGAAATCTAGGTGAAAATGGTGAGCTTGAACTAAGGCGGGAGAGTGAAGATAGAAAGGGAGGGGTAGATTTGATAGACTTTAGGAAGGTGGTATTAATAAGAAACAAATTAACTGGAGGTAAAGATAAAGGATTAGAGGAGTCTAGGACGGCTCTTTGATTTCTGGTTGAATAACTAACTGAGCGACTACTTATACTACTAACAAAGAGAAAAAATGCGGGGGGAAGGGGCATCATAGGGTTAGGGGATTCAGACGTCCAAACTATTATGTATAAAATAAGCTACAAGGGTATATTGAACAACATAGGGAATATAGCCATTATTTTGTAATAACTATAAACAGAGTATAACCTGTAAAAATTGTGACTCACAGGCTTCCCTGGTGGCGCAGTGGTTGGGAGTCCGCCTGCCGATGCAGGGGACACGGGTTCGTGCCCTGGTCCAGGAAGATCCCACATGCCGCGGAACAGCTAGTCCCGTGAGCCATGGCCGCTGAGCCTGCGTGTCTGGAGCCTGTGCTCCGCAATGGGAGAGGCCACAACAGTGAGAGGCCCGCGTACTGCAAAAAAAAAAAAAAAAAAAAAAAAAAAAAAGTCTCATCCTTCTCACTTGGACGGTACTAATACTGCAAGGGCCTCAAAAGAGTCCAGCCAGTGGGCTCCTATGGGACAGGTCCCATAAGAATAAAATGTGAACACTCCCGTTTTTATGTCCCAGGGTGTAAAGAGGTTCTACTCACTAGACCAAAGGACTTCGATCAGAGTAACGTATAAACTAAAGAGGATTATTAAGGCTTTGACTCTTTAAAATGCCCCAGGTGAATCAGAAATGCAGGATTCCTCCCCACCCACCCTCTGAGATATTTAATCAGGTTGGAAGATATCCAGAAAAATCCAAGCACCTGTAGGAGAACAGACTGGTCTGCAGCGCCATCTGCTGTTTGTAGTCTGACGCCCTGGTTTCAGTGGGGTGACAGCGTCCCACCCTCACCCCCAGCATTGAGAGCCTCACCAGCATCTCCTCCCGCGCTGGCTCCTGCGTCGACAGCTGTGTTGGCCAAACCAAGGCGAGACAACACCTTCCCAGATGTCCTGGACCGCACCCCGACTCAGGTCTGCAGTTGGGACCCCTCACCTTTCCTCTCCTTCTCATCCCACCCCACCAACACAACCCATACCCCAAAGCGGAGACAGATAAGAATAAAGAGAGAGAGGGAGGGGGCGAAAGGAGGGAAAGAGGGAAGAACTATGTCCTTTACTTCAGAGGAAAGGAAAAGGAGTTAAGAGAGTTCCCACTTGAAGGCTCCTGTTTCTCTGGGTGGATTAGAAGGACTGATATGATGAAAGGCCAGTGAGGACACTAAACTCTTGGGGAGGGTGAAGTGGAACTGACAATGAGGGGGTCTAGTTGCGGGGGAGGGTTGGAGGAGCAGGGGAGTGAACCTAGGGGACCACTGATAACCTGTAAGAACAGGAAGTGAATGAGGACGGGATAATGTGATGCAGCTGAAAAGCACATTCACTGGGAGTAGAAAACTGGGTAGGGAAGCAGGTGTGGTGGGCTGAACAATGCCCCCGCCCCCCCAAAAAAGATATCCATGACCCAATCCCTACCCTAGGGCCTGTGATTGTTACCTTATATGGCTAAAAAAAAAAAAAAAAAAAAAACTTTGCCGATGTGATTCAGTTAGGGATCTTGAGATGGAGAGATTATCCTGAGTTATCCAGGTAGGCTGTAAATGCAATCACAAGCGTCCTTACAAAGGGATGTCTGACACACAGAAGAGGAGAAGGCAGAGACTGAAGTGAGGTGGCCACAAGCCAAGGACCGTGTGCAGCCACCAGAAGGTGAAAGAGGCAAGAATTCTCCCCTAGAGCCTCCAGAGGGAGGAAGGTAAGGCCCTGCCTACACCCTGATTTCAGCGCAGTAATACTGCTTTTGGACTTCTGGCCTCTGGAACTGTGAGACAATAAATTTCTGTGGTTTTAAACCACCAAGTTTGCGGTGATTTGTTACAGCAACCTCAGGAAACTAATACAGCTCGCTACGCAGATAAGATCACAGAGTCGTACATCACGAGAGGAGAGTTGTTTGGGGTGAGAATAAAATCCAACCTGTAGCCATGTGATTGCTGAAGCAGAGTGAAGTGAAGTGAAATTGAAATAATCTTCACAAGCACTTACCCGGTGCTCAGCATCTGAAGTGCATTATTTCATTCAATTCTTACAGGTGGGTTTCTTATCTCATCTTCTTTTGTAGGTGAGGAGATTGAAGTGCAGAGTGATTAGGAACATGCTGATGGTGGAAATGGAACCTTGAGGTCCCATATATCCATCTCCAAAGTTGGGGTTCTATTCGCAACACTCAGCAAAGCTGAGGCTTGGATGATTAGTAGGTTCCCAGTACAGACACTGAAGGGGATGACAGAAGTTGGAGAGGAGAGGAAGACGAAAGTGTCTTTAATAAATGCTCAACCCTCCCCTGAATCTGAGATGCACATGTGCTTTGAAAGGCTGGGAGGGGAGTATTGGGCCCTTCACTTGAGAGGGTTTCAGGGACAATGGCATCATCTGGGCAAAGCCATCCCTGTTAGGACAAGAAAGCAGAGTGGGCACATTCCAGAAAAGCCTGAGGATGAAGGGAACCTCCTTGGCTGTGAAACTGGTAATTACACAAGGCACAGTGAGAGGCATCAGGAAAGGAACCCTAGAGACCAGCCAGTGGCTGTAGGATAGCATAGAAACCCTCTCATACAAACACTGAGAAAATTCTTATAAAATAAAACTCTTAAAATGCACGGCAACAACAACAATAAAATAACCCGATTAAACAATGGGCAAAGGACTTCAATGGACATTTCTCCAAAGAAAATATACAAATGGCCAATAAGCACATGAAAAGATGCTCAACTAGTCATTAGGGAAATGGAACCCCAAACCACAATGAGATACCACTTCTTACCCATTAGGAGGGCTGCTATAAAAACAAAACAGAAAAATAGAAAATAGCAAGTGTTAGCTGGGATGTGGAGAAGTTGGAACCCTTGTGCACTGTTGGTGGGAATGTAAAATGGTGCAGCTGCTATGGAAAATGATATGGCAGTTCCTCAAAAAATTAGAAATAGAACTACCATATGATCAGCAATTCCTCTTCTGGGTACATGTCCAAAAGAATTGAAAACAGGGTGTTGAAGAGATATTTGCACACCCACATTCCTAGCAGCATTATTCACAAAAATCAAAAGGTGGAGGCAACCCAAGTGTCCATCCAGGGATGAATGGGTAAACGAAATGTGCTGTATGCATACAGCAGAATATTATTCAGCCTTAAAAAAGAAGGCAAGGGGCTTCCCTGGTGGCGCAGTGGTTGAGAGTCCGCCTGCTGATGCAGGGGACGCAGGTTCGTGCCCCGGTCCGGGAAGATCCCACATGCCTCGGAGCGGCTAGGCCCGTGAGCCATGGCCGCTGAGCCTGCACATCCGGAGCCTGTGCTCTGCAACGGGAGAGGCCACAACAGTGAGAGGCCCGCGTACCGCAAAAAAAAAAAAAAAAAAAAAAAAAAAAAAAAGAAGGCAATTCTAACACATACTACAACATAGATAAACTTTGAAGACATGAGGCTAAGTGAAATATGCCAGTCACAAAAGGACAGATTGTACGATTCCACTTATATGAGGCAAATTCATAGAGACAGAAAGTAGAAGGGAGGGTACCAGGGGTTGGGGAGGGGGCAGATGAGGAGTTATAATGTCTCATGGGTACAAAGTGTCAGTTTTGTAAGATGAAAAGAGTTCTGTGGATGGATGGTGGCGATGGTTACACAACAATGTGAACCAGTTAAGATGGTAAATTTTATGCTATGTGTATTTAATCATGATTTTTAAAAATAAATAAGGCATGGACAAACTTAATAGGTAGAACAGGAAATTTTCAGAGTCCAAAGTGAAGAGAAAACCGAACGCTGGAACAGCAGACTCTGGAACGTATGCTGCAGTGGTCATGGGCAGACGATCCGACCCAGAATGACTGTGCACTTGGATTTTAACACCCATGCAGGGATGGGAGATGAGTTCTCAAGTCTGGGTGAAACGAGGGGTTGGAACTGAGTCCCCTATGTAAAGCCCAGATGCGCTCAGAGAAGCCAAACATCAACCCAGAAAGACATCAAGGAAGCTCATCTCTGCCCTGACTCTAAATGGGGAAAAATAGTCCCCCATGAAAATTCAAAACCCCAGTCATGTGCCTGGCACAAGTTCAGAGTCCAAATATCTACTACCTGCACCACAAGAAAACCCCAAGCCAAGAAATTAACATAAAATTGGTCTTTCACCAGTGATACCCCTAGGATACCTGACAGGAGCAAATATAAAACCACTCTGAAATTAAACTTCAACACTCCAGGCCACAGAGAATTCCCACAGGAGAAGAAAGCTCTGCTTACAATAAAAAATTATAAAAACAGGAGGAAATAATCTACCGTGTGTAAGAGTCAGCAGTCAAAAATAAACAGCAGGATTAAACTCTGCAAAACTTTAGATAGTAGATAAACTACTAAATAGAGACAATAAAATTCGTGTTTTAATATGATTTTACAAATCAAAGAAGGATATTCCTAAGAATAGTATAAGACACTATTTTTAAAAAATAGATCTGAAATGAGACAGAGGGAACTTTTAGAAATGAAAAATATGGTTACTGAAACTAAAAGTGCAAGGGATGCTTAAATAGCAGAATAGACACACACAAGAGAGAATTAGAGAAATGGAGGAGAGATCTGCAGAAATATTTCAGAATGCTCCACGGAGAGACAAAGAGATTAAATACATAGAAAAAAAACAGGTGAAAAGACAAGGATGAATGAAAAGAGCCAACATATGTCTCCTAGGAGTACAGAAAAAGGTAATAGAAGAAGAAATGATATTCAAAATTTAATATCTGGATTCAAAAACTGGCCTTGCCAATTACTATCTTATCTTGGGCAAATAATTTAACCTTTCTGTGACCCAATTTCCTTGACTGTAAAATGGATATAGGACTCTGTTGTGAGAAATAAGATAACATATGTAAAACAGAGCACATAAGAAATGTATAATATATGTGGCTATTATTGTTATTAATGAGAATTATTCCAGATTGGTAAAAGATTCAAACCACTGTTTAAAGAATCACATCCTACTGTAGAGCACATAGAACTATATTCAATGTCCTGTGATAAACCATAATGGAAAAGAATATAAAAAAGAATGTATATACGTGTATAACTGAGTCACTTTGCTGTACAGCGGAAATTAACACATTGTAAATCAACTATAGTTCCATTAAAAAAATCAATATCTTAGACTTTAAATTAAAAAAAAATTTAAATAAAGAATCACGTGGAAGATAAATAAAAATAAATCCATACCTAGATACATTATATTAAACTGCAGAACATCAAAGACAAAGAGAAAAATCTTAAAAGCAACCAGAAAGGAAAGACATATTTCTTACAAAGTGACAATAACTAGGCTTACAGTGAGGATCCTTCTCAACAGCAACAAAAGAGGTCAGAAGAGAAAGGAAAATGTCTTCAACTCACTCAGGGAAAATAACAGTCAACTTAAAATTCAATACCCAGATAAACTGCCATTTCCAATTGAGGGTGAAATAAAGGTACTTTTCAAATTAAAATGGGATTTATTAATTTTTTTTTTTTACCACTCACAAACCCTCACCCAAAGAACCACTAAAGGATGTACTTCAAGAAAGAAATTGGGGGATTCCCTGGCAGTCCAGTGGCTAGGACCCCACACTTTAACTGCCGGGCCTGGGTTTGATCCCTGGTGAGGCAACTAAGATCCTACAAGCTGCGTGGCAAAAAAAAAAAAAGAAGGAAATTGATTCCAGAGGGAAGACATGGTGTGGAAGAAGCAGTTGTGAGAAAAGAGGAGGATCTCGTTGGGGTACGGTTGGGGGTGGGAGAAGATTCAAGGAAAAGGGTCTGCCAGAGAGGAAAGGGGGCCAAAGGAGTTGATGCTCTGATGACCATCACAAGTCACAGAGGAAGCTGCAGTGAGGATTAAGGAATCGTGGACAAGAGAAGAGAATGAAATGGACAAGCTTTGTGCCGCTGATTAGAATCTCGGTGAAGGGACATAGGTCCCCTCCCAGGGGTTTTGAAGGAACCAAGTGGCTTTCTGGACCTCAGTATCCTCGTCTGTAGTGGGGGGTTGGAGTTAACAATCTCCAATGTCCCTCCCAGCTCTGACGTTCCACAGCATTGGATAAAGTGAGGGACATGGGAGGTTCTTGAGAATAGCTGGGCTAAGTGTATGGAGACCTTGAAAGGTGAGCTCAACCCATTTCTGAAAGCAAGGCGACAACCGATATTGGACTAAAGTCCCGATGAAAAGGGGAAAAGAGGTGCACTGAGATGACCAGAGCAGAGGATGGGCCTGAGCATGGCCCAGACAAAAATGGAAGAGGTACAGTTAGGACAGGGGAAGTCCTCAAAAGCCACATCCTGACTTCCACACTGCTTTCCAAAGGCTCTCCGTTTGACAGGAATTCAAACATGTCTTGTCTCAGGCACTTTCCCCTTTAATTTTCAAACTGATGTATATTTTGAGGGAAACTTAATCCATGTGGCTCTGAATCATGTACAACAAACTTCTCTAAGAGACACTTGATGCTGGGAGCTTTTCCAGAACTTGGAACAGCTCATTACATGATGCTCTTTTTTAACTGATTCTGTTTCCAGACTCTCTCTAACCCTCTACCCAAGGTCCAAGATTTTGATCAGATGCAAGGGACCTGCTGGATCAGAGCTCTGCACTTTTCTTCCTCTTCTTCCTTGGCGGTCAAAGGGAACGCATCCAAGCCATGGGGGTGTAGGGCTTGGCTCTGTCAAAGAAACAGTGTGGTCCTTGATGCTCGCACGAACAGGGCCTGAATTGGCTTCTCCGGCACAGTGGCTGCATTTAAGGCAGGGCTGGCAAACAGAACTCCAGTTTCCAAGCCATGTGTCCTTAGGTTTCAATAAGGGCTCCACCCAATCTTGTTACACAGTGCAAACTCACATGCTGATGGTTCCTACCCTTCTGCTAACCAGAGCCTGGTCCCACAATCTCCGGGAGGGGAAGGCATTCGGCCAGGATGGGCTGCACAGTATTTTCCTTTAATCGTTCTCAAGATCCGCTGGCTCACTGCACGTGGTCCCAGCTGACCTCGATGCTTCAGCGGTCCTGTGGTGTACCTCACTTCCAGGAATCCTACACAGCCCGGGGTCGAGAGCCTTGTCACGTCTTTACCCACAGACTGGTTCCAAGATGTAAAATCAAAGCACTGGAAAGAATCCAGTCTGTGACTTTGGACCCCGCAATTTCCACATTTCCTTTACAACCGGTAATGATATAGGCGTCCCTTTAAAGCACATCTCTCATACTTCCACGTTCTTACCCATTTAAGTTTTTAGCTGACCTTGAGCCGGGCTGCAAAAGCCAATCCGATGGAAGAGTCAAATCTTGCCACTTAAAAAGTGTCATGGGAGCCGAAAACTACCTCGGGGCTGGTTTTCTACATTGTTTTCTTTTTTTCCTTGTTTAGGATTGGAGTTACTCAAAGTAACTGCTTATGTGGCATAATCTTAAGGGTGACTTTCCTTCAATAATATCCTCAGTGACATCTGTTATTCCATTATGAATGTTATTAGCCATCCTGTCTGTGTCAAGATTGTTGGAGGAGAGAGAGAGGGGAATTTGTAATATGCTTGTAAAATGCATATACTCTTAAAAATGAAGGCACATTGAGTCCAAAACAACTCCATGTAAATGAGTTAATTAGAGCACGAAGCCCAGCGAGACAATGTGGTTTAGTGGAAAGAACGCTAGGCTTGGAGTCCAAAAAAATAGGGATTGAATTCTGGCTCTGCTGTCTTTCTCTGCCTTAATTTCCTCGTCTGTAAATGGGCGATAACCATCCCTGTCTCTTTATAAAGTTGTGATCAAGATCTAAGAGAGAGAGAGTGTGTGTGTGTGTGTGTGTCCATGAACATACTCTCTGTAATGACTGTGAATGTCAGCACATCACCAGGGCGGGGACCACAGGTAAGGATGGAGGAAGGAGGACGGGGCTCCAGGATTTGCCACTGGCTGGTGCAGTACAGGGTCCTAATGAACTCCCCGGGGGCTAGTCTCTGAGCATGCCAGCTTACCGCTGGACCAGCCTTCCCCATGGTGATGCTCAGGAACTGAAAAAGGACTGGGGTTCCACTCCAACTCACCCCAGAGCCTGTCTGAGTTAGCCCGTCAGCCCTGGATCCCCCCCTCGCCGGATGAGGGTCTGCCCTCCGCTCTGGCCTGTCAGTGGAAGGCTTGGAGAGCAGCCTGGACCACTGGAAGCCCCCGGTGGCATTTTAATGAAGACTGTTGTACCCCAGGTGTAACTTTTACCGACTCCTGGGGAAACCTGCTCACCTCTGCTTGGGGCACGTTTACTCTGGCTTCATAAAAAATTATTTATAAGGCCAGGCTCAAATAAAGCTAGAATAGCACCGCAGAGCGGTGGGGGTGGCTTATGAAAGACTCCAGCCCGTTACACAAGCAGATTCCCTTGTAGCCCCTGGGTCTGGAGGCTGGTGGATCGCTCCCAAGAGTTCTTTTTCTATTCATTTTGGCAGATTTCCCCCCCAAAGCAGGCCTCTGGAGCTGCCAGGCCAGGGTAACAGGAAGAAACGTGGAGCTGGCATGTGAGCCTCAGCAGCAGGGCCAGGGGAGTTGTTTCACCTCCAGGCTTGGAAATGTAGCCTGACTTTTGGGCGGGAGCCTAACTGACTCTACCGGTGGCGGTCGGCACTGTGGTGGAGACCCCTGGGGCCAGGGTACCAGCCCCAAAAGCACACACACTTCCTTTAATTAACAGGATCACGATGCCAACAAACACACCAGCATCTGGGAAGTGAGGGCGGCTAAATGGGAAACCTCTTGACTGCCTCGGGGAGCGGCCTGCCTGCCAGGATTGTCCCCTGTTCCTGTTTCCTCACAAAAAAGCCCCTGTGTTTCTTGAGAGGCCTGCCCAGGTGGCGGCAGAGCCCCAGCCTGGCCGCACTGCCTGGGCTTGTCTGCCCGCCTCCCTGGCGGGGATGTTTTCCTTGAGTAGCTGGTATGAAGCATTTAGAAAAGCCAGGAAACCTTCCCAGGGTTGTCCCGGCCTTAAACGGTCACCTTCTGCCAATCTCGTCCACTCATTTGGCACTTCAGCACTTTGTTTTTTTCTGTTGATCAACTGCATCTCCTTCTCTCTCCAGGCGTCCCACAATCGACCCCTCCCCTCGCCCCCTGCAGGGTGCGACGTTGTCTCCACACCCGTGAAGCTGGTCCAGGCAAAAAGGGTGACACAGCCCGTGGCTTTCCTTGCTGACAAGATCAGGGCCTTTCATTTCCAGAGTAGTCTTTTCTATGCTCTGTGAGTCTCTTTTGATTATCGGGCATTGCCAGCCTGGCCGAGAGACAGTGATTCATTCAACAGGCATATATATCCAGTGTCTGATGTGTGCCAGGCACTGTGCTGGGTGCGGAGGATTCCAGGCACCTGAGGTGGGACTCTGCCCCAGGTAAGGAGCCAGAGGCAGGAACTGAAGCAACAGCACACTGTGAGGGGCTCCGACAGGTACATCCAAGAGGCTATGGGCACACGGGGGAAGGACCATCCTGGCTGTGCACAGACCATCTGAGCCAGATTCAGACTTGTTACAAATGTAGATTCCCAGAACTTCCAAATCATAATCTCAGGGAGATTATTTTAATGAAGAAGATGTATTTTAATGAGTTTCTCAGTTGATTCTTATTCACACTAAACTTTGAGAACCACTGACCAATTTGAAAGCCACTGGCCAAGGGGTAGTTAGGAAGGGTGATGACATTTGGGTTTTTTTTTTTTTTAAGGAATAGTCTTTATTTAAATTTTGGTTTTCCTTGAAAGAAATCATCAAAAGATACTTTAACATTATGTCTTTTATATACAGAGAGGATCCCACTTTCATGGGGATCTTGCATGGCCCTTTTTATCTTAATTATTTTTATTATTTTTAAAATTTGGGGTAAGGGCTTCCCTGGTGGTGCAGTGGTTGAGAGTACGCCTGCCGATGCAGGGGACACGGGTTCGTGCCCCGGTCCGGGAAGATCCCACATGCCGCGGAGTGGCTGGGCCCGTGAGCCATGGCTGCTGAGCCTGCGCATCCAGAGCCTGTGCTCCGCAACGGGAGAGGCCACAAAGGTGTGAGGCCCGCGTACCGCAAAAAAAAAAAAAAAAAAAAAATTGGGGTAAAATATACATGACATAAAATTTACCATCTTAACCATTTTTACAAATGTACTACCTTTCAGTGACATTAAGTCCATCCACACTGTGCAGCCATCACCACCATTCATCCACAGAGCTCCTTTCATCTTGCCAAACAGACACTCTGTACCCATTAGACAATATAGCTCCTCATCCCCTTCTCCCTCTAACCCCAGCAACCAACGTCCTACCTTCTGTCTCTATGAATTTGCCTCCTATAAGTGAAATCATACAGTACTTGTCTTTTTGTGACTGGCATATTTCACTTAGCATAATGTCTTCAAGGTTCATCCATGCTGTAGCCTGTGTTAGAATTTCCTTCCTTTTTAAGGCTGAATAATATTCCTTTATATGTATATAACATATTTTGTTTATCCATCTTTGTTATTTTTTATTGTTATTTGTTATTTGTCTTTTGTCATTTGTCTTTCGATGGACACTTGGGTTGCTTCCATCTTTTGACTATTGTGAATAACGCTGCTAGGAACATGGGTGCACAAACATCTCTTCAAGACACCGCCTTCTATTCTTTTGAATGTATACCCAGAAGCAGAATTGCTGATCGTAGGATAATTCTATTTTTAATTTTTCAAAGAACCACCTTCCATTGAGGCTGCCTCAATTTACGTTCCCACCAACCATGCATGAAGGTTTCTATTTGTCCACATCCTCACCTGCATTTGCTATTTTCTGTTTTTGTTTTTGTTTTGATTGCAGCCATCCTAATGGGTGTGAGGTTGTGTCTCATTGTGATTTTGATGTGCAGTTGCCTAACGATTTGTGATATCGGCATCTTTTCAGGTGCTTATTGGTCCTTTGTATATCTTCTTGGGGATGACCTCTGAGTGGTAAAGGATGATTAGGACTTCTAAGAGGAGGGACAGGGAAGGAAACAGCAAACAGAAGGAACAGAGTAACAAAAGTCTCAGGGGGTATGAAAGTGATGGAGAGACAGGAGCCCACGTGGGAGGAGGGGCAGGTTGAGGCAGGTTGGAAAGACTCTTACTTGTCATCGTTTGACACCCGTTGACTCTTTGATCACCCAGTATCCATCCACCGCTCCTAATAACACCCTCCTGGTTGGGCACTTGTCACAAGCCAGACCATGCTAGGGATGCCAAAACTCTTTTTCCTGGACCTTTGAAGATAGAATGGAACGAAGCAGAAAAAACAAAAAAAGTTGAGGGAACATGTATTCCAGCATGGTGCCTGGACAAAAATCTCTCTAAGTCATTCCCTTTTCCCTCAATTAGCTCCAGTTAGTTTTATTGTTTGCAACCAGAAAACACTGTCTGATGCAAATATGGAAGGAATCAAAGTGGGAGATGAATTCCTTAGTACTTATTACGTGTCAGGAACTTAACATCCATTAATTTATTTCCTTCATGCTTTCAACTATTACGCAGACCTAAAATTTAATTGTCTTAGGTGGGGCTGTGTCTCCACAAATAAATAGCTTTTTCTGCTCCTGGTCTTGGGGTTTCTGGAATCAGGGGAGAGGTTCTATTAATCTGAGGCTTTGTAAATTGTTTTTGCTCAGCTAATGACTGACAATGGTTGTGGAAAACTTCCTTGCTGAGGGCCTTATACAGTGGAGGAATATCTACAAAGTGACCTGTAGGGATGGACCCAGGATATTTCTACCAAATCATGAGAGCATGAAGGGTATATTCTCGAAGGGTTTTGTGAGGAGAGCAGAAGGCTGAGAGGTCTGACAACACTCAGGAGGACCAGTTTACTTTTCAAGAGGATTTTGATAAACATATAGGAACTAACAACAACAAACAAGACAGAACAAACAAAATAAGTTGAATAGGAGCAGGAAGAAAATACTAGTATGTGAAGAGAAAACGTATCACGCAAGGGCAATATGGAAGAACAACTGCCATGCCTGCATGTGGATGAAGAGAGAGGTTAGAGTGTGTAAGAAGCTACTCAACAACTGGTAGTTAACACACACACACACACACACACACACACAGAGTAACAATAATATAGTTACAATTAAGAAAGAGGGTCATTTTGGACCTAGAGTTAATCATACTAAGTGCACCAAGTCAGACAAAGAAAGACGAATATTATATGACATCACTTACATGTGAAATCTAAAAAAAAAAAGATACAAATGAACTTATTTACAAAACAGAAACAGACTCACAGACATAGAAAGCAAACTTATGGTTACCAAAGGGGAAAGGGGGATAGGGATAAATTAGGAGTCTGGGATTGACATATATACACTACTATACATAAAATAGATAATCAACAAGGACCTACTGTATAGCACAGGGACCTCTACTCGACATGTTGAGGGAGAAAAAGAAAGAAGGTCATTTAATACATAAATTCACTCTCTCCAGCACCACTACCACAGATAAGAGATATGTATATGTTTGTATATAATATAGACACTCATTCAACAGTTACGTTTGGCAAGTCTGCTATGGGCCAGGCTCTTCTATAAGGCAAGCATTGTTATCTCATTTTACACAAGAGATAACTGAAGCTTAGAGAACTTGATAAGTGGTGGAAAGAGAATTCAAGCCAAGGTCTCTAAGCTATGTGTATAAAGCCTATTTTGACCGATTTGGGGTTTTTTCAGTAATGGAACTAGGAGAACTCTGTCCCTCTGTGTCCCTGAGTTGGGATTATATCCTGCAGGCAACAGACACTGAGTGTTTTTGAGCAAAGGGATTACATTATCAGATCTCTGTCTTGGAAAGATAACTCTGATCACCAGGTATAATCCAGGCAGGAAATGACAAAGGCAAGAAATGATGGAGGCCACTGCAGTGGGAATAGAGGACAGGAGAAGGGTTGGGAAAATAGAGGGTCCTCGATAAGACTGAGAAGGAGATGGAGATGTGTAAATGCTCCAAAACAATTCTCTCCCGTGGCTTTAGAAAACTGAGTGGGCAGTCCTGCGGCTCCCCGAGGGAGAGAAATCCCAGAAGAAGAAGACAGCTGTGACTGTCATGAGGACAGTGTCTGAGATACTGGACCACTGCTTCTCTCCCTCCCCCACAGGGCACTGGGGTTTCCCAACCCGGTTCTTTACCATCTTCCCAGTGTCTGACAAGCTCTCACACAGTGCATGAGAACATCATCACCGCTCAGCTCTGGGCAAGAGAAAACAGTGGGTTTGGTAAGTGCTTTGCCCATGACGGGATTTTACCATAATGTCTGTGGGTAGCTTCACGATTCCTGTTTCAGACTGTTCTCTCAACTGCAAAAGCCACTGAAAGGTCTCTGGGTGAGCATCTCATGCTTTCTGTCCACTGTGGAGAGGTGAGGGATACCATTCATTTGCAGATGTTTTTCTGGTCAGTGGCTTTCACAAACCACACACAAGGCAACAAGTCACGTCCGACAAGCAGGCTGAAGACCCGAGCTTGCACAGTACTTGGTGGCACTGTTTGATGTACCCACAGCCAGGGGACTCTCTCTCTCTGGCAAACCCAGAGCAGTGACCGAGGCCGATTCAATCACCGAGAGGAGTTTTCACAGTCTTGAAATGGAAAGAGCTGGTACCCATTTGGTCGCAGGAAAAAGTGTGTTGCCATCAGATGCCCTGGTTCTGCTGAGCCTGGACAAAGCACAGGCTGAGCTGAAGGCCAGAGTACAGAGCTGGAGTTGGCCCAGAAGGGGATGGTGTTCAGTGATAGTGGCTGAAAGCAGCACATATGTGTTTTTTCACAGAGTTCCTGTGGGTCTGGAAGTTAGGAGCAGCTTGGTTGGTGGTTCTGGCTCAGTGACTCTCATGAGGTTGTCATCAAGCTATTGGCTGGGCTAAGTCATCTGAAGACTCGAATGGGGCTGGAGGATCCATTTCCCAGCTCGTTCACATGGTTGCTCGTGGAAAGTCTCAATTCCTTGCCCTGTGGGCCAGCTTTCATGCCATGGAAGCTGGCTTTGCCCAGTGCACATGGGAGAGAGAGAGAGAAAGAGAAAGAGAGAGAGAGAAAGAGAGAGGTGGAAGCCACAGTGTTTTTGAAAATCTAATCTCAGAAGTGCATACCATTACTTCTGCCATATTCTATTGGTTACCCAGGCCAACCCTGGGACAGTGTGAGAGAGAGCCACATGAGAGTGCAAACACCAGGATACAGGGATCCCTGGGGCCATGTTGGAGGATGACTACCATACGGTGAAATATCTGGTGAGCGCAGGACAACTGTTAAACGGCCAGAAGGAAAGACAATTCAGCCCATGATACTTTCTCTTCATGTGCATTTCCCAACCTTATTACAACATAGGAAACTTTGTGAACTTTAAGTTGCCTGCATTTTGACCACCAGCTTTTCCATCCCATTCCCTCCCATGAACCCTAAGGTACATGAACCCTCTAAACTTCAATTGCATCTTGACTCAACGCTATACAGCTCACACTTTATCATTTTCTTTTTGTTTTACATGTACTTAGCTGGTCTCCCCCACTAGACTGTAGGCTCCTGATGAGAAAGGACCACGTCTTTTTATCTGTAAGGGGCCATAGCAGCAAGCCCGATGCCAGACACAGGGTAGTTGTTCAATCAAGAGTGATTCACTGACTGATTTAGAGGCTGTCCTCAAATCCTCCTTTTTATGGTCTGGGAAGTTGAGGAGTCAGCAAGGAAAACACTTGGTCAGATGAATCATCCATCAAGTCCAGAGCAAAACTCCATGAGCAGCTGCTTAGCCCAGCTGGAGCAAGAAGACGGGTTCTCAGTCTGGGGCTCAGAGGCTGCCCGCAGCATTTACTGGGGTTAACAATCAAGCCTGTCTTGCCCTGAGCTGCCCAATAACTCACGAGGCTGTTGGAAGCCTCATTTCTGTACAGCCCAGGCTGGTTGTGCGCAGTCTGCAGGGCAAGCAGTGATGCTGCAGAAGGAAATGGTTCCTAACAAGCGGAACTTCCCTCTACATCTCTTGGTGATTTGTTGTTGTTGTTGTTTTATAAATTTATTTATTTATTTATTTATTTATTTATTTTTGGCTGCATTGGGTCTTCGTTGCGGTGCATGAGCTTCTCATTGCGGTGGATTCTCTTGTTGCAGAGCACGGGCTCTAGGCGTGTGGGCTTCAGTAGTTGTGGCACGTGGGCTCAGTAGTTGCAGCAGGTGGGCTCAGTAGTTGTGGCTCGCGGGCGCTAGAGCGCAGGCTCAGTAGTTGTGGCGCACGGGCTCAGTAGTTGCAGCACGCAGGCTCAGTGGTTGTGGCATGTGGGCTCAGTAGTTGTGGCACGTGGGCTCAGTAGTTGTGGCTTGCGGGCTCTAGAGCGCAAGCTCAGTCATTGTGGTGCATGGGCTTAGTGGCTCCGCGGCACGTGGGATCTTCCCAGACCAGGGCTCGAGTCCATGTCCCCTGCACTGGCAGACGGATTCTTAACCACTGCGCCACCAGCGAAGTCCCTCTCCCGGTGATTTGTGACAGGGCTCTGAAATGGGAAGCAGGTCTGCTCTGCAGAGCAGAAGAAAGGCACTTGCCTGTGCCATGCCATCAGCACACACCAGTGAGTCCTATGGATCTGATTCCAGTCTGCACCTCAGCACCACATCAGACAAGAGTCGGTGATGAGGAAAAGAAGCTGTATTCAGCCCGGTGCTAGTGAAAGAAGACCGTGGTGCCACCAATTGCCATCTGCAGTTGACGTATCTAAGTGGTCGCACCAATATCTTGGACTGAAATCCCAGTGAGGAGAACTAGCCCCCAATCCCCTCCCTGCCTGGGTTCACCTGGGGTAAATGGGTGCCCACGGTGTTAGGTTGTTCAAAATGGCCTTTGGAAACCTGTGCCTTTTGTTCTTTCAGTAAATTTACCTTGGTTCCTGTGTTGTCTGCACCTCAGCTTTTCCTACCGGTGGTTTTGCATTTGTGGTAAGTGAGGGAGAATGCCTGTGAAAAATGCTTTGTTATATTACATTGCCCCCTGGCTCCAATGAATTGCTCCGTAAATCACGTTATTGTTAAAGTGTCCTGGCAAAACCACACCACTTTCAGGGTCTGAGAGAGCACAGGATATTAATCAGAGGCAACCGTTGCAGAAGGGACGTTTAAAAAAATAAAACAGAAAAAAACATAAAAAACACAGTTTTTAATGCGTGGAGTCTGGAGAAGAGTATACATTGGGACTGGGGCCAAACCAGACTATCTTGACTCTTTCATAAATACTCTGATATAGGAATGCATTATCGCTGAACACTTTAAGCCCATTTAGTTTTATAGCAAAACAATATTGAATACCTGCTGCATCCGAATGATCTAGTTCAAGCAGCACAGGGTGAGGATGAGGGGGGTGGCAATGGGGCTCCATAAATCAGGAAGGACTTTTAATCACATTCAGCTTGGACCCGCAGCGTTTGCTGAGAGTACGACAAGTACCAGCATCTCACAGATGTTCCCAGGAGCTCCTGTCCCTGACTATAGCACAACAGCGGCAGTGAACGAAGCTCCTCGAGTCCAAGGCTCTAAGTGCAAACCTTAGGCAGGGGAAATGGGCGCAACGGCGTTGGCTTCTCAGATTATTGCTTAGGACAGCTAGTTCGCAGGCCAACAGCCTTTACTGAGAGTCTGTAAACCCCTCGACATTAGGTGTGATGGAAAAACACAAGTGAAAAGAAAGCCAAATTCTGCTGTAACAAACTCTAAATTCTGGTACTTTGGTCAACAGCATATTGTTCCAAATAAGGGGCACTTCCCTGTCTTGTTGTCACTCGGATTTCTTGTTACAGGATTTGGTTTCTTCTTTTCCTTTCCCAGCTTTAATGAGATACAATTGAAACACAACATTGCATGAGTTTAGTTTGTACAATGTGATGATTTTTTCTTTTACTTAATTTTTATTGGAGTATAGTTGATTTACAATGTTGTGTTAGTTTTGGGTGTACAGCAAGGCGAATCAGTTATACATATACATATATCCACTCTTTTTTAGATTCTATTCCCATATGTCACTACAGAATTAAGTAGAGTTCCCTGTCTTACACAGTACGTTCTTATTAGTTATCTATTTTCTATACAGTAGTGTGTATATGTCAATCTCAATCTCCCAATTTATCCCTCCCCCCTTCCCCCTTGGTAACCATAAATTTGTTTTCTACATCTGTGACTCTATTTCTGTTTTGTAAATAGGTTCATTTGTACCATTTTTAAGATTCCACATATAAGCCACCTCATATGATATTTGTCTTTCTCTGTCTGACTTACTTCACTCAGTATGGTAATCTCTAGGTCCACCCATGTCACTGCAAATGGCATCATTTCATTCTTTTCAACATGATGATTTGAAACACGTAGACACTGTGAAATGTTTACCACAATGAGGTTAGTTAACACATCCTTCACGTCACATAATTTCCATGTTGTTGTTGTTATGGTGAGAACACTAAACCTCTACTCTTTTTTGTTTAATTGAAGTATAGTTGATGTGCAATATTATATAAATTACAGGTGTACAATATAGTGATTCATAATTTTTAAAGTTCATACCCCATTTATAGTTATAAAATATTGGCTATATTCCCCATGTTGTACAATATATCCTTGTAGCTTATTTTATACCTAATGGTTTGTACCCCTTAATCCCCTCCCCCTATATTGCCCCTCCTCCTTCCCTCTTAAAGCTCTACTCTTGTGGCATCTTTGAAGTATACAGTACTGTGACTTAAGTCCCTGAACTTACTATATAGATATAGATATATCTCACATATTCTTTTGTATTGAAGTATAGTTGATGTACAATATTATATAATTTACAGTTGTACAATGTAGTGATTCACAATTTTAAAGGTTTTACTCCATTTATAGTTATTATAAAATATTGGGTATATTCCCTGTGTTGTACTATATAGCTTATTTTATACTTAACAGTTTGTATCTCTCAATCCCCTACCCTTACACTACCTCTCCCCTGTTCTCTGTCCCCACTGGGAACCACTAGCTTGTTCTCTATATCTGTGAGTCTGCTTCTTTTTTGTCATATTCACTAGTTTGTTGTATTTTTTAGACTCCACATGTAAGTGATATCATACAGTATTTGTCTTTCTCTGCCTGACTTATTTCACTTAACATACTGCTCTCCAAGTCCATCCATGTTGCTGCAGATGGCAAAATTTCATTCTTTTTTACAGCTGAGTAGTATTCCATTGTGCATATATGCCACATCTTTTTTTTTTTTTACAACTTTATTGGAGTATAATTGCTTCACAATGGTGTATTAGTTTCTGCTTTATAACAAAGTGAATCAGTTATACATATACATCTGTTCCCATATCCCTTCCCTCTTGCGTCTCCCTCCCTCCCACCCTCCCTATCCCACCCCTCCAGGTGGTCACAAAGCACCGAGCTGATCTCCCTGTGCTATGCGGCTGCGTCCCACTAGCTATCTACCTTACATTTGGTAGTGTATATATGTCCATGCCACTCTCTCACTTTGTCAGAGCTTACCCTTCCCCCTCCCCATATCCTCAAGTCCATTCTCAAGTAGGTCTGTGTCTTTATTCCTGTTTTACCCCTAGGTTCTTCATGACATTTTTTTTCTTAAATTCCATATATATGTGTTAGCATACGGTATTTGTGTTTCTCTTTCTGACTTACTTCACTCTGTATATGCCACATCTTCTTTATCCATTCATCTCAATCACATATTCTCTATCCATTCACCTGGTGATGGACACTTAGGTCGTTTCCATGTCTTTGTGAATGATCCCACAGCGAACATGGGGATGCAGATATCTCTTCATGGTAGTGGTTTCATTTCCTTCAGATGTATAAACAGAAGTGGAACTGCTGGACCATATGGTAGTTCTATTCTTATTTTTTTGAGGACTCGCCATACTGTTTTCCACAGTGGCTGCACCACCATACATTCCCACCAGCAGTAAATAAGGGTTCCCTTTCCTCTACATCCTTGCCAACACTTATCTCTTGTCTTTTTTGATGACAGACTTTCTAACAGGTATGAGGTGATATTTCTTTGTGGTTTTGATTTGCTTTTCATTGTTTGCTTTCTAAGGGAATCTGACTTAAAGTAGATGGCTTATGCCCTCAGACGACTTATCATCTAATGATATGTGACAACCACAAAAAAGTACTGTCCCTAAACATAGATTAGAGACAGCTGTTTAAACCCCAGACCTCACAAACAAAATCTAACAAATGGGGAGAGAGGTGGTGTTCCACTGATAAATTGCAAAGGAAACATTGCAACGACGGTCAACCTTTTCAAACCTCTTCTTATTTCTTCACCCTCTTCCTCACTCCCTAAACACACAAAGAAAATAAAGCCCACTTGACATGGCTTCCCCTTTTAATATTTTGATTATGGTCTATAATGATTATGATCAAGCAGAGAGACTCTGGGGTCCACAGGCCTAGATGTGAATCATGGCTCTATGGGCCCCTGGTCAATTACATAAACTTTCTAGACCTCAGTTTCTTCATCAGTAAAATAGAAAGAATAATAGCATTAACCTCATATAACTGTTGTGAGAATGAACTAAGACAATCTACATAAGGGACTCAGAACATTACCAGGCAAGCAGTAAGTACTCAGTAATACTATTATAAGCATTATAATATATACATAGATCATTGCCATATTATTTATGTATACACACATTCACACACTCTTTTTTTAAAAAAAGGGATCATAGGGGCTTCCCTGGTGGCGCAGTGGTTGAGAGTCCACCTGCTGATGCGGGGGACACGGGTTCGTGCCGCGGAGCAGCCGGGCCCATGAGCCATGGCCGCTGAGCCTGCGCGTCTGGAGCCTGTGCTCCGCAACGGGAGAGGCCACAACAGTGAGAGGCCCGCGTACCGCAAAAAAAAAAAAAAAAAAAAAAAAGGTATCATACTTTACATACTGTTTTGGTAACCTTTTTTAAACTTACGATGTAGTACGAACATTTTTACACATCCTTAGTCTCCCACAACTCTCTCCCATCATTTTTAATGGCTTCCAAGTACGCAATTACATGAATGTACCCCGAAGTGTTTAACCAACCTCCTGTGGTCAGACAGTTAGGTTGTTTCCATTGTTTGATTTTATAAACACCCTGGGAGGAACCACCTCATAGAACTTTCTTGTACACATTTTTGTTTGTTGCCTTAGGATGAATTCCCAGAACTGGATCAAAAGAAATGCAATTAAAATATTCTAAAAAGAATATAAACACATTACAGAAAATAGGAAAAAGAGGGAAAAATACAATTCTACCACACTAATACAACTACTAATATAATTTGGATGATTAAGATATTCTGAAGTTTTCATTTTTACTTAGAAGAATACAGGCTTCAAATAAAAAATGGGCAGATGTTTATTATTTCTGCTCCTTTCTGAAATCCACTAAAATGACAAAAAAAAGAACTAAAAAAAATTAATAATAAGCATAAACCCACAATGAAAAAGAGAATGGGAAGTGGATGACAACAACCAGAAGATGTGATCAAGATTCTGAGAACTGAAAAGCAGGCCAGAGGAGTGATAACTGACTTAGTGGATGGGAGGAAACTAAAATCCATGCCATGACTTAAAATCCACGACTGACTTTAAAAGAAGCAGCTAGACCCTCCAGAGCCCCTCCTTGACCCTGAAAGGCAGAAGGTTTACCCTCTAGAGAGGCTGAACCAGACGGGTTCTGGATCAAGAACATCAGGCACTGCTGAGGGAAGGATGAAGCATCTTAGTGAAAGGAGGGTATTTAAGTGAAAGTGGACATACCTACTGAAAGGTAAGATTCCAGCCCTTTCCCCAGCTTGGTTCCCAGAATGCCGGCAGCAAAGCTCACACACTGCCCACCCCCACCCCAGACAGGAGACTGGAAAACTCTCCTGTGAGCAACTTACAGATCCAAGAGAAAAGACTGGGGAGTTTGCCCCAAGGAAATGTCAGTTACCTGCATAAGCTATGGTGAAGCTTGTCCCTGCATGGAGGAACAAGCACCCTCCCACCACGTCGAAAAAGATCAATAGACATTTGAGAAAGGCCCCTAACATGAAACACCCCAAAACAAACCAAACTAACCAAAAAGAAGAACTCAGAAAAAACAAGGCAGGACACAAGAGAAAGTCTCTAAAAAAGAGAAAATACTGCATTCTTGAAATAAGAACGAGAGGCTCTAAAAGATTTAGAAAGCAAGAAAATGCTCTGAACAGTTAAATGTATGAGAAAAAAATATCAACTTTTCTTTTGAAAGATAAAGTTGAGGAAATCTTCCAGAAAGTGGAAAAAAAGAAAAAGTTATAGAAGCCATAAAGGATAGGAAATTTGGAGACAGAGGCTCTAGAAAGCAAGAACGAAGAAAATGAATGGGAGTAAATCATTCAAAAATTAATACTGGGTCTGAACTGAAGGACAGCATAGTGAATGAGGCAAGGCATGCCCAAGCACATCATTCTAAAATTTCATATCATCAGGAATAAAAAAATCATGAAAGTTTCTAAAAAGAAAAAAATTTTTTAATTAATTAATTTTTATTAGTTATCCATTTTATACATATTAGTGTATATATGTTAATCCCAATCTCCCAATTCATCCCACCACCACCCACCACCCTCCACTTTCCCCCCTTGGTGTCCATGTTTGTTCTCTACATCTGTGTCTCTATTTCTGACCTGCAAACCATTTCATTTGTATCATTTTTCTAGATTCCACATATATGCATTAATATATGATATTTGTTTTTCTCTTTCTGACTTGCTTCACTCTGTATGACAGTCTCTAGGTCCATCCATGTCTCTCTGCAAATGACCCAATTTCGTTCCTTTTTATGCTGAGTAATATTCCATCGTATATATGTACCACATCTTCTTTATCCATTCGTCTGTCAACGGGCATTTAGGTTTCTTCCATGACCTAGCTATTGTAAATAGTGCTGCAATGAACATTGGGGTGCATGTGTCTTTTTTTTTTTTTGGCTGCGTTGGGTCTTCGTTGCTGTGTGCAGCGAGCGGGGGGCTACTCTTCATTGTGGTGCACGAGCTTCTCACTGTGGTGGCTTCTCTTGTTGCGGAGCCCAGGTTCTAGGTGCGCGGGCTTCAGAAGTTGTGGCTTGCAGGCTCTAGAGTGCAGGCCCAGTAGTTGTGGCGCATGGGCTTAGTTGCTCCATGACATGTGGGATCTTCGCGGACCAGGATTTGAACCTGTGTCCCCTGCATTGGCAGGCAGATTCTTAACATTGCGCCACCAGGGAAGCCCATATATGTCTTTCTGAATTATGGTTTTCTCAGGGTATATGCCCAGTAGTGGGATTGCTGGGTCATATGGTAATTCTATTTTTAGTTTTTTAAGGAACCTCCATACTATTCTCCATAGTGGCTCTATCAATTTACATCCCCACCAACAGTGCAAGAGGGTTCCCTTTCCTCCACACCCTCTCCAGCATTTGTTGTTTGTAGATTTTCTGATGATGCCCATTAAGGAAAAAAATTTGTAAAGTCACTTAAAAAGACTGAGAATTAGAATAGCAATTGAAGACAAAGGAGAAATTCTGAGGGAAACGGTTTTAACCCTGAATTCTCTACCCAGCCAAACTATATATCAAGTGCACTCATAAAAGCACAGTTTCAGACACTCAACGTCTCAATAAATTTACCTTCTTTTCTCAGGAAGCTCTTGGTGGATGTGCTTTGATAAAACAGGGGAGTAAGAAAAGGAGAAGAAGAAATGGTGATGGGAAAGCTGATTGGATATCCAAAAAGAATTTAGTGGCTAATGAAGACATAATTTTTCCCCCCTCACATAACAGTCAAAGGTAAGTGCTCCAGGTCTGCAGGGTAACTGCTCCATTTAGTCATTCAGGGAACCAGATTCCTTCAATCTTTCTTCTCTGCCGCCCCTTACAGCAGTGGTGTTCGCAGAGTGATCCTACCAGCATCACTTGAAAACCTGTTAGAAATGCAAGTTTTCAGGTCCCAACATCAGGTCTAAAGAATCAGAAACTCTGGGGTGGATCCCAGAAATGTGTTTTAACAAGACTTCCTTGTAATTTTGATAGATGCTAAAGTTTGAGAATGACTATTTTAGGGCATTGTCCTTTTCTATATGATCAAAGTTTGACTGCAGGCACTTTCATGTTCCAGTTCACCAGAGGGAAAAGTGTGGAGGTTTTTATGGAAAGGCCAGGAAGTGGCATACATTGCTTCCACTTGCATCCACTGGCAAAACCTAGTCACGTGGTAAAGCCTAGCTTCAAGGGTGAGTTGGGAAGTGTAATCTTCAGCTGGGTAGCCACATATTAGATACAATTCCGTTACTGTGGAAGAAGGAAAGAATGGATTTGGGAGGATAATCAGCAGTTTCTACCATGTACAGGATCCAGGCAACCAGGACTCCAGTACAGGAGAGCAGAAAAGATAAATGCCAGAATGATGTTTTAGAGACCTCCCAGAATGTCCCAATCACAAACCAGAGCTGTGACTCAGGCCACAGAGCAACCAGTCCAGATGAACAGGAGAGCTGCAGAAGCTCCAGGAGGGTTGCCAAGGAAAATAATGAACCCAAGAGAATACCTGTATTTGAATGTATTGACAGGAGATTTTGTGGATGAATTAATAATAGGTACATAGATACATAAACAGAATACAAAAAAAAAAAGATAGAAAAGTATTAATTCCAGGGAAAACAAAAAGTTGAATGAGAAAGGAAACATAATTACATGATTCTATGTGGCTTAGCTGGGAATAATATTTACATAGTCATAATGTAAATACTTAATATTGATCTAACCAAAAACGGTGATGTAACTATACTGGGAGACTGAGCAGAGGGAAAATGTGTGCAGGCCAGTTTAGCGATGATAAACAACATTTATATAGCTGCGTATATTATACTGTGTGCCAGAAATTATTCTAAGCTCTTTATATATTCAACTTTTAATCTTCATAAACATTCTAGGAAGTAAATACTATTACCATCTATATTACACATGGGAAAACTGAGGCACACAGCAGTTAAGCAACTTGCATAAGCTCACAAAATTAATAAGTATTAGACCTGGGATTTAAACCAGGTAATTTCTCTCCAGAGTCCACGCTCTCAGTTACTACGCCACCTAGTCTCACTTTCCGTGGTAGGAAGTCAAGAGACAAGACCTGGGCTTCCCTGGTGGCGCAGTGGTTGAGAGTCCGCCTGCCGATGCAGGGGATAGGGGTTCGTGCCCCGGTCTGGGAAGATCCCACATGCCGCGGAGTGGCTGGGCCCGTGAGCCATGGCTGCTGAGCCTGCGTGTCCGGGAGAGGCCACGGCAGTGAGAGGACCTCGTATCGCAAAAAAAAAAAAAAAAAAAAGAGAGACAAGACCTAAAAGAATCAATAAACTGAGAAATACAAGCTAAGCATGTTATTTACAAGGACATAAATCCTGAGAAGAAACAGATAAGTTTAAAGTGATTGCTTCTGATCAGGAGGTAACTGGGAGTGGTCCAGGAATTGCTGTTTCTCTTGTTATTGTCGTTACAGGCCCAGTAGTCATGTTTGTTTGGCTTTTTAAATCTTTTAAACAGCACTTTGATCCAAATAAATTTTTAAAAAGAGAGATGACAGAAAGAATGGGGCTTTCTAAGTTACCTTAGAGAATGGAGAGAGTGACCCAGAAGAGAAGGTCAAAAAGTCCCTAATGGGTAAAATATGCAAGGGAGCTATGAACCGGGAAAGTTACAGAAAAAGAGAGAAGTTTCCACAAGAAGTGGAAGCAAAAGGATGGTATTCTTGGAGAAATTACAAGCAGAAAGTAAGAGAGCCAGACAGAATGAGAAGGGGAGAGACTGAATAAGATAGGGCAGAGACATTTTCCCTGGGCTGTAGACCCAAAATGGGAGCAGCAAACTCCATGGAAATTCTGTGGGCTAAATCCAGGGAAGCTTCTGAGGTAGCATTCCAGGGGCTTTACGTAGAGCAGTTTTGACGTGTGCCTCTACCATGAGACTCCTTCCTCAGCTGAAATAAACAACTCTGGCCTTAAAACTGAAGGTAGCAGGAAGGCTGAACTGCAAAGCCATACTGAGGTGACTGATTAAAAGCCAATTACGTGTCAATCTAAGCCAAACCAAAGTAAGTAAGAAAATGTTACTTGTCTACTCTGTGGCCTTGGGGCAGGCAGGTAAGTCAATTTCTCAGAGCCTGGTGTTTCTGTTGCCAAAAAAAAATCGCTATGTAACAAATCCTGTATATGTATAGTACTCATAACTTTCAGAGTCATTTTTCATTTTCCATTTCCCTGAGTCAGTTTTTCCGGAGATAAAATTGAGGGCGGGGGGAGGTGTGGAGGGGTGGGAGGGGGTGAGGAATGAAATGTGTTGCATAAAATCACATAACTAGTTAATAGTGGAACCCAAGTTCTAGTCCCACACATAGTTCACTTTTGTTTGTAAATGTTGTCTCAACTGAGTCAGTAAAAAAAACAAGCAAACAACAACAAAAATATATATGTATGTATGTATATATGATTCCAATTTATAAAGGAGGAAACCAACATATAGCTCACATCAGCTGGCTGGCTGGCATCAGAACCAGGACCCAAACCCAAGTGTTTCGGTGCTAAATTAAGGGCTTTTCAAATACACGATATCTGTTGTGAGTAAATAAGACAGTCAATTATAATTACGGGGCGGGAGGAGAGAAGCAGCGGCTCCCAGCCTCCAGGTTGGGGACCAGCAGACATGGGCGTGGGCACCCGTCTCCCCAGGAAGGCCAGATTTTAAACTCGGTCCTGTTTTCAGAACATCCATTTGCCCGATTTCTTTTTTTTTTTTTTTTTTTTTTTTTTTTTTTTTGCGGTACGCGGGTCTCTCACTGTTGCGGCCTCTCCGGTTGCGGAGCACAGGCTCCGGACGCGCAGGCCCAGCGGCCATGGCTCACGGGCCCAGCCGCTCCGTGGCACGTGGCATCCTCCCGGACCGGGGCACGAACCCGTGTCCCCTGCATCGGCAGACGGACTCTCAACCACTGCGCCACCACAGAAGCCCCTGCCCGATGTTTTGATTTAGAAAATACGATCATAGAAATAGTGACAGCTAACTCATGGGCCGTGACTGTGGTGAGTCCAGGTCACCGATTCAGGAGACACAGCTGAGCGAAGCTAGAGGCGGGAGGGCCAAGGGCATAACCCCTGCATCTTCCTCCGGTTCTGGGCCCTGGGCCACAGCATCCCTCCCGGAGCAGCCCCGCCCCGGCCCCGCTCGCAGCCCGGTCGGCCCTGCGCTCACGTCCGGAGGCCGCTCCGCCCTCCCTGCCGGGCCGCGAGCCGGAATCGGGCCCTAGGCCGCCGCTTCAGGCCCAGCTCGGCCCACGTGGCCGGTCCCAGACACTCCCTCCGGGTCTGCGTTCCGGTCTCCAGGCCTAGCCCGCAGTGATCGCGACAGGAACGAGCCGCCGGGGCCTCGGCCGCCGCGGAGCCGGGAAGCCTGCGCAGCCTGCCCTGCCAGGCTCCCCGAGGAGGCCCGGCCGCGACCACGGAGGGGCGATCGGAGAGCCGGGCCCCGCGGCCCACCGTCCCGGAGACCCTCCTCTCTGGGAGGTGCAGGTGGGCCTCCAGGGCCACGCCTCCCGGTGGACGCTGAGGCTCGGAGCCCCAGACCAGCAAAGCAAAGATTTACCGGGCTGCCCGGGGCCCGCACCCCTGCCCGAGGCCGTGCGCCCCGCCCCACCGCCTTTTAACGGGGAATGCTGACAAGTCGAATACAGCGGGAATAACAGCCATTTGTTCTGGTTATCGCTGCCGGTATTGAAGCCAGATGTGTGTGTTGCTGACATTGACATGGTACATCTGGCTGGGTTTTTGGTTTCCATCGCGGAGTCTACCACATCCACCGTGGTCTGCGGGAAGAGAGGACGCGACCATCTGGAAGTCATTGCAGCTGTCACGCTTCAAGGGGACCCTGTACCACAGAGAAGAGAATTCAATACGTAACTGAGCGAAATTATCCAGCTCGTCTTGTCAGTCCAGATTTCAAACACATGCAGGAAAACAGCACCCGCGTTCTGGCGCCCTCCCTCCGCCGGTGGTGCCCGCGGGCACCTTCACCCACCGCGCCAGGGGCCTGAGGGGTCCCTGTGGGAAGACACTGGCTGCGAGGTCACGTTCATCACTGCCAGAATCTTTTGTTGCTCTTGGGTAGGCGGGGCTAAAAAGGCTCTTTCTTCTTCCTTTTGATCCCAGTTTGCTGGAAGTTTTAAATTAAACATTGCTTAGTCTTTCCCCTCCACTTCCGGTTATAACCCCCTCCTTCTCATGGCATTCAAGGCTCTAGCCCTACCCTACCTATTCAATTTCATCTCCCTTCCTTTCCCAAGGAAAATACTACTCATCATCAAGGCTGAAATGAGTCATGCTTATTCTGATCCCAACCTTGCCTTTTGTCTGAAATCCCTTTCTTTCTCTGTTCTCTTCATGCCAATCCAAATCTTCTTCTTTTTTTTTTTGATGTGGACCGTTTTAAAAGTTTTTGTTGAATTTATTGCAATATTGCTTCTGTTTTATGTTTTGGGTTTTTGTTTTTTTTGGGGTTTTTTTTGGCTGCAAGGCGTGTGGGATCTTAGCTCCCCAAGCAGGGATCGAAACTGCATCCCCCCTACATTAACCACTGGTCTGCCAGGGAAGTCCCAATCCAAATCTTCTTAAGGCTTCAAGATCCACCTCAAGTTTATTTTCATCTTTGAAGCCCTTCCTGACCACTCAAGCCTCCACTGATCTCTCCTTCTGTGTGTTTTAATGAAGTATAAACACTTGGAGAGGAAATACTGGTTTACATTTTTCTTCTGTCTCCTTCAGCAGCCAGCATTGCATCCTGAAGTATAGTAAGGCATCCATAAACACCTGTCAAATAAAAGCACAAGTTAGTGTTTTCTTTCCACATAATTTCCTTGCCTTCTACTTTACCTTTCACGACAAGACTCAATGTCTAGGTAAAATGTGTCTTGAACTCTTTGGAAAGATGGGTTTAAAAAGCTAGCAAATGAGTAATATTAATACTTGAAGAGGGACTTCCCTGGCAGTCCGGTGTCTGAGACTTCGCCTTGCGAGGCAGGGGGTGCGGGTTGGATCCCTAGTCGGGGAGCTAGGATCCCACATGCCTCATGGCCAAGAAGCCAGAACATAGAACAGAAGCAATGTTGTAACAAATTCAATAAAGACTTTAAAAGGTGGACCACATTTTAAAAAAAATCTTTAAAAACAAAAATACTTGAAGAATTCTATCAGTTAGAGAGTTCATTAATTTGGAGTCTGCCTGTTACTGTGCACTGATAATTGATTTTTTTTTTTTTAAGTGAAGTGCATTGGAAACAGAGCAAGATCACAAGTCAGGGGGTCTGCATTCTATTCCCGAGAGTGTCCCTGACTTGCTTGGTGACCTTGGACAGTCACTTACCTTCCTCATACCTCAAATCTCCCTCTGTAGAAAGGGCGGGATGTAGCCTCTTCCTGGTCATGAACAGAGCTGGGGCCGCTTCCCTGTGACGAGGTAGATTCCTCACAGAACAGCTTTTCTCCACCAGTTCTGGATCTATTCTGGAGTTAGAGGGCAGCAGTCTTCATCATTTAGTGTTTCACCTGCCCAGCACCAAAACAACACGGATACATAAATGACATGGAGGAAATGCAGAGTAAGGAATCAGGCACGTGCAAGAGCAGGATTTAGCCTTTGTGAGGGTCCAGCATTTTCCAAATCCAGACAAGCCATTGCAGCAAGTGTTGGGAAAGACTGGGCATTCCAGCCACAGATAAAGTCTCTTGGGGGGTGTTCCTCACTGTGCATTGACAAGGACTCGAAGCGCCCTGATCTAGCCTTGCTATACAGGATGGATAAGAGCACAGGAGGATAAGTAGAATCTAGAAATAAAGGGGAGGGATGGAGAGAGGGGAATACTAAAGAAGAAAGAGAATGCACCTCCCTGGTGGGGCCACCCAGCTAAAGAGGATGTTTCACTTGCATGGGAGGAAGCCACGTTACAGGAAAAGAAGGGAATCAGGAGACCGAGGTTCCAGTAGGTCTCTGCTCTGTGGGTGAGCAGGTGCATTTCCCTCTCTGACCCTCATCTGTAAAACGAGACACTTAGATGAATTATATCTAAGGTCTGTTAGCTCTTACATTATACAATTCATTTAAAAACCATCTTTGAGCCCAAACCAGCATTTTCTTCTGACTAAACTCCAAATCCCAGCCCTAGTCTGTCCTGAACTCATGGGGCTCTAAGACGTAGAAGGGGGTTTCGGGCATCAAATTTCTGAAATCTCTTTACTCCATTCCTTCCAATTTCTTCAAATGGAAGAAGAAACTTTCTTCCCTTCTCCCAGACAAGTTACAGTAGGAAGATTGCAGATTAATGACCTAGAAAAACCTTCCTCAAGTGGAATGATAATTAAGCTCCATTAAATCATAACTACTGGCTTCTGCTTTTGGCTCTTGCTACTAAGTCCAGAACTGAATAATTCCTCCTCCCGCCCGGGGCTGTTGAATTAAAAGTGCATAAGCTCTAGGGAACAATCTGCTCACTTCCACTATATCTGCAGTCACCCTCCTTTCTGTCTGAACACTCAAAAAAAAAAAAAAATCACTAGGTGTGTCTGACTCCAGGAACTAGGATGGTCATTTCTAATTTGTCTCGGTTTATGGACAACTTGACAATTTGACTAACTACTAAAGATCCAGGACTATATCATCCTCTCGTAAAAAGCCAATAAAAAAGCCTATTAATGCAGCCCATTAGTTGGCTAAAAATGAAAGGTTATGCAATCATTGTCTTAGCTGAGAGGAACTAAGCTCTCCAGGAAGAGTTCACTCCACACCCAGAGGCATCAAAAGGGAAGTTCATGTCTCTCTGCTGCCATTTGCTTTGCTTAAATATTTAAGCATGTGACCCTTTCTTCCCTCCCTGAACTATTCTTCTGTCTAAGTGGACCTCTTGCTTTCCTTGTAAAATGCCTTTCTCCAAATCTACTCCCTCACCAGGACATTTCCTCTCACCTTTCTCTGCTGTGCTGTCTTGGGGGTGAAGCCCTACAAGTCTCCATGCTCAGGCCTTCCTTACATCATCACGCAGTTTGAGGGGTTCCAGGAAAACCTTCAAAAAATGCTCTCCTCAATTCTGCTCTTAGATTCCTCAGGACCTTTGAAAGCCCCCTGGATGGGATTATGGGTACCATATCCTTTTATCCTGAGCAAAGGGCTCTCTCCTTTTCTAAACTCCTGGAATTCTGAGTGATTTCTCCGGCACTCTTCATCTGGCGATTTGCTCTAGGACCTTGGGCAGATCGCTCTCCTTTCTAGACCACAGCTTCCCCTTTGTAGAATGACTACAAGAAGAGACACCCTAACTCGCAGCAGGAAACTCTGGAGCAGCCCAAAGACAAGCTCTGGCTGGAAAGATGGTAGAAGAACCAAGTCTCAACAATCTTTCATTCTGACCACATAGGGCCAAACCACCTTGACATGCAGTCTCATCTCTGCATGCATCTTGTCACACATATGTGTATTGAAAGGATGATGTGTGGACCATGTTAGGTCCCCTCCACTTGCCTAGCATTGTCTAGAACATGAAAATTAGTATGTGATTGATTTCATCTTGTGCTCAACTTAACTTTCAATATAACTCAAGGTACCTCTGAAGAAGGATATAGTTCAGGATCCATCTAAATGGAATCCATCTGAAGGAATCAGAAGGAATTGATACTTTCTGGCACGGAGAATGTTCTGCTCCTGATATTTTAGCAATAAATTCGACCTTTGTTTTTCTGGCAGCCAAGGCATAAGGGGTCATGCTCGCTGGACAAATAGTGGGTTCAATAAATATTTTTTTTCATTGACTCTCGACCACTTTTTAGTTGGGAAGGAAAAATACTGATTGAGAAGTCCCAGAAGAATGGAGAATAGGATAAGTGGCTAGAGAGGTCTTCAGCAAAGGAAGAACCCTAAGAACAAGCTTCAAACTCCCCTGTTTCCACCCTGTTGCCAAGGGTGGACCCTTCTGAGAAATTCCCATGATGCATGTGGGCCACCGGCATGGCCCCGGGGTGTGCAGCATGTCCATGCCTCTGCGGCCAACGGGCGCAGGCCCCGTGGCTCCCCACAGCAGTTCCCTTCTAGGAAGGAAGCTCCATCTTGATCTGAAGGTCAGATGATTCTTTGAGGAGAATATAGTATTTTCTCTTTTACCCAATTTTTGGAAGGGAAAAAAAAGCAACCTTCTACCATAGATCCTTAAGCCTGAGAGCCCACCAGCTGCAGAGCTGTCCCAGAGAATCCCTCATTACATAAAGCCTCTGCCACTGACTAGGGGATGAACGCGGCAACCCCCCCACCCCGCCCGCTGCCCCACCCGCAGTCAGCTGTTGCCCCTCGGATTCCCAAAGCCTGCCCCTGGGGTCCATTGTCAAACCCAAGCTCAGCCCCAATCGTCTTTGTGTGAAAGATTGCTTAGTTGGATCCCTGAAATTCTCTGGCTTTCCCAACAGATGGGGAAGTCCTCTTTACCCTTACTTCTCCTCAGCTGCCACACTCCTGACCAGCTGCCACTCTAGAAAGCACTTTCTCTGCTGCTCTTTCCCAGATGCATGCTTTTTCTACCATGGGATCCTCAAAGTTATTTCTGTTCGCTCCAGTGGGGAGCTAGGCACGTAAGTCCCCCCAACCCTGTATCTGGCATCCTTACGGCCCTCTCCACCAACTCAGTCGCATTTGGAGACCTAATTGGCCTTGCTCCACAGTGCCCCAAACCCGGACTCTCAAGACCAATAAGACA
This sequence comes from Mesoplodon densirostris, assembly GCF_025265405.1. Lineage (NCBI taxonomy): Eukaryota > Metazoa > Chordata > Mammalia > Artiodactyla > Ziphiidae > Mesoplodon > Mesoplodon densirostris. The sequence goes on along the minus strand of NC_082680.1, from coordinate 29,788,128 downwards.
GAGTTGGAAATGACCTTACGAGGTCATTGGGTCCAGCCTCTTGGACAGGTGAACATGCAACTCATATTGAGACAATGATTCTACCCCATTCTACCCCATCTCCTGCTGAACCACCCTTGCAGGTGATGAGTTCTTCCTTCAATTAAACCCGACTTTTTCCTGCCCTAATTGAGGCTCCAATTCTCATCTCATCCATCGGGTCCGTGACAAATCCCTAACTAGTGTTTTCTTTCTGTCCTTGGCTTTCTCTTCAGCGGGGAAAGTTTCCCCAGAAATAAAACTCTGATTGTTCTGCTCCTTCCTTCCCGCCCGCCTCCTCTAAGCACCCTCTAAATCAGACCCAAGGCTCCAGAGGGACTAATATCCTTTCTCTCGCAGCTGGTCTGAGTTTTGCCGTCTGGGAGACTGGGCTTAGAACAGCTTGAAGTTAGCACAGAGGCGAATGAAGCTTTAAATCTCCACCACTTAACAGCTTCTCTGCAGCCTCAGAGGTAACTGGATTTTGTTGGCTGCTTCCTCTCATCTCTCGGTATATCTATGTAATCTCTGTTCACTGGAACCTGACTCCAACTCGCTGTCTGCAGTGCTGAAAGAGAGAAGGTGGAGGAAGAAAAATTAATAGACACGGACCCATAAAAATAACAGGCTCTCTAGAGCACACATGAAGAAATAATTAAACAGAGTAAATTTGGAGGGTGGGGAGAGGGGCGGAGGGCTGAGCAGGCTGAGACTGATGCCTCTGACTTGCACTCTTGAAAGGACTATGGCTCAGCGGAGAGGGACTTGGGGGCTTTTTTCCTTTGTTCTGATGGGTTGGACTCACTAAGCTCTTTAAAGGCTGGGAGGGTGCCTTATACTTCTTTGTATTCCCCCATAGGGTTCTCAAACCATGCCGCACCCCAGTGAGAAAAGGAAATTTGATATTTATTGAGGGTTCATTGTGTGCCAGGTACAGTGTCAGATGCTTTACGTCCTGGCTGAGGATCAGTTGAGTGTGTTTCAGACTTCAGAGATGCCTGCAATCTCTTTTCAGTGCCGCGGGATCAATCCCGCATCCCTACTACTTCAAGAGCTTGTGATGCTGAGGCCAAAAAATACCTTCTCACACCTTACCTGGACTACCTTCTTCCTTTCCTCCCTTCAGTGGGCAGAAGCTTTTGCTGTGATGGCAAGGGAAGGAAGGAGGCTAGTGTTTAGAGATCACTTAAGTATCTAAAAATGTGTAAGTCAGGACTTCCCCGGTGGTCCAGTGGTTAAGACTCTGCAGTTCCACTGCAGGGGGCGCAGGTTGGATCCCTGGTCGGGGACCTAAGATCCCACATGCGTGCGGTGTGGCCAAAAAAAACAGAAATAAAACAAAAAACTACACTTCAATATTTTTTAATTAATTAAAAAATAAAAATAAAAATGTGCAGGTGAGTGAACTTCTAATAATGGCCCTGGATAGGGAGAGGACTGAGGGGTGGAGACGGCGACCCCCCTTTCTCACAAGTCTGTCCATCCCTCTTGCCTCCATCATTTTGATTAAAGGAAAAAACCTTGAAGAGGAACGATCCTCCGCTGCTATGACTTTCCATCAATACTCTGTGATCATTACTTTCTAATTTTTCAACAATTTGAGGATAAATATTTGTGATGTTGTGATTTATAATAAGAAATATGTATTTGGTCTTCATCCCTGTGTGAGACTAGGAGTTCTTCAGCCCTTGGAACTGCCTAAGTGAAGAGAGCCTTGAAGGTGTCTTTAGTTATGTTAACGAGGTGACTTTGGGAAAGCCCATAGGTCACCTAGGATGGGAGCTGGTCACTAGGGAAACCAACCGTGTGTTTGGAGGTTTGAAACTCTAAGTCCCGCCCCCACCCCACCTCAGGGAGGGGGGAGGAGCTGGAGACTGAGTTCAATCACCAATGGCCAATGTGTTAATCAATCATGCATGTGTGACAAAGCCTCCGTAACACCCAAAAGGTTGGGGTTCAGAGAGCTTCCGGGTTGTGGAGATGTGAAGCGAATGGCTCCCCTGGAGGGGGCGTGGAAACTCCGCATCCCTTCCCACATAACTTGCTCTGCACATCTCTTGCATCGGGCTGTTCCTGAATTGCATCCTTTTATAATAAACTGGTGATCTAGTAAGTAAAACTTTTAGTTCTGTGAGTCACTTCAGAAAAAATAACCGAACCCAAGGTCATAGGAATATCCAATCTGTAGTTGGTGGGTCAGAAGCATAGGTAATAATGTGGACTTGCAGTTGACATCTGAAGGGGAGGTGTGGGCTGGAGGTAGTCTCGTGGGACTAAGCCCTTAACCTGTGGGATCGGATGCTCTCTCCGGGTAAATAGTGGCAGAGTTGGGTTCAATTGTAGGACACCCATCTGGTGTCTGAGAACTGCCTGGTGTAGAAAAGCCCCCCCCAATATCATAATATTAAATGAGAAGTTTCAGAATACAGAGAAGGCAGACTTGGATGAGCACCCAGAAGAGCAACTGGCAGTGAGAACACTGAGCATTGGGAATAAGACAGACTGGATTCACCTCCTGATTCCTTCGTTTCGCATCTGTGGAAACGTTACTTCACTTCTCTGGATGCCTCTCTTACTCTTTTGCTCTATTTTTATTTTTAATTAAGAGACTATATATATATATTTTTAAATGGTCATGAAGAACCTAGGGGCAGGATGGGAATAAAGACACAGACCTACTAGAGAATGGACTTGAGGACACGGGGAGGGGGAAGGGTAAGCTGTGACAAAGTGAGAGAGTGGCATGGACATATATACACTACCAAATGTAAAACAGATAGCTAGCGGGAAGCAGCTGCATAGCACAGGGAGATCAGCTCGGTGCTTTGTGACCACCTAGAGGGGTGGGAGGGAGGGAGACGCAAGAGGGAAGAGATGTGGGGATATATGTATACATATAGCTGATTCACTTCGTTATAAAGCAGAAACTAACACACCATTGTAAAGCAATTATACTCCAATAAAGATGTTAAAGAAAAATAGACTATATTTTTGAGCAGTTTCAGGTTTACAGAAAAATTGAGCAGAAAGTAGAATTCCCTTAAACCCTCACATCTGCCACCCTCAGTTTCCCCTCTCATTAATACCTTCACTCTCGGTGGTGTACGTTCTAGGGGTTTTGACAAATGTATAATGACATGTATCTGCACTGCAGTAACATATAGACTCATTTCTCTGCCTAAAAGTCCTCTGTGCTCCACCTCTTCATCCTTCCCCTACCCCAACCCCAGGCAACCAATCATCTTTTGACTGTCTCTATAGTTTTGCCTTTCCCAGAACATCATATAGTTGGCATCCTATAGTATGCAGCCTTGTCAGATTGGCTTCTCTCATTTAGCAATGGGCATTTAAGGATCTCTTGTGTCTTTTTGTGGCTTGGTAGCTCATTTTTCTTTATCACTGAATCTCTCTAATTTGTTTTATTGAAGCATAACACATATACATTAAATCCCAATGAATTTTTACAAAGTGAGCACCCAAATACATTAGGATAATTACCAGCACCCCAGCACTCATTTCCCCTAGAGCCCCCTCCCAGTTATTACCCCCTCTCCCCCAAAATTACCACATTAGGACTTCTAGAATCATAAATTAATTCAGCCAGTCTTTGAAGTTCATTTAAATGCAATCATAAAGTAAGTACTCTTTTGTGTCTGGTTTCTTTTCTTTGATATTTAGCTTCATCTGAGCATAGTAATTTGTTCTTTTTTTAATTGCATAGTATACCACAATTCATCTCTCCATTTTACTGTTTACTGGGAAAATCTCTCTCTCTTTTTTTTTTTTTTTGGTTTTTTGGCCGCACTGCAGGGCTTGCGGGATCTTAGTTCCCGGACCTTGGATTGAACCCCGGCCCTCGGCAGTGAAAGCCTGGAGTCCTAACCACTGGACTGCCGGGGAATTACCGCTGCATTTTACTGTTGATGAGCATTTGTGTTATTTCCAGCTTGGGATTATTACAATACTGCTGCTATGAATATTCTTATACAGGTCTTTCAGTGAACATATGCTCACATTTCATTTGGGAATTACACCCAAGAGTGGAATTTCCTGCTTATCTGTATTTTTAACTCTAGTAGATAATGCCAGTTTACCAAAGTACCTGGATCAGTTTACACTCCCACAGTTTTTCATCCTCACCAACACTTTGTATTGTCAATATTTTATTTTCAGCCATTTTAGTCACGTGCTAGCTTGAGTTTGTATTATCCTGATGACTAATCAAATTGAGGACTGTCTCAGGTCAGGTCCTTGAGAAGCAGACTGAGATGGAGATTTATATGCAGGAAGTTGGTTGGAGAACACCCCTCAGAAGAGAGAAGGCAGCAGGATTGACATCCCACTGAAATGGGCTTCTGCAGATCCCATGGGCAGCTCTGGAGCTGGCAGGACCTTCATAATTGTTCTGCCTTGAGACAGGGAAGCCAGATCTTCATACCAGTACTGACCAATTGCTGGGATGTGGGCTGTCCCTGGGGAGGAGGATGACTTGGGGTAAAAAGTTCTCTTTTGTCAAAGGCAGTTCTCAGAGAGGGACACAGCTGAGAGCAACTTGCCCAGAAGCTAAGGGATTGAGTGCTTTAGTCCTGAAGGAGATCTGAGCTACAGACTATAGCCCCATCTATAAACACCTCTTCACATGCTTGTTGGTTACTTAGAGATCCTCTCTTGTGAATTACCTACTATACTGGCCATTTGCCAAATTCATTGTTTATTGGGTTGTCTTTTTTTTTTCTTTTACTGAGTTGTATGAGTTCTTTGTATATTTTGAAGAAGAGTCCTTTGTCAGATATATGTAGTACAAAAACATATTGACTTTTCACTCTTCGTGGTCTTTTTTAATGAATGGAAAGCCTTAATTTAAACAAAGTTTTCTCCTTTTGGATGAGTTGGTTTGTGTGTGTGTGTGTGTGTGAGACCTGTTTATAAATCTTTACATACCATAAGGTCATGAAAATGTTCACATATGTTATCTTCTAGAAATTTTATTGTTTTACCCTTCACATTTGTCTTTGATCCACCCAGAATTGTGTATAGCTGTGTGATAGGGATCTAATGTTTTTATCCAGTTGGACATGTATTTAATCTAGTAATATTTATTAAAATGATCATCCTTATCTCACTACATTTTTTTTTTTCCCACGGTACACGGGCCTCTCACTGTTGTGGCCTCTCCCACTGCGGAGCACAGGCTCCAGATGCGCAGGCTCAGCGGCCATGGCTCATGCGCCCAGCCACTCCACGGCATGTGGGATCTTCCCGGACCGGGGCACGAACCCGTGTCCCCTGCATCGGCAGACGGACTCTCAACCACTGTGCCACCAGGGAAGCCCACTCACTACATTTTATTGATACCTTTGCCACGAGCCGGTGACTGCATGTATGAGGATCTGTTTCTGAATCCTATTCTGTTCTATTGGTCTGTATGTCTATTTTTGCACCAATTCCACACAGTTTTAATTATGGTAAATCTATGTCTTATATCTGATAATATAACTCATGGGGCCTCTTTTCTTTTCTTTTTTTTTTTTTTTGCGGTACGCAGGCCTCTCTCTGTTGTGGCCTCTCCCGTTGCAGAGCACAGGCTCCGGACGCGCAGGCTCAGCGGCCATGGCTCACGGGCCCAGCCGCTCCGCGGCATGTGGGATCTTCCCGGACCAGGGCACGAACCTGTGTCCCCTGCATCGGCAGGCAGGGCAACTTTTATTGCCCTTAAAAGTGAAAATTAAAAGAAGTATCTATAAAACACCTAATATTGATACATAGTTCCAGGTTTGTTGAATGAATATACGAATAATCTATCCCTAGGCAAAAACCCATTTATCAGTATATAATCCATTTATACTTATAGGTTCCAATGCTGGATTAGGGAAGGGCTAGAATAAAATAAAAAGAAGAACAGAACATGGGGGAAGAGATGAAAAAGTGAGATGGGGACTTCCCTGGTGGCGCAGTGGTTAAGAATCCGCCTGCTAATGCAGGGGACATGGGTTCGAGCCCTGGTCTGGGAGGATCCCACATGTCGCGGAGCAACTAAGCCCGTGCGCCACAACTACTGAGCTTGCACTCTAGAGCCCGTGAGCCACAACTACTGAGCCCACACACCACAACTACTGAAGCCCATGTGCCTAGAGCCCGTGCTCCGCAACAAGAGAAGCCACTGCAATGAGAAGCCCACGCACCGCAACACAGAGTAGCCCCCGCTCGCCACAACTAGAGAAAGCCCGTGTGCAGCAATGAAGACCAAATGCAGCCAAAAAAAAAAAATTAATTACTTAATTAGTTAATTAAAAGAAAAGTGAGATGGAAGGCCATACCATTCATTCATATTCATTCACTTAAACAAATATTTGTTAAGTGCCTACTTGGTGCCAGGCTCCATCTCTGGACAGAATCTGCCTCTCATGGAATTTACAGGCAAACAATTTTAAAATGAAAAACAAGTTAATTTAATTTTATGATTCGTCTTTGAAGGAATCAGGAAGTCCCAGATCTTGAGCACATTAGTGGGGGGTTGACTATCTCAGGAGTCAGTGGAGCATTCACCCCAAGGCTTTCAGGGCATCTGGCCTTGACAGTGATCTGGTCTTATATAGTGTTTCGAAACTCTGCCTCTTTGGAATTTGCTGGAATGTCAGTGAGGGTTGTTCCCACCCCCAGATGTGAGCTCTCTTCCTTTCTGCTTCCAAAGGCTCTGGAAGACAGAGCTCAGAGTTAGCTTGTCTAGAGCAGACCTCAGATGCTCTGCTCAGTATTCTCATCCAGGAAAACTCTGGAGGTCTTTGGAGTGGAAGGAGCTCACTGAACAAACCCTGGACTGTCTCCTCCCCTTGATGAGGCTTCTTCTAACTCTGGGTGGGCTATCTGACATCCTAGATCCTACCAGCCCCAGGGACTGGGACAGGACAAGCCTCTTTGTGGACAGACCTCACCGCTAGCCCCAAAGATGTCTTCTCCACTCCTAACTCATAAAATAGTCCTGGGAGCCAGACCTGATTAACCAGATTTCATGAGGTCCCCCTTCACTATGACCCTCACTAAGTTTGAACTCTACCCACAATATATAAATTTCCTATTTATTGATTCCTTATTTATAAAGCACTTTCACTCACATGATCTCATAAAATCACAACTATCTGAATATAGAGATGAGGAACCTGAGGTTTACAAAGGCCAACTGGCCTTCCCAAGGTCACGCTTCTGGTGAATAGGCAGGACAGAATTCAAGGCAAAGTCTTCTGACCTTACAATGGGCTGGTGGGCTGACAGGAAGAGAAACCTGGCAGGCTTGTCTGCAAATGGTGAGACTTCCCAGGTCCCCACGGAGATCTCCTCCAGCTCTGAATAAAGCCAGCTCCTAAGGCCCTTGTTCTTGTCTAAGGGGACAGAATCTCAACCTCCAGCCAGGCTCTTCCCCTTCCTATTTCTTCTGCTTTTCCACTGGGTAGTTGGAAGCCAAGAGTGTGAAAACTGGAGGCATTTCAGGGCTGAGGTGCCCATCATCCTGATGAATGGCTGTCTCCTTCGTCCCCAGGCTGGGTGAGGAGCCAGCTGCCAGGGCCAGCCCATCTGTAGGCACCCCTCCCCAGCTGGCAGCAGAAATCGGGGCACCCTCTGCCCAGGGTGCGAGGCTGTCTGTCTGTACTGAAGCATCTGGCTTGAGCTAATGAGTTCTTGGCGTGGACAGCCAATTATTTGAGCACTTTATAAACCTGCCAAACTCTCTTTTGTTCACCATGGCATTCCCTTAATGACTGAGGACTGAAATCAAGTCCTCTGTGTCCAAGGCATCGGCCCTGGCCTAGGACCCTCTCCACCCCTTTTGCTGCCTCAGGTCACGGGCCCAAGAGTACAGTGGAGCCAGCATGTTTTCCCCTGGAGCCTAGCTCACTTCAACTCCCCACACCTCAGAGGCCAGAATCCAAGGAGGGGCTCGGAAGCCTTGCTCCATTGCAGGAGGCCCCAGCGTATTCCTGGACCAGAACAGAGGCCAAGGCCTCTCACCTGAGTCCTGGAGCCCCAGTGAGCTCCTGCCTCCAGAGGGACCGGAGGCCTTCAGGATGGGTGTGCTCTGGACCTGGACTGCAGCTCCCGACACAACTCCAGCTCCCCTGGCCTCCCACACCCCACAGTGTGGTGCCCTAGTGGCTCTTTTCCCAGCCTGTAAGCTGCTCCCAAGAGACAGCCTGACAAGCCACGTCTCCAACCTAAAGTACTTGTATCAAAGAAGACACACCCGTTGGAGTGGGTGCCGTACAGCACATTCTCCAAATGGCACCATGTCACACTTTTTTTTTTTTAAAGAAGATGTTGGGGGTAGGAGTTTATTAATTAATTTATTTATTTTTGGCTGTGTTGGGTCTTCCTTTCTGTGCAAAGGCTCGCTCTAGTTGCGGCGAGCGGGGGCCACTCTTCATCGCGGTGCACGGGTCTCTCACTGTCGCGGCCTCTCTAGTTGCCGAGCACACGCTCCAGACGCGCAGGCTCAGTAGTTGTGGCTCACGGGCCTAGTTGCTCCGCGCCATGTGGGATCCTCCCAGACCAGGGCTCGAACCCGTGTCGCCTACATCAGCAGGTTGATTCTCAACCACTGTGCCATCAGGGAAGCCCCCATTTCACACTTTTTAAAGGTCGCTACTAGACATGATGACTGTAAGACTACGCTGAGCACATAGTGGATGGGGCCGTGTGAAAGCAGGCCTGTGTGGGGCAGAGACAAGGCTGTCCAAGGCTAGGCCCCTGTTAGGAACTCGCTCTCCATGGGCTGGACGCCCGGGCTCTGCCTGGCCGCTGTCAACTCCGGGGTCTGCACAGAGCACCGCGGGCTGTGCGGGATGGAGAAGCCCCCTCGCTGCTTCCCAGGGAAAGTCATCAGCCTCCTTTCTGCTGAATAGCGCAGCAGGGTAGCAGGGTAGCAAGAGGGAGATGCTCACTCCTTCTGCACCTGGCGCAGCATCCCATCCGGGAACCACAACCCGAGGGCCCAAGGGAGCGCTCTCCCCTTCCCCCTCTCGGCCCTGCTCTTTCTCCCTCCTCCCCATCGTTTTCCCCCCCGATCCTCCCCAACAGAGACCGTTTCTCTGGCAGTGGCCTTCTCCATGGAGAGCTCTGAGAACCCAGCCGCACGCGGTCCCCCACCCAGAGACGGGCCGCCCACTCCTTGCACACAGCATGGCTCACGGTCTCCACAGCAGGCGAGGCTGTGGTGTCTTGTTCTTTCCCGGCCTTAAAGACGGGGTCCAGCTAACAGATGGAAGAAGGTACAAGTGTGGAGCCGTTCATCCGGATTGATTTCTCTGGGTCTCTCTGTCCACCCAGCGAGGACTGTTTACTGAGCATCGCTCTGGGCTGGGGTCCCGGCGGCGGAGGTGAGTGTTGGGACGGAGGCCGTATCCATCCACGGTGAAGAGCTCCAGCCTTCGTCACATGGACCCTCCCCAGGAATCGTTCTGTCTCTGTGACTCAGACAAGTTATTCCAAGCCTCTCGTGGCTTCTTTGTAAAATGAAACTTCGATTTCATTAAATGACGTAGTGCACTTAGCGTCGTGCTGTCCATCGTAAGCTCTCAAGATGCGTCAGCAAAGATGGTGGTGATGATGCAGGGTGGGAATCTTTTCCTCAGGTAACTTTCGTCTAGAGAGGGAAAGAAGACAGCAACTCAAGGTGGACAAGGAAATCAGGAAGGCACGGATGAAGAACTCCGGGGGGTGAGGGAGAAAACCCTTCTCCTTGGGGTGATGAGGGAAGACTTTGCGAAGAAGGCAGCCCTCAGCAGAACATGGGAGGGCGGGAGTTAGATGTGCCACAACCAGGGAGACATTCCCGGTGGAGGAAGCTCCATAAGCAGAGGTCCAGAAACAGGAAAGTGGGTGGCTCATTCAGGGAAGGGCGATAGTATCTCTAAAATTGATATGTGTGTGAAATAAAGAGGGGCAGTGAGCGAGAGTCTGGAAAGGCAGTTTAGGATTCCTAGGACCTTTGCGGCCACAGGGTAGAGCGGTACTTTGCTGCATTTGTGCACTGGATCACATCTCCTCTTGTCTGTTCAAGGACAGCCCTCCAGCAATTTCCCTTCCTCTCCTGCATCACAGCTTCTCCTTTCCTGTATCATTCCCATCCCCAGACAAACATACTGTTATTTCACCTACAGTCATTTAACAACATAAAACGAAACAAATACACCTCCTTGACACCACTTCTCTGCTCGCCTTTGAGCCAAGCTCCTAGAAAGGCAGCTACACTCCCTGGCCCCAATGCTTCTCCACTCCATCTCTCTCAACCCATTCATCCCAGCTTCTGTTCCCACCGTTCCACTGAAATTGTTCTTGCCAAGGTCATCCATGGCCCCCACATTGCTCAATCCAATGTTTAGCTTTCTTGACCCTCAGAGCCTTTGACACAGTGAAACAACCCCTTCACCATGGGGCACTTTCTCCACTTGGCTTCCAGACACCACCCTCTTCCCACCTCATTAGAGGCTGCTTGTCATCAGCCTCTTCTACGTTCTCCCCAGCTCCCTGACCTCCTCTTGTTGGAGTACCCCAGGGCTCTGATTTGGACCTCCTCCCTTTTTTTGGAAGACAGTGTTTGTTTATTTTAACTTTAAAAATTATTTTAACTATGGTAAAATATATATAACATGAAATTTACCATCTTACTCTTGTTTTTCTTTTTTCCTCATGCCACGTGGCTTGCGGGGATCTTAGTTCCCTGACCAGGGATTGAACCCATGCCCTCGGCAGTGAAAGCGCAGAGTCCTAACCACTGGACCACCAGGGAATTCCCACCATCTCACTCATTTTTTTTTTTTTTTTTTGCGGTACGCGGGCCTCTCACTGTTGTGGCCTCTCCCGTTGCGGAGCACAGGCTCTGGACGCGCAGGCTCAGCGGCCATGGCTCACAGGCCCAGCCGCTCCACGGCATGTGGGATCTTCCCGAACCAGGGCACGAACCCGTGTCCCCTGCATCGGCAGGCGGACTCTCAACCACTGCACCACCAGGGAAGCCCCCATCTTACTCATTTTTAAGCCACCTCCAGAACTCTTTTCATCTTGGAAACCTGAAACTCTATACCCATTAAACATCAACTCCCCTGTCTCCCCTCCCCCAGCCCCTGGCAACCACCATTCTATTTTCTGTCTCCATGAATGGGACGACTCTAGGTACCCCTTATACGTAAAATCATACAGTATTTGTCTCTTTGTGACTGGTTCATTTCACTTAGCATGATGCCCTCTGGGTCATCCATGCTGTAGACGTGACAGGATCTCTTTCTCCTTTTAGGTTGAATAATATTCCACTGTACGTACAGACCCTATTTTGTTTCTCATTCATCCATCGATGGACGCGTGTGTTGCTTCTACCTCTTGGCTATTGTGAATAATGCTGCTATGAACATGGGTGTGCAAATATCTCTTTGAGACCCTGTTTTCCACTCTTTTGGGTATTTACCCAGAGGTGGAATTGCTGATCACACGGTGGACCTCTTCACTTCTCTCCACCCCATGGTGAGCTCATCCGGTCCCATGGCTTGAAATATATTTGCTGATGACTTCCAAATTTACCTCTCCAGCTCAGACCTTTCTTTCCCCTGATCTCTCGACTTGTATATCCAACAGTCTACCTACATCTCCATTTGGATATCCAGTAGACATCTAGAACTTGATATTTCCCCAGACTGAATTTGTAATTCTCTCCCCATAACCTGATCTTCCCCTAGTCTTCTTCTCACTTGATGGCAGCCCCATCCTTCCACATGTTCCATCAAAAAATGTGGAGTCATCCTTGCCTCCCCCTTTCTCTCACATCTTACGCCCAGTCCATCAGAAAATCCTGTTGGCTCTATCTCACAATAAACTCAGATTCTAATCACTTCCCATCACCTGGACTGCTACTCCCATGGTCCAAGCCAGCATCATCTCATGTGGATTATTGCAATAGCCTGCGAACAGGTCTCCCTGCTTCCATAACTGCTCCCTTTTCTAAATCTATTCTCCAGGCAACAATCAAAACAATCTTTTCGAAGATTTTAAAGTCCGATTACATCCCATCCCACTTCTCCTTTAAACCCTCTGATGGCTCCTGCCTCACCCAGGAAAATGCCAAAGGGCTTTCATGATCAACAAACTCGACAGGACAGGTCCGGATCCCATTAGGTCTGTGATCTCATCTCTTACTAGTCTCCCCTTGGGCGTGACTTATCTATGACTGCAGAACAAATTACCCCCAAGCTTAGTGGCTTACAACAGCAAACATTTCTTACCTCACAGTCTCCTACCAGGAGACAGGGTGTGGCGTCATAGGTGTGTCCTAGGGCTCTGCACGTCTCTCACGAGGTTGCCATCAAGGTGTCACTTGGAACCGAGGTCATCTCAAGGCTCAACACTTCCAAGCTCACCCAGCTGGTTGTTGGCAGGAATCAGAGCTTCGTGGGCTCTGGGACTGAGGGCCTCAGCTGCTCACTGGCTGTAGGCGGCAGGCCGTGGGGTCTCTCCAGAAGGAACTCACGACATGGCAGGCACTCCCATCAGAGCAAGTGAGCAAACAAGAGGAGGAACGCGAGGCAGAAGCCAGAGTCTTTTGGTGACTTTTTCCCAGAAATGGCATGCCATCATCTTTGCCATGTTATATTTGTTGGAAGCAAACCTCTAGGTCCAGCCCACACTCAAGGGCAGGGGATTATATAAAAGCATGGCCCCCAGGAGGCAGGGAGCACCGGAGCCACTGTAGCAATGGCTGCGTCTTCATCTGCCCTGGCCTCCTGTCCATCCTTCCACACAGGAGGTGCCCCAATCTCGGCCCTTTGTCCCAGTGGGTGCCCCGCCTGGACCACGCTTCCCACATGGCTCCCTCAAGTCTCTGCTCAGGCGTTACCTCTTCAGTGAGGCTTTCCCTGGCCCCTAATCCTCCACACTCTCTATTCCTTCTCCTGCCTTTATTTTTCTCCATAACACTTAACGCCATCAAACATCCCACAGTGTTGTCTTGTTTGTTTGTCTGTTTCTGTTAGCACACTAGCTCCGGAGGGCAGGACTTTTTGTCTATTTGTTTCGCTGCTGTATCCCCAGTGCTTAGAACAATGTCCGGTACATAGTAGGTGCTCAATAAATGAATGAAGCCTGTAGGGCAGGGACTTTCAACTTCCCAGTGCGTAGCCCTCTCTTCAAAAAATATTGTAAGGGACTCCCATATATCAGACAAATAAAAGCAAAGGGGCTTTGCTGGAACCAGGGGGTGGGGACGCACAGCCCTGCTCCAGCTCCCACCCCCCACCCTGTTACTCCCCTTTGTGGTGTTTGAGGGGCTCACAGGCCCCCAGGCTCTCGGACACCGTGAGACGTTCCATTCAAAGCTCACGGCTCCAGCCCTTGTGTGAGTACTGGATGCTGCTGGAAACTGGCCTGGGAATTTGAGCTGTAATAAAAGAGCCCTGTAGCCCAGTCCAATTCCTACCACAGTCATTAATGACTCAGTGTGTGGACCCAGCTCTCTCCCATTCAAAACTGCTCTATTCCTGGCCTCTGAAAAGCGAGAAAACACTCAGAGAGTCACTGTTGGAAAAGACCTTAGACGTCACTTAACACTACCTTCTGCCCTATAGGGGTTTTTTTGGGTTTTTTTTTTTTTTTTTTTTTTTTTGCAGTACGCGGGCCTCTCACTGCTGCATCCCCTCCCACTACGGAGCACAGGCTCCAGACGCACAGGCTCAGCAGCCATGGCTCACGGGCCCAGCCACTCCGCGGCACGTGGGATCCTCCCGGACCGGGGCACAAACCCGCGTCCCCTGCATCGGCAGGCGGACTCTCAACCACTGCGCCACCAGGGAAGCCCTACCCTATGGTTTTTTTTTTTATTTATTATTATTATTTTTTTCTTTTTGCGGTATGCGGGCCTCTCACTGTTGTGGCCTCTCCCGTTGCGGAGCACAGGCTCCGGATGCACAGGCCCAGCGGCCATGGCTCACGGGCCCAGCCGCTCCGCGGCATATGGGATCCTCCCAGACTGGGACACGAACCCGTATCCCCTGCATCAGCAGGCGGACTCTCAACCACTGAGCCACCAGGGAGGCCCTACCCTATGGTTTTTAATCATTAATTCATTCAGCAAACATTGAGTACCTGCTATATACATGCCGGGCACTCTCTAGAGATATAAAAAGCAGAGTACCTCCCTTCCAGAAGCACATGGGGAGACAGCAGATACTGAGATGCCCCTCTCCAAATTCCCTCTGTTTGAATGCCTCCAGTGCTGGGGAACTCACTACCTCCCAAGGCTACACATTCCACTGCCCGATGCCACCAGCAGCAAAACTGTTCTTCTTTTTATTGAGCCCTACATCTGCTTTCTTATAACTCCTACCTTTGGTCTTAATTTTCTCCTCTGGCTCCACACCAAATAAATCTATCTCTCTTCCAAACGATAGCCTGTTAAGTACTTGAAAACAGTAATCAAGTCCCACAGTGAGTTCTCCATAGACCTGTGGCCACTTTGGGGGGCCTGTGTTTGGCGGCTGCCCCTAACGAGCTGGGATTTTGGAACCAGACGGAGCTCGGTTACTCCTGATCATGGAACAGGGCTCTAGTGCTGGGAACTCCCTCTCAGAGTCGGGGTCCCACCCCACCCTAGCACGAGGGAGTTCCAAAGTGCTTTCACTAGAGGCGTGAAGGGTTCAAGCAAGAAGCAAGCCCTGGACCCCAGGTTTCCCGCTGTCTCCGTGCTCCCCTTTCTAGTGGGGCAGCTTCTCCCCAGCTGCAGAGTTTCAACCTGCTTGTTTGACTTCAAAGCAGCCGAGTCCCAGTTCTCTGGGGTGAGCGGGGCACAGTGAGGGAAACCATCAGTGACACGGGAAAGCATAGCCATAGTTGGGGGAGGTAGCAACAAGGAATTCAATGATTTTTTGGGTGTGTTCTTCATTTCCACAAAACGTAGTTTTCCAAGTAATTTTTGGAAAATTTGCCTGACGCAATAGGGCCCGCTGGGCCTCCGGTGTAAATCTTCCCAACAAAGGGGCGGAGTTCTGCTTCTCCTGCAAGGCCGAAGCCCAGCGCTCTCTCTGGGCCAGCCCAGCAGGTCTTGCATTCGTTAGTTCAGGCCACTTGGCTGAGCTGTCTCTGGCATTTCTGCCAGAGCTGTGGGCACCTCTGCACACTCCTGTCTGCCCTTGAATGCAAGAGGCCAGGCTCACCCAGGAGAGAAGAGCGAGGTTAGCTCGGCGGAGGAGAGAAAGGAGGGCGACGGGAGGAGGGGCCCAGTTGGGGAGGGGCGGGGAGAGGGGAGAGAACCTTCACTATTGGCTGCCTAGCCGGGAAGCCTCAGCGGGAGGAGAAAAAGCCTCAAAAAATATTTGCAGTCTCAGAAGAAGAGCCAGGGTATTTTTCAGGATACGTGTGCATCTACCCTGCACCACTGCCCAAGGCAGCATGTTCCTGAGAAATATCTTGGGTCCTGGCTGCAGGGAGAGTAAAGGGATAAGAGGCCCATTTTGGAGGGACTGAAAAGCCTCTGGACTGCACTTCCCTTGCCTCCCTCCCCTGGCCTTCTCTTTTCCCCATGCACTTGTTTCCATGTAGAATGTAAAGAAAGAAGCGTTCTGGGCTTCCCTGGTGGCGCAGTGGTTGAGAGTCCGCCTGCCGATGCAGGGGACACGGGTTCGTGCCCCGGTCCGGGAAGATCCCACATGCCGCAGAGCGGCTGGGCCCGTGAGCCATGGCCGCTGAGCCTGCGCGTCCGGAGCCTGTGCTCCGCAACAGGAGAGGCCACAACAGTGAGAGGCCCACGTACCACAAAAAAAAAACAAAAACAAAACAAAACAGAAGACCATTGTGAGCTTCCTTTCCTTCCTCCTTCCCCTGTGCTTCACCCCCAACTCCCTGCCCATCTCACATTCCATCCCAGCCCCGCTTCTTCCACACTCACAAGTGCCGGAGGAAACGGGACTCTTCGCTGCTTCCCAGCAGCATCCCTCTCTCAGTGGCACCTGCTTCCCCTTTCCCATTAAGTCACCTGTGATTACAAGAAGCGGAGTGTTGGCGTCCTTGGGGACATCAAGGCATCTGAAATGAACAGAGAAGAGAAAAGCTCTGTCCTTCAAAGTTCATTAGAACATGAGCTCGTTGAGGGCAGGAATACATCAGGAATCCACATCAAGCTCCCATTACATGGCATCACCCAGATTCTACCCATCAATCCACCTCTGTCCATCCCACCCCCCTGACTTCCAATAAAACAGGGCCATTCTGGTCCACACAGGCCTGTGATCCATGACCTTAAGTCAAGGCTTTGGCCAGAATTGTTCATTGGGTACCAGTTCCACTCCTTTGCAGACCCATCCCTACCAGGTTTGTAAAAACCTAGCGCCCAGCAAAACATGCCCTTAGGAAAGTACTTTGAACTCAATCCTTTAGACTTATGTGTGAATTTAAAACCCTAGTTAGGTCAACCTAGAGATATTTGCTTTTCAATCATCCCTAATCATGGAATTAAAGGTTTTAAAAGGACCTCAGGCAGCATCGACCAAGGGAAAGGAGTTTAATGGAGCAGCGGTGCTCTTTCATTTTCCCCATGTAGACTCTATAGGCAGCTGCCTCCTCATTGCCCTCTGAGGCCAGCCTAGAACCCAATCCTGGAAACCAAGTGAAGAGGCTTCTCGTCCTCACTTCTGGGCTAGAGAAGGACTATGAAACGCCACCAGCCATGACGAGGGCACTTGTGAAATTGTCCCTCCCGCCCCACCAGTCTGAAGAGACACAGCTCAATGTACTCGTTATAATTAGGTGAACCTAGATACATTCCTGCCCGGACACAGAATCCTGGGCTGGAGGTTCTGGGAGCCCTGTGGTCATGGGCTCTCTATGGGCACAGCCCATGGTTTCTACCCGAGCTGGACACAGCAAGAAACCCCATGTCTCACTCTAGGGCTCAGACCAAAACAGCAGCCCCGCCTGGTGTTTGGTTATACAGTGGGAGAACATTTGTCTGGGACTTTGATGTGCATCTCGCCCAAGAGTTCTTTGGGGAGTGATGCTATCACACCAACATTGTCATCAAATGGCATTTTTTCCCAGAGTGTCCAGATGTGCATGACACCGTGATGGGCCAATTAGGTGGCTCGCCCTGCAGTGTTTGGAGTTTTCTTTTCAGCATCAAGAGCTGTTGCTCATTATACACCCATACGATTGTGTTCTACACCCAGCATCTCCTCTCTGTGTTAGTCTGAAAGTAGAAGGGAAGCAAAGTTATCTTCTCCAAAAAGGCTGCAGAGGTCTTTGGGGACCTTGCGGAGACTAAACCACAACCCTTATTTGATTTGGTTGGTGGTCTGGGCCACAGAGCTAATGAGCTGCAAATACTCCCCTTCAAAAGGATGGGCTGAGCCTTTGAAGCCTGGGGACCTGCCCAGAAAGAACACCATAGCCTCCAGCCTCAGCCGGCACTTCGCTTCCCAGCAGGGCCCTGGAGAGCTCCTTGAGATGGCAATCAGAGGGCCTCCTCCAGCCACCCTCCAGGGCACACCCAGCCTCGCCTCCCCATTGGAAAAGTGGAGCTGTTTTGCTTTGCACCCTGCATTTTGGGCTTGACAGGAAGAGTATAACAAGCACCATTTGTTGAGTAATTTATTCCATGCCAGCCCCTGTGCCAAGCACTGTCCACGTGTCATGTTCTGTGTTTGTCCCACAGGTCTTATTTTAAAGATACAGAAACTGCGGCACAGAGAGGTGCCATAATTAGACCAAGGTCACGCAGCTAGTAGGTGACAGATCCAGGACTTGATCCCAAGTCTAGCTGACTTTCAAGACCATACATTTCAACACATGGCAATTGGTTTTCTTTCTATAAAATCCTAGAAATAAGCCTTGATCTACATGTGTCTGGGAGTCATGTGCTTAAGACCAAATAGAACTTGGTCTGCGGTTGAAAGAAAACGTGCCATTGGGCCAATGATCACCTCTGAGAGAACATGGGGAAAAGCCCTCTCATTTAGAGCTCCCTCCCCGCTCTTCAGCCAAGCCTCTGTTTGGTGAGAAGATTTTGAGTATATACACTGTCAACGCCAGTGAAATGAGGAACAGTAAAGACAGTGGTTGTAGCCAGATAGGATCTCAGCTTCCTAAGGATTTCTGAGAACTAGCTGGAGGTTACCTGCTTGATCCCTGCACAGGAGCAGCCAGCGCTGGGACAAGAAGGCAGAGAGTCAAGCAGCATGAAAGAAAAGCAAGTTGTGGAAGTAGAATAAGAGCACAGGAAATCTAACAAGACTGTATTGGATAGGTATTGGGTCAGCCAAAAAGTTCATTCGGTTTTAAGTAAAAATAAAAGACACATATTTCATTTTCACCAAGAACTTTATTGAACAATGTATTCATTAACCAAACGAATTTTTTGGCCAACCCAGTACCTAATGCATAAAACTCATAGCAGTGTGTGTGCGCGTATCTGTGTGTGTGTGTCTGTGTGTGTATGTTGGGTCAGAGAGGATGGGGAAGGGGAGAAACTTTTGCAAACTAGTTGAAAAATGACCAATATTATATATAAAATAACAGTCCAGAGTGGTTTGCATCGCACCATGTGTAAGTGCGAAATGATTCAGTACCGACTATAACGGCAGTCGGAGGCCGGAGAAGAGTCAGCAGGGGCTTCTTGGAGTACGAAGGGGACGTCAGCTGGCCAAGAAGGCTGAGTGAGAGGCAATCAGGGGCTGAGGACAGGAGGGCTTTCCTGCCGAAGAGCACACATAGGAAGACTGGAAATAAAAGCTCAAATCACATCTGCATTGTACTTAAAATCACAAGCTGTTAGGGCTCAAAGGGATCTCAGAGGCCATGAAGTTCAGCCTTTCCCTTTGCCGACAAGAGGACAGAGGCCTGGAGAAAACAAGCTGCGGTGGATGAGCCATTAACCTCCTTGGGCTCAGTGCATGTTGGTCTCCACAGAAGCAGGATTGCTTGGTAGGCAAGGTCTCTGTGAACCCAGTAATGTCCTTGGGAACCAGCCAGACACGGAGATGGTGACCAGAGCAGTGGTGGAGATTTGATCCCTTGTGTTGTAGTGAGTTGGCAAAGAACCAGGTGCCCCAACTGTGCTGTGTCAGACTCCCCAGCTGCAAAGCCATTGGAAAGGGGGTGCTGTGTGAAAGATGGGGCACGAGGGCGACATTAGCCTCCTACTGGTCTCCTAGCATCCACTTTTGCTCCCTTCCCATCTTCTCAGCACACTGCAGCCAGGTATGATTTTGTACAATAAAACTCACCCATTTCAAGTGCAAAGTTTGATAAAATTTTAGTGACTGCATATACTCCTGGAAACATGACCACACTCAAGATACAGATGTTTCCATCACCATAAAAACTTTACCCGAAAAACAAAAAGCAAAAAAACAACTTTACTTGAGCAACCGTTGTGTCGATCCTTCCACCGACCCTTGCCCCAGGTGGCCACTGATCTGTTTTCTGTCACTATAACTTCGCCTTTTCTAAAACTCCATGTAAATGGACTCAGGCAGTATGTAGTCATTTGTTTTGACTTTGTTCACTTAGCAAAGTGTTTTTGAGATTCATTCATGTTGCCTGTGTTAATATTTCATTCCTTTTTATTGCCAAGTGGTGAATGGATATTCCACAATCTGATTATCTACTCTGCAGTAGATAGACATTTGAGTTCTTTCCCATTTTTAGATACTTTGAATAAAGCTTCTAGAAACATTCATGTACAGGTCTTTGTGTGGACATTTTTCATTTCTCTTGTGTAAATATCTAGGAGTGGGATTGCTGGGTCACAGGGTGAGTATATGTTTAATTTTGTAAGACACTGCCAAACTGGTTTCTAAAGTGGTTGTATAATTTTGCATTCCCTCTAGCAATGTAGAAGAGTTCTGGTTGCTCCACATCCTTGCCAACACTTGGTTTTATCAGTCTTTTTAACTCTACCCACTTTAGTGGGTATGTAGTAATATTTCACTGGAGAGTTAATATGCATTTACCTCATAACTAGTGATGCTGGCACTTCTTTATATGTTTACTGGTCATTCTTTTTTTAATATTTATTTATTTATCTTTGGCTGCATTGGGTCTTCGTTGCTGTGCGCGGGCTTTCTCTAGTTGCAGCGAGTGGGGGCTACTCTTCGTTGTGGTGTGTGGGCTTCTCACTGCCGTGGCTTCTCTTGTTGCGGAGCACAGGCTCTAGGCACTCAGGCTCCAGTAGTTGTGGCATGCGGGCTCAGTAGTTGTGGCACACGGGCTTAGGTGCTCCATGCCATGTGGGATCTTCCTGGACCGGGCTCGAACCCCTGTTCCCTGCATTGGCAGGAGGATTCTTAACCACTGTGCCACCAGGGAAGCCCTACTGGTCATTCTTGTATCTTCTTTTGAAAAGTATCTGTTCAAACTGTTTGCCCTTTTTTTTTTTTGGCCATGCCGCATGGCTTGCAGGATCTTAGTTCCCTGACCAGGGATCGAACCCAGGCCCATGGCAGTGAAAGCACAGAGTCATAACCACTGGACTGCCAGGGAATTCCTGCCCATTTTTTTTAACCTGTTGTTTGTCTTATTATTGAGTTGTAAGAGTTCTCCATATGTTCTGAATACATATCCTTTGTCATAAGTATGCTTTGCAAATATTTTTTCTCAGTCAGAGATGTGTTTTTGTTTTCTTAGCTGTATCTTTTGAAGAGAAAAAGTCTTTAATTTTGATGAAGCTGATTTTATCAACTGATTTGTACCCTCTGTATCTTTATGAAATGTTTGCTTAACCTAATGTAACAGACATGCTTATTTGATATTTTCTTCTAGATTTAGATCTCACCTTTAGGTCTATAATTCATTTTGAGTTAATTTTTCTGCATGGTTTAAGGTAAGGAACAAGGTTTAATATTTTTCATACATTTATTCAGTGGTCTCAGCACCATATGTTGAAAAGTCTATTTTTTCTAAATGAATTGCCTTGGCACTTTTGTCAAAAATCAGTTGATGGGCTTCCCTGGTGGCACAGTGATTAAGAATCTGCCTACTAATGCAGGGGACATGGGTTCGAGCCCTGGGCCAGGAAGATCCCACATGCTGCAGAGCAACTAAGCCCACGTGCCACAACTACTGAGCCCACGCACCTAGAGCCCATGAGCCACAACTACTGAGCCCGTGTGCCACAACTACTGAAGTCCACACGCTGAGGGCCCGTGCTCCACAACAAGAGAAACCACCGCAATGAGAAGCCCGCGCACCCCAACGAAGAGTAACCCCTGCTCGCCACAACTAGAGAAAGCCCGCGCACAGCAACGAAGACCCATGCACAGCAAAGCAGCCAAAAATAAATAAAAATTTAAATAAATAAATAAATAAAAGTAATGAGTCCTATTAATTGAATGCCCACCGTGAAAAGTAACCCTTTCCTTTATTTGTCCTAGAATTACCTCTTTCAAGTGTTGGAGGCTGTCCTGCACCCCAAATTTGGGATTTTCAGATGAGGTAGCCATGTCTGTGTTCACCTTTCTACCATGTTTTTGCAGCCTTCTCTTCTCCTAAAACGCATCTGATTTTCCAGTCAGAAAGGGCCTCCTCTCTGCAGTCTCTTTATACTTGGCCAGACTTCAGCCCCTAGAATACGTTATTCCTTTCTTCTAGAATCTGTCAAACTCTAGCATGGATTATTGGTCAGCCAAGATCAGAAATGCCCATAGAACTGTGTTCAACAGCTAGGTTTTTGCATCAGAGAAGGATGGCACTTCCTCTTTCTTTCCAGTCCTTGTCCTGATGAGCAAGTCAGTCAAATCCTTGGAGAGTCAGTGTCTTCATCTGTAAAACAGCAGCAGTGTCTGATGTGCTAATTATACGTTGCTGAATAACAAACCACCCAAAAATTTAGTGCCTTAAAACAATCGTTTTGGGCTTCCCTGGTGGCGCAGTGGTTGAGAGGCCTCCTGCCGATGCAGGCGACCCAGGTTCGTGCCCCGGTCCGGGAAGATCCCACATGCCGCAGAACAGCTGGGCCCGTGAGCCATGGCCGCTGAACCTTCGCGTCCAGAGCCTGTGCTCCGCGACGGGAGAGGCCACAACAGTGAAAGGCCCGCGTACGGCAGAAAAAACAAAACAAAACAAAAAACCCCCAAAAAACCCCACAATCGTTTTATTTGCTCATGATTATTGTGAGTCAACTATTTGGGTTGGGTTCAGTTGGCAGTTCTTCTGCTGGACCCTGACCTCCGGGGTCACTCATTCAGCTACAGTCAGCTATCAGGTCATCTGGAGGCTGGTTGGTTTAGGGAGCCTCAACTGGGACAGTCTTCTGTGCCCCGTGAAGTCTCATTCTCTGTAGGCTAATCCAGGCTTCTTCACGTGATAGCAGAAGAGTTCCCAGCAACGAGAGAAGGCAGACCCCCATTATATAAGCACCTTTCGAGCCTATATTTGTATTACACTTACTAATATTCCATTGTCCAAAGCAAGTCATCAAGCCAAGCCCAGAATCATTGTCAAAGGGGCTACACAAAGAAAAGACGTAGATACGGGAAGAATGATTCATTAAGGACCATTACTGTAACAACTTACCACATCTGTTTCCTCCAGAGACCCATGGCAAGGATCAAATGAGATGCTGTTTGCACACCACAAGGTACAATGCAAGTTATTATTTTGTAATGTATGTAATTCCATTACTTTCATCTTATTTGCAATGTATCTGGGGTCTTTCAATGTCCCCTCTGAAATTCAAGTTCCTTTGGGATAGTATTTGGGTAAAATTGTATTCCCCCCAAAAGGTAAGTTGAAGTTCTAACCCCCAGCACCTCAGGATGTGACCTTATTTGGAAATAAGGTCACTGCAGTTGTACTCAGTTAAGATGATCTCATACTAGTGCAGGGTGGGTCCTTAATCCAGTAGGACTGGTGTCCTTATAAGAAGATGGCCATGGAAAGACATGGAAATACACAGGGAGAGCGCCATGTAAAAACCAAGTGGAGACTGGAGTTATGCTGCCATAAACCAAGGAGCATCTAGGACTACCAGAAGCTGGAAGAAGCAAGGAAGGATCCTCCCCCGAAGGGTTCAGAGGGAGCATGGCCCCCTCAGCTCCTTGATTTTGGACTTCCAGCCTCCAGAACCATGAGACCAAATATTTCTATTATTTGAAGCCATCCAGTTTGTGATACATTGTTACTACCTCCCTAGGAAACTAATACAGGTGGTAAGTATCTTTAACCCACATCTGCTTCATCTAAAGAGGCATGAGGTAGAATGGACCACGAGTCTTTGACTGAGAGTCAAGAGTGCAGGCCGTCACCATTGGTGGAACTTGAGCAAGTCACTGAACCGCTCTGGGCCTTAGTTTTCATATCTGTTCAGGAAGAAGGTTGCAGGAGATCCATGTTTCCAAAAGCATGGTGTGGAGGTACCACAGTAAGGTACTTGGGATCATTTTACATGGGTACATGGGAAAACAGTTTGAAATTTTAGTGGTTACTATTGATCATGGTTATCTTAAATGAGTGACAGGTAAGGCTGGTTTTCCGTTTATGTTGGTAATATAAAAAATGCAGGTTTTTGAAAAGTCTCAATTTAAATAAAGCTATGAGTAAATAATAGAACAGTTGGCATATGTGTATGGCAAAAACTGTGAAAGTGATGTATGAAAGACTGACATTTGGGGAAATGCTGAATTACGTATTCTCAAAGGATTCTTCCAGATGGGAAATGCTAGGATTCTGTGGATCCATAAATATGACCACTAAAGTAGAAGACAGGCGAGGCTCTAGGGGAAGACAGGTGGGCAGTTAATGAGAGGTGAGAGAGGCTTCAGCAAGTCTGCCAGAATCCAAGAGGGGCAGTGAGTCCCTTGTCCCTCTTGGGAAGTGTCCTCTGACTCAGTACCTGTTTGCTCTGTATCCATCATATATCCTTACCCCCAAAGCTGCCATCTCACTACGTGTCTTTGCCAGGATATGTCTTACCCTGTTTAAGCTTCCATGAATGGGAGTCCCAGGTCCTGAGACACAAACCACCCCTCCACTCAAGAGGCAAATGGAGGTAACTGTCAAGGTGTTTAGTTGGAGAACCTTACAGATGGGCTTTGTGCTGTGGTCTGGTTTTCATAGTTGGATGTAATATGGGGTCACATTTGACTGTAAGTGGCTAATGGTGGCTGAAGAAAGGCGAGGAGCATAAAGAGGTATGACTCATAGCCTCATAGAGGGCCCTAAGTGCTGGGGGAGACCATGGAAGTCATCTAGTCTCTAGCGCATCCCCACTGGATGTCTCCCAGCTCCACAGAAACACATCCATTGACGAGATAACCGTTCCATTGTCAAATGGCACTTAGGGTAAGAAATGTTCTTCTCTATGATGGGCTACCGTCTCCCTTCTATTAATTAACATTAGTGGACCTTTGAGCTGGAAGGACCCTCAAGCAATCATCTGGTTGGTCCCTGCCTTTGCACAGGGCAGGTGTTTTTATTTTTCATAGGAGACAGCTGAGACCCAGAGGGGTTAATGGCAGAGGGAGGCTCCCCTCTTCCAGTTCCATAACTTCCAGTTACGCCACAGTGTTTCATGCACATTCTGATTGACCTCTTAGAGCTGACTGGACCAAAAGGACATCAGTCCTTCTTTCCTCCCATGCAGGCATGTCTTCTACAGCATGTTTGATGTGTGGCCATGTTTATCACCTTCCCTGTGCTTGCTCTCACCATCCTCCACCAGTCCCAGGAGAAACTCTAAAGCCTAGTTATCAAATATGCCTGTCTGGTTTCTGTTCCATTGTTGGCACTGACTTGGTTTTTGGATTATTACCCCTTGGTCCCTGTTCTGTACTCAGTATCTCTATGCAGTAAGCCCTTCTTCCAGCTAGCAACCCTCCATGTACTTGATAAGATCCCTCTCACATCCATGTAAATCTTGCCTTCTGTAGACTAACGTTGCCAATTCCCCCACTGTTTCCCAAGGTCACAGTTTCCAAGTCTCCGGACACTTTTGCTGTGGTCTTCTCGAGTGCTCCAACATGTGATGTTCAGAACTGAATTCAATAGTCTAGATACAGCACAGTTGTAATGTCACCACTATTATCTGGCCGCTAAGCTTCTGTTAATGCAACATTTGCTTTGGGGCAGCCACAGGACCCTCAGGACTCTTGGTGAACTTGCAGTCAACTAAATCCCTAAATTTTGAACCATTGTTAGACTAGGGTTTCCATACCTTTTGCTTGTACAATGGATATTTTAAACCTAATTTTAAAAAAAATCTCAGATATTCATGTGGATTACTTGCTCATCTCCTTCAGGTCTTTGCATAAATGTCATCTTCTTGGTGAGGTCTTCTGGACAAGCCCATCAGGCTTTGCTTAAACACACTTTTCTAGCGTTTCCTATCTCCTCTGCTTTATTTTTCCTCTATAGCAGGTGCCAAACCTTTTTGGCACCGGGGACCATTTTCGTGGAAGACAATTTTTCCACAGATGGTGGGGGGTGGGGGGGATGATTCAGGCAGTAATGTGAGCGATGGGGAGCAATGGGGAGCAATGGGGAGCAATGGGGAGCAGCAGATGAAGCTTCGCTCACTCGCCTGCTGCTCACCTCCTGCTGTGCAGCCCGGTTCCTAACAGGCCACAGACCGGTACCAGTCCATGGCCCAGGGGGTTGGAGACCCCTGCTCTATAGTATTGATCGCCATTTTTTTTTTTTTTTTTTTTTTTTTTAATACGCAGGCCTCTCACTGCTGTGGCCTCTCCCGTTGCGGAGCACAGTCTCCGGACGCGCAGGCCCAGCGGCCACGGCCCACGGGCCCAGCCGCTCCACAGCACGCGGGATCCTCCCGGACCGGGGCATGAACCCGCGTCCCCTGCATCGGCAGGCGGACTCCCAACCACTGCGCCAGCAGGGAAGTCCCTTGATCGCCATTTAACTGTACTTATTTAACATATTTACTGTACTTATTTAACATACTTACTGTACTTATTCATTCTTTTTTTCTGTCTGTCTTTCGCCCATTAGAACGTAAGCTCCACGGGGAGGGAACTTTTTTATCTATTTGTTCACCACCACCCCGTAGAGATAGTAGTTCCTGATGCAGTAAACACTCAGTAAATACTGATTGTATCAGTAAGTGAATACAATGTAGCTGTGTTAGGCAGCTGGGGCTGCTATCACAAATACCATAGACTGGGTGGCTTAAACAACAGAGATTTATTTCTCACAGTTCTAGAAGCTGGAAAGTCCAAGATCAGGGTCCAGCAGGGTTTGACTTCTGGTGAGGGCTCTTGTCTGCAGATGGCTGCCTTCTCACTGGGCCAAACATGGCCTTTACTCGGTGTGTGTGCGTGGAGATCTCTCTCTCTCTTTCTCTTTTATTATAAGGCCACTAATCCTATGGGATTAGAACCCCCCCTTAGGACCTCAGTTAACCTTAATTACCTCCCCAAAGCCCTAGCTCCAAAAACAGTCAACTCAGGAGTTGGGGCTTCAACATACTATTTGGGGAGACACAATCCAGCCATAGCAGCAGAACACTGGGGATAACCTACTAAACCATTCATACAGTAAGGAAACTAGGGCCCTGAGATGCTGAGGCAACATCTTGCACATTCACCTGCCAACAAGCCCTCATGTAAGGGCCACCCAAGGGGCCTTGGGATTGATGTGGGCTCCATCCAGAAATCATATGTGAATCTAGTGGCTCAGTTCTCCTTCTTGCTGGAGGCTCATCTCCAAATTTCAGGACCAAAGACCCTCCTTCCAATCTACCCTGTGCAAGGTGGTCACGGCGAACAACCCTCATCCACTGGAAGAACTTGCCATCTTTCCAAGAACCCATCCGTCAACCTGTACTTACTGAGTCCATCCCAGGCTGCAACCGGGCTGGGCTCTCCAAGTGATGACAACAAGCTGGTAAGACAGAGCTAATTTTCATGAAGCTGTTAGAGAAAAATTAAGTGCTAAAAGCATGTGTGGGACCAACTCCAGGATGTCAAGAGTTCCAAGAAGAGAGGAATTACAGTGAGTGGCAGGGAGCCTCATGGAAGCCGTGGGACTTGAGTCAGGTCTGGAAGGATGTGTGGGACCTGGACAAGCAGAGGGAGGAAGGAGGACATGGCAGATGATGGGAAGAGTGGGGTTGGTGACCGTTCGTTATGAACTATGAACGGAGGGCTGAATGGGCTTGGGAGGGGGATGAGAGGTCCAGCGCTCATGCTGAGGATGTGGGAGAAAAGCCCTGGGAGAGACAACCTCTTCTGCCAAGTTGAACTATTTTATTCTTTTTTCTTTCCTTCTCCCCACCTGGGTCGGCCAAGGCAGAGAGGCCCAGAGCTTCCCTAACAGGGTTTGTAGGGAGCTTCCCAAGAATGTTTATCAACAGCAGATCTTTTATTTTTCCATCAGCACAGGCAGCTCCTCTGATTTCTTTGCTGTCCTTTCTTACCCAGATTTTTCCCCCACCAGCAGCCAGTTTGGGGGCTGGGGAGCTCCAACTCACTCACTTGAGCAGAGTCCAAGTTCCCTGGGGTCTGAGGTACATTGGGGTAAAGGGTTTGGCCCATAGGTCCCTGCCTTCTTGGGTTAGACAAGAAGTGGGAAGGTCAGAGCAGCTGTGCTGAGTATTTATGTTGCGCAAAAGGCCAACTCAGCCCTCCTTCCTGCCAAGGTCAGCAAGCCGCGTTCCGGACAGTTTGGGTGTGTGGGTGTCTTCTGGACGAGCAGGAACGTGGGCCAGGAGCCCAGGCCTTGTTCTGTGGGGTCCCACGGAGACTGGGGGTTTCTGTGCCCACGAGGAGCGCCAGGGACCCCTTGGATCTCTTCTTTCACCCCGACCTTCCACCCTTTCTTCTCTAGGCTTCTCTGTTCACCCGTGGAAACAGGGACCCAGGTTCCCGTTGTGGGGGGGGCTAAGGGTTGCAAAGAGGGGGCCCTGGAGAGGCTGTGGCAGGGTGTGGTGCAGAGAGACTGCAGTCATGCGTCCGCTGACACAGCTTCCGTCAAAGCCCCGGGGGGGGTCGCCTCCCCAGCCCCACCAAGGTCATCTGCAGCCACATTCACACACATTCTCAGTCCCTCAGGGTTCACCTCCAGGTCCGGCTTCTCCAGAAACCCCTCCATCCCTCATCCATCTCCCATGAACCAGAGACCCTGAGGTTCAGAATACATCTAAGTAAACCCCCGCCCACTGAGCTCTTGGAGAAGACTGGACGATATGATTCTACCACCTCAAATTTCCCTGGGTCCTTAAAGACCTAAACCACCCCAATTCACTGTCAAGAAAGACACAAAGAGCAAGAAGAGTGGGCTGGCAAGAGAAGCACCAGAAGAGAGGTCATCAAGTGTTTTCCCTAGAGATGTGTTTGAATCAAAGCTCAAGGCCTCTTCCCAGCATCAGCGCTGGGCCCCAGCCCTCTGCAGCCACTGCGGAGGCAAGCAGGGAACTCCCTCACCCCCTCACCCCCCTACCCTCCCCCTGAGCCAGTCGTCTCTGCAGGTACCATTCAAGAGTATGACCGGCCCGGTGGGGCCTGAAAGGCAGAGTCTGGTGCTGAGCTCTCTGTAAGCGAGACCCAGGAGCCCCAGTTTAATTAGAATTCCTGCCTGGGATGAAGGCTTACGGCTGCCAGCCCAGGCCTTGAGCCATTAGTCATGGCCCATAAAGGCCACACATGAGACATGGATCCAGGGCGGGGCCTGCTTCCCCGGAGGGGGCAGCCTCAGAAGTTTCTGTGATTCCCCGCCTGCAACCTGGAACTCCCCAGGACTCCATCAAAAAGCCCCCTCTCTGTAGGTCACATGTGTAATGACACCCGAGGAGGACTTGGACCTCTCTTCTGGGCCACTCGGGGGGGTCTCTGTGCTCTCCCCACGCCTTCCAAGAGGCCATTCCTGTCGCCAGCATCCCAGCTACAGGGACTGCCGTTCAAAGCCCCATGTGTCCAAGACGGCTGCAGGGTTGGCACGAGGACCAAGCCAACCTGCCCCAGGAGGGTGAGTAGTTTGAGAAGATTTACATCAAAAGCACACTTTTAAAACTGTGAAATATGCTATAAACTTCATACCAGGTTTGCTAACGACGGAGTTGGTGGTGGCTGGCAGCTGCTATGCTCTGCAATGTTCCCCAGCAGAGCCAGCAGAGACCATGAACACGGGCCTGCAGGCAGCATGGGGCAAGGCTGAGGCTCCGCCCAGCTCCATCCTCCTGGCAACCAGGTCCCCAAACAATGCGGGCCCACCGGTCTGCAGAGTGTGACCCCGAAGGGTCCAAATCCCACTCACAACACACATTCCAGAAGTTACTTCAGATTCCACCTTTAATAAAGCTTCATCTCTTCAGTTTAACATTCCAGATCCTGCTAAAATGTTTTCCAGGGAGGGGTATCCCTCTAAGGGATTCTCAGTCCTTTACACTTTAGTGTGAATGAAGGCTCCGAGACCAGAATAATTTAGAAAATTAGGAGGTGGGAGCCTAGGGTACCAGGGTTCTGAGGGGAAGGGAGGTACCCAACTGAGCCAAAGACAGACGAAGTCATTTAAGTCAGGGCAAGTTCTGCTCCTTCATCAATAATGCAGTGGTTGAGGGTGTTATTGAGGCCAGATCGCTGAGGCTCGAGTCCTAGAGCTGCCACGTATTCGCCACTAACTGTGTGCCTGTCTCCTCAGCTGTAAAAGGAAACTCTTAGCACCATACTGTAACATTGTGGTAAGGATTTAGCAAGTCAATGCATGTGCAAAGCATCTTGAGAACAGAGTGCAGCACAGAAGCTGTAAGTAAGCACCACATAAGTATTGCCATTATTATCTACAAAATGAAGGACCAAGATGAGACAGTCTTGGCTTCCTGTGGTCAAGCGAGCAGTGCTGCTGAAGGCCATCTTTACGAATGGTCTCCTGCTTGGAAAGGGGCTACCTCTTTGCTCCCCTGAGAAAGGCTCCTGGAGTGGCTGGGCAGGGAAAAGTTCAAAGAAATCCCTGCGGAGGCTACCTCGGCGGCCCCAAACCCTCCATCCCTCTGCCTGCAAAATCCCACTCTGGGTTATTACCAACTTTCTGTCTTGCATGTAAATGTGGTGTCGTGCTAATAAATCAATTCCCAGCCATTAGAAGCCTGTAATAATCCCTTTCTCTCAGCCCTTCAAGCCTGTTTCCCCCAGCACCTAATTAACAAATAGCTAAGACGTGGGGCTTCTTTGTCCTGGGTAACTCGTCACCGAATCCCTCCCCACAGAGGGCTCCCCTGTTCCCTTAGGTCGCCTTGCTGTCAGAACCCATCTCAGAGGGTGGATTGGGCCAGCCAGGAGATGATCAAGCAATTAGAATGTGGGAAGATGGGGCCACTCTACTAATGGAGATGAGGGATAAATAAAAACATTTAATTTAATTAACCAAGCAATCAATCATGACTCAAATGTTATATCCTCCCTGTAAGGTCCTATCTTAATGTTTCTACTAAGAAAAGTCAATAAATCATAATGTTAATTGATGAGGGAGGCTCTCAGTTTGCTCCCTCTCCACACTTACTGATTTTCAAAATAGTCGTATTCTTCAAAATCGAGCTCTAACTCATTTGTTATTCATCGGTCCCGTACCTACTGCATGTCAGGCCCTGAGCTAGGCATGGGGGGTACAAACATGCACTGAGGGCAGTGGTCTCCCAAAGGGCTACACACACCCTGGGGAGGGGCACCAGGGGAGTTAGGGTTGGTAGGAAAATATTGGAAGTTCCATTTCTATCTATTTTTAAGCGTGCCCTCTATTAATTTCTATTTTTGTGCTTCCTTTATTATGACTGTAATATATGAATACAGAAGGACATGGATGTCATTTTTAAATTAATAAATACCCTAATGTTGAGGATACATACTTAAAGTATTTTTTTTATTGGTTTTTTTTTTTTTTTTTTTTTTTTGCATTACGCGGGCCTCTCACTGATGTGGCCTCTCCTGTTGCGGAGCACAGGCTCCAGACGCGCAGGCTCAGCAGCCATGGCTCACGGGCCCAGCCACTCCGCGGCATGTGGGATCCTCCCAGACCGGGGCACGAACCCGTGTCCCCTGCATCGGCAGGTGGACTCTAAACCACTGCGCCACCAGGGAAGCCCCATACTTAAAGATTTTAATCCACAGCGTACCCAATCCAAAAAGTTTAGAGACAACAGGATTAGAACAGTGGTTCTCCAAGAGGAAAGTGGGAAGTGGGTGAGAGAATCAGAATCCTCTGGAGAGGGCTTCCCTTCCCTGGTGGCGCAGTGGTTGAGAATCTGCCTGCTAATGCAGGGGACGCGGGTTCGAGTCCTGGTCTGGGAAGATCCAACGTGCCGCGGAGCAACTAGGCCCGTGAGCCACAACTACTGAGCCTGCGCGTCTGGAGCCTGTGCTCGGCAACTAGAGAGGCCGCGATAGTGAGAGGCCCGCGCACCGCGATGAAGAGTGGCCCCCGCTTGCCACAACTAGAGAAAGCCCTCGCACAGAAACAAAGACCCAACAGAGCCAAAAATAAATAAATAAATAAAGTTGGAAAAAAAAGAATCCTCTGGAGAGAACCTTTTCAAAATGCGCGTGCCCATCCCCCTGCCAAAAGCCCTAAGAATCACAGGAGAAGAAAGATGGAAACCGTTTGCAATTTTTTAAATCTCCAGGTGGTTCTGATACTAATCCTACCCCTGCCTAGTCCCTGGCGAGAACTGTCCGATCACTGACTTCTTCTGGGAAGTTCTCCTCCACCCGCTCCCCAGCCTGCACTGGACGGTCCTGGGGTGTCCAGGTCTGAGGGTAGGCTCAGTGCCAGATACCCCACTGCTGGGGTTTTCTACCTGGTGCCTCTTTCCAGAAGGTAGGAGAAGGGGAAGACATGGTACTAAAACACACACGTCATGGGGCAGGGCTGGAAGGGGGATTTCTGGGACTTGGTCACCTTGCGAGTCCCGGAGGTCTCACCCCTCCAGGCAGGACACAGAGAGCCAGGCTGCTCGGCACGCGGCCTCACCACCCTTTCTGTGGACCTTTTCTCCCGACTTCCAGCACCCCTCCTCTCCAGCAGCACCCACTGCCCTCCTGTTGCCTCTCTTGTCCCAGAGGACTTGACACTGAGGGAAAGTATAGACTTAGCCCGTCCAGAGGGCTGATTTGGGAAGAGAAGACGTTGGGAAGGATAGACGGATCGCTGTGAAGCAAGCGCTCCAACCAGACCTGTCAGTTACAAGGCTGCCCCGCCCAGAACTCCGCTGGGTGAGGGGGGCGGGGGGGCGGGGGGGGGGCGGTGCCAAGAGGCTCTGCCCGGGGCTGGCCCGAGTGGGAGACCCCAGGGCATCCCGCCCACTGGCCGGCTGGCATCCCTCGAGGTGGCCTGACGGGAAGAATTCGGCCCATCTGACTGCATGTGTGACGTAGACAGAGAAGATGCGGAAGCTGGTCAGAAATGGGACACCCGGAGACAAGGAGTGTGCCGGGCCGGGAAGACCACGTGGCCAGAGCGAGCTCTGCGGCGAGCGGGTTCCGGAGCCGCCTTGGCGCGGCTGCAACTCCTGCTTCTGGTTCCTAGGCAGCGCTGCCCCTTGCTCTCCAGGGGGTCCTTGCATCGGGTCCTTGCACCTGCCAGAGCCAGGCAAAGCCAAACCTCGGTTCATTGACCCCTTCCCAGGCGGGGCCTCCAGGTATGGAAGGGGGAACAGACACGTGGGCAAAGCCACCCCACGTCCCCCCACCTCAGAGGAGCCACCCTGGCTTGCTCCGGTCCCCACAGGACGTCTTCAGAGAGATCCAAGCAAGAGAGCTATCTGGGGCTTCGCAAACCGCTGGCCCAACTCGGTGACAAGCAGGCAGCCCCAGCCAGAAATCTGCAGAGGACATGAGCTGAGAAGTGGGTCCGCTGAGGACCCATGCCTCCTCCTTCACTAGAGCCAAGGCAAGGCTTGAGGCTGGACTCCCCGTCTCCACACCCACCTTGGATTTCAGGCTGAACTTTGACCTTTCCACCTTTCCAGGTCAGCCCTGGATGTTCACAACAGCGGGATTCCCCCACTAAAAAACACTGACTGGGAAAGAAACCTACTAAGGTTCCCCTTTCCCCTCAGGGGTTGTCCGAAACCCAGCCCGCCCTGGAGGTAGCCCGAAGGCTAGGTGAGCTTCTTTCTGAGGCAGCTTGGACCTTGGGGACTTGTCTCCACTTTCACATGGTCTCTTCTAGAAGGACATCAGTCCTACTGGGTTAGGGGTCCCCTGCCCCAGGAGTCTGCTCTCTCACCTTAGAGAATCGGGAGCAGGCGGCCACACGTCACAGCCTGTCCAAGCTCCTCTGGCAAAGCAGAGGGTCTGCTCTAAAGGAGGGAACCAGGTGATGGATGGGACTCGGCTGGTTGCCCAGGATAATGGCCAGGACCCAGGATGAAGGCAAGAAAGGCAAACTACAGTCAGACCTCACGTTCTGTGTTCAGCGCTACCAACCAGGTCACCTGGGACAGGTGAAGAGGAGCCAGAAACAGCAGGGCTGCCACCAACCCAGGCCATAGGAGGTGGATCTGAGGACAGGAAGCAGGGGCACTGGTCTGAAGAACACCGTGGTGTTCATGAGGGTGCTTTTTGTGACCCAAAGAGGAGTGAGGGGGACTCCAAGAGAACCACGAATCAAGGTTAGAAATGCCTGAAAGAAGGAAAGACTGGCATCTCATCCCCCACTAGACAATGACAGAGCTGCAGAACTTACTGGAATGGAAGGTGATGGGAAACTCTTCAAAGAACATTCTGGAAGCCTAAGTGCATGGTGCAATGGCGTTTCAGCCTCCCTCCTCCACCCGTGGGCACCAAAAAGAGGGTGCTTGTCATGTGTTCCTTTACATTTGTGAGCAGAGGTACTATCTCAGTTTCCCAGGGCTGCCATAACAAAGAACCACAGATAGGGTGGCATAAAACAACAGATATTTATTGTCTCTCAGTTCTGGAAATCAGAAGTCTGAAATCAAGGTATGGGCAGTGTCATGCTCCCTCTGAAGCCTGCAGGGGAGAATCCCTCCCTGCCTCTCCCTGGCTTCTGGTGGCTTGCCAGCAAACCTTAGAGTTCCTTGGCTTGTAGCTGCAACACTTCAATCTCTGCCTCTGTCATCATATGGCATCCTCCCTGTGTCTGCCTTCACATGGTCCCTTCTTACAAGGACATCAGTCATCTTAGATTAGGAGTCCACCCTCCTCCAGACCTCATCCTAACCAATTATATCTACAGTGACCCTGTTTCCAAATAAGGTCACATTCTGGGGTACCAGAGTTTAAGATTCAACATAGCTTTTGGGGGGGACACAACTCCACCCATAACAGATACTGTTATGGACCATTTCTGGGCCAAAGATTTCTGAAGGTGGAAGGCTCACTGGACTGGCCAGTGCCAGCTGAACGTGAAGGGTCCGAAGCATAGAGCACCTAAAAGGAAGGCCGGTAACTCCCATCTATTCCACTGCTCTGTGGATGCCGGAGGATATAGAGATGAGCCCGGGGACTCCTATGGTTGCGTGTGAAGGGGTCCATGGTTAGCAGACAGAACCAGCGGCTCTGGGGCAGCCACAGAGCCAGGTAGTAGGGCATCCAAACCAGAAGTGGGGCACACTCCACACAGGACCAAAAGGAGCTTCTGCTGTCCCTGCAGCCCCGAAGGGTGTTCCTCACCTTGAAAGAGGCCAGGGTGGAGCTGAACATCGCCCCCAAGAAAGCCAGGCTGGAACACCTCCCCGCATTGACACAGGGCTGGTCCGGGAAGCAAATCTCTACCTCCTGTACCCCTCCTTCCTGCCCCGCAAGCCCTTCCAGGAGAGACAAAAGGAGCAAGGGTCTCAGAAACAGACTGCACCCTCTTCCTGCTCTGTAAGCAGCTGGGAGTCAACACTTTCGCCAGCCCAAGAGGAGGGAGGGGACAAGCCTTGTTTTGTGCTTAAGACTGAAGTCTTAAATACTGGAATGAGACGAGGCAGATGACTCAAAGTGACAGGAAATTCAGCGCCCAGCCAAGAAGTCATTAAGGAATGCACTAACCAGCGGGACAGCACATCTACACTGTATAAATAAAAGCAGTGATTGGGAAAAAATCATGCCGTTTCAAGATCACACTCCAACAAATTGAGAGTCCTCCATCTACTAGCTACAGTGAGTTTCTCTGAAACTGATTTATAAAAGTGTCACGTGCAGGCTGCCGCCCCCACCAGATAGGCTGTGCCCTTCATCATGCGCTTGGGACCTGAGCTCAGACAGCCGTCTTCCTGTAACAGACACATGTCCAGGTGAGAACAGGTCCCAGCCCTCATCACTCCAAAACCAGACACTAAACGACACAAAGAGGCCTTTGTCAGCATTCATCCTCAGAGGATCTCCATATTCCTCCCATCAGATTGCAAGTGTCAGAAAGCAAGGAACTTTCTCCAAGGAGGTACAGCTAAGTAAGGGCTGTCGGGCTACCAAGAAGCCAGCTCCACCATGTATTTCACAGAACCAAGCTTTTCAGAGTGACACAGACCAGGGAGAAAAAGGCTACGGGCAAATGACTTCTTGAGCTTGTTACTGCTCCAGGGCAAGGTATGAAGAAAGCATTCTGACAGATGCTGCACTGTGGAAATAAGTTGTAAGGAGTAGGAGAGGCCTGCTCACTGCTAACAGGTAACAACAGCAAAATGAAAGAGCAGGAGAACGTGACCAAACAATTCAGTTAGACTAAATCCATCAAATACTTATCAGGAACCCAATGTTGTAAGGCATAGTTAGGAATACAAACATGGGTAGGGCAGGATCCTTGCTCTCAAGCTTGAAATCCAGGAGCAAGGGCCTAGGAAAAGTCTACAAGTAACTGTAAATCAGGACAGGATATAATATGTGCCACAAGGGATAAAAATTAATGGCATGGGGGCTTACCTGGTGGTGCAGTGGTTGAGAGTCCGCCTGTCGATGTGGGGGACACGGGTGTGTGCCCCAGTCCGGGAAGATCCCACATGACGCAGAGTGGCTGGGCCCGTGAGCCATGGCTGCTGAGCCTGCAAGTCCGGAGCCTGTGCTCCACAACGGGAGAGGCCACAACAGTGAGAGGCCCGCGTATCGAAAAAAAAAACAAAAAAAATTAATGGCATGGGATTTTCAAGAAAAGGAGCAATCATCTGGTTGGGAGAATCAGGAAATGCTTTAAGAAGGAGGTAGTATTTGGACAATGGATAACAAAATTCATTTTTTAATTGCACATGATTTTTTTTAATTCCAAAAGAATCATACTTAATGGTGAGAAAATCAAAGCCTTCCCTTTAGGATCAGGTACAAAGCAGGATTTTCCCTCTCTCCACTCCTTCTCAACATTGTACTGGAAGTTCTAGCTAATGCAAAAGATAAGAAAATAAATAAATAAATGGTATACAGGGGCTTCCCTGGTGGTGCAGTGGTTAAGAATCCTCTCGCCAATGCAGGACATACGGGTTCGAGCCCTGGTTTGGGAAGATCCTACGTGCCGCGGAGCAACAAAGCCCATGAGCCACAACTACTGAGCCTGTGCTCTAGAGCCCACGAGCTACAACTACTGAGCCTGTGTGTCATAACTACTAAAGCCTGTGCACATGGAGCCCATGCTCCACAACAAGAGAAGCCACTGCAGTGAGAACCCTGTGCACCGCAACAAAGAGTAGCCCCCATTCACCTCAACTAGAGAAAGCCCGCACGCAGCAACAAAGACCTAACACAGCCAAAAAATAAATAAATAAGTAAAATTAAAAAAAAAAAAAAAAGGTATACAGATTGGGATGGAAGAAATAAAACTGAGATCTCAAAAAAAAAAAGTGTTCATGGGCCTCTGCTCGTGTTCTGTGCAAATTATGAGACTCAGTTACTCTTCACATGCCTATTTCTCCCTGAATCTAGATGATTGTCCTCCTTGACTTCCACACAGATCAATTTTTGTAAAAATGTTGTGTTTTTTATTGGGTGCAGGGCTCTCTAAATCTCCATTAGATCAAGCTTAAAAATTGTATTACTCAAGTCTTTTGTAGTCTTACTAATTTTTTGGCCTAATTGACCTATTAATTATTAAGAGAGAAATATAAAAATTTACCACTGTGATTATAAAACTACCAATTTCTTCTAAGTCAGTCCACTTTTGTTTATATTTTTTGAGGCTATATTATTGATATATACATGTTCATAATTGTTGTCCTAAGGATTTGCACCTTATATTGTGTATCTTCACCCTAATAATCCTTTTTGTCTTGAATCTATTTTGTCAGTTATTAGTATAGCTACACCAGCTTTTTTTTAGCTGGTATTGTTTTTTTTACATTCAGTTTTTCCTGTAGACTGATATTTTAGGTGTGCATGTTCAGAGCTTATTTTGCTTTTTTGTTCCTTAAAACAATCTGGCAATCTGTATTTTAATTGGCAAGCTAATCCAGTTACATTTGTTATGATTAGTGATATATTTAGATTTATTTCTACCATGTTATATTTATATCTACCGTGTTATGTTTCACTGATTTTTTTTCCATACCAATTCAATTTTCTTCTTCTCTTGTTTTAGAAATTATATTTTATACTTCAGTTTTGAGGAGTTGTTCCCTAAACTCTTTTTTTGGCTGTGTTGGGTCTTTGCTGCTGTGCTCGGGCTTTCTCTAGTTGCATTGAGTGGACTTCTCATTGGGGTGGCTTCTCTTGTTGCAGAGCATGAGCTCTAGGCACACAGGCTTCAGTAGTTGTGGTGTGCAGGCTCAGTAGTTGTGACTCACAGGCTCTAGAGTGCAGGCTCAGCAGTTGTGGCTCATGGGCTTAGTTGCTCAGCGGCATGTGGGATCTTCCCAGACCAGGGCTCGAACCAATGTCCCCTGCATTGGCAGGTGGATTCTTAACCACTGCACCACCAGGGAAGCCCCATGTTCCCTAAACTTTTTAAACTGTATCACAAGTTCAGGTTCTTCTGGAAACAAATGCTGAGATGGAAGTATTTGTGCAAAGGGATTTTGGGGGAGTAACACTGTGAAAGAGAAAAGAAGCAGGCGGAATTGAGCAAGGGGGAGCTTTCAGACTATGGTGCAGGTTCAACAAAGTCTCTGCTGGTCCCACAGGATGCTGTGAAGTCCCACATCAGATAGAAATAGCCAGGCCCTTTTTCCACAACCTTAGCTACTATCACCTTGCTCAGTCATTGCCCAGAGGCTGCTCTGAGAATAGCATGACCTTGACTTGGAAGCCAAGGTAGATTCTGATGAAACTAGAAACTGGAGGCTGCCAGGTATCCTTGAAGCTGGGCTACAAGTCTTTTCTGGAAGGAAGAGTTAGGCTGTACATTTCCATGTCTGCCATAGCATGTATATTTGCCTTCATCAATATCTCTAGCCCCTTTCTAAATAATAATAGAATTTTAGCATTCTAACTCCAATCATTTCTGCCCATCGTTTATGTAGGTGTCTAGTACCTACCTCTTGTTACACCTTCTAAATTAATCATCATTATCATTATTTTGTATAATCAGTGCTTGTTCAGATTTTTGTATATTTACTAATTTCTTTGTTCATCATTTCTGCTTACACCTTAATCCTTCCTTTTGCTTTCAGTCTTACTCTTTCTTAAGAACATCTTCTACTTCTTTCAATAGGGGTGTGTTAGTGTCTTCGTTCTGAAAATGTTTTTATTTAGCCCTCACTCTTGAATGATAATTTAGCCAAGTATAAAAATTTTTGTCAGCCTTCTGAAATTTTACTACATGACTTTCAGGCTTCTGTTATTACTGTTGAGAAATCTGGTAATTATCTAATTGCTCTTTCTTTGTGGATTGCTCTGTTTTGAAGACTTCCTTTTAGTCTCTGCTGTTCTGACTTTTTACCACAATGTGTCTAGTTGTGGATTTAGTTTAATTTATTCTGCCATGAATTTATAATTCATGTCTGTCATCAACTCTGGAAAATTATTAGTCATTACCCCTTTAAATATTGACTCCCCTTCATTCTTTTATTTATTTTTCTTTCTGGAACTTCTATTAGCTATATATTGAAACATTTTACTCTATCCCCATGTCTCTTAACATTTCTTTAATATTTCATATCTCTTTAACCCTTTGCAATAAATTCTGGACAATGTCTTCAGCTCTAGCTTTTAGTTTGTTTTTTTTTGTGTGTATCAATTTGCTGTTTCATACAATTATTATGTTTTCATTTCATATGCCCACTATGTTTCCATTATATCTCTCTCTCTTCTTGCATTTTTATTACTTCATTTATGTCTTTAATCATTTTAAGCATCTATTTTTAAGAATTCATATCTCTTACATTTTCCAAAATTCTTAGTCGTATCCATGGATACACATTCATTATGGATTGTTTCCTTGTGAGTTTTAAATTTTGAGCCCATATTCAGCAGAACTCCATCTGTGAGAATCCTGTGTCAGGGTGTGTCCTTCTAGTGGGATTTTGTGTTTGCTTTTTCCAGTCTCCCTGGAGGTATCATCAGCCTTGGGCCATGTGTATGTTAATGTCTTAGCCTGAGGATTCCTGGACCACCCGGATAGTATAAATTAGAACCAAACTCAGGCAAGGTACAGGCTGTGACTACAAATTCTCAAGGAGTACTCTCCCCCATCCAGACCCAAGCCAAAGCGGACAAGTGTCTTTGCTGGCTTCTTCTGCTGATGAGTGGATATTTTTTTAGCCCATTATTTTACTGAGCATGTAGCCCATAAATGACTCTAGCTTTAGGCAACAGCCTCAGTTCCAACCCCCCTGCTTGATGCAGGTCCAAGGCTTTGTCTCCTAGGGATTTCAGACCGAATCCCTATCCGTTACCAGCCCTGAGAATAAGCTGGCCTCCTCCCAGGGCTACCACAATCTTTGATCACATATTGTATTTACCAGTCTGGTTTTCAGTTTGCTCTTAATTTGGGGCCCCAGGGATTTCTTTTACTTTTTTATAAGTTTAGCTATGTATTGAAAAGGGTATTTGTTCTATCATATCCAAGATTTTTAGGTGTTTTGTAGCAAAAGAGTTCCCCAAATCATATTGGTTCACCATATTGACAAAGTCTGAACCTCCTCATAGTTGTTGCCTTCTCATAGTTTGCTGATTCAAATACTTTATGACTCCCATACTAATAATTTTATTGCCTCTCTGGGCAATATGTCAGCCTCAGCTCCTCTTGTTAAATACCTGGCCTCTCCACCTGTCTTTTTTTTATGATTTATTGATTCATTCAACAATTATTTATTGTCTGTTAGGCAGTATTCTTGACACTGGGGAATACAGCAGCCAGAGATTTTTCTTAGGGCAATTTAGAACATATCCATGCTGATGGAACCAGTGCTGTGGTTTTTTTGGTTTGTTTTTTGGGGGGTTTTATGGCCACATCACATGGCATGTGGGATCTGAGTTCCCCAACCAGGTATCAAACCTATGCCCCCTGCATTGGAAGTGCAGAATCTTAACTACTGGACCACCAGGGAAGCCCCCCATCCACCTGCCTTAATACAAATTCCTGGGAATAGGTACTGTCTTGGGCCAGTCCACTGGGCCATGGACAGCCCATGAGTCGGCTGCTTTTGAGTCAGGCCCAATCAGATGCAGCCAGAGGAGGAGAGAGGTCCCATGGTGTAAAATACTGTAGCCTGACGCTGCCTCAAGCAACATAATTTCCTTAGAAGGGCCTGTGGATACAGCGGGCCCTGCCGTAGACATTTCGAACCCAGTCCTCCACCCAGCACCATCGGAATGAGATTCCATCCTCGTCCGAGTAGCATTTTTCCTGTGAACAAATGAATAAATGCACAAATAGCTAGTCGAACAGCCCACAGCCAATTGTGATGGTTAATATAGGTTCGATTGGAAAGGCAGTCTCTAATGGGCTGCTGGTCAACATTTTTTGTCCATGATTTAGACATTGAGATGAGTCAGTTTATAAATTTAATGCACGAGACAAAGCTGAAAGGGACAGATAACACATTCCAGAAACAAAGTTCAAATGGTTTCGACGGATGAGAATAAACAAGATTAAATTTAATAAGGATTAGGTAAAGCCCTGAAATTAGGTCCAAAATACCAGTTGGGAAGCAAGGATTGCTGGCTTGGCAGCAATTCGTGGACAAAAGACCTGGGGGTTTTAGCGACCATAATTGCAACCTGACCCTGGCTGGTCCTGCTCAGCTTCCACTCAAATCCTAGCCTTGGTGAGACACACGGGCCCGCAGAAAATAGCTCCCCCGTGGTCGCCCAGCACCCCATAGGCTTAGATGCTAAATTGCTTCATCAGACCCACCCTTACTCTGACCTCCGCGCATTCTCTTCTATACCCCAACCTACTCCCTCTCGTTTTATCCACAGTTTGGTTTCTTTTTTTTTTTTTTTTTTTTTTGCGGTACGTGGGCCTCTCACTGCTGTGGCCTCTGCCGTTGCGGAGCACAGGCTCCGGATGTGCAGGCTCAGCAGCCATGGCTCAC
The DNA here is from genome assembly GCF_025265405.1 of Mesoplodon densirostris. Taxonomy (NCBI): domain Eukaryota; kingdom Metazoa; phylum Chordata; class Mammalia; order Artiodactyla; family Ziphiidae; genus Mesoplodon; species Mesoplodon densirostris. Next base: position 29,746,739 of record NC_082680.1, on the reverse strand, counting down.
GGGCCCAGCCGCTCCACGCCATGGGGGATCTTCCCGGACCGGGGTACGAACCCGTGTCCCCTGCATCGGCTGGCGGACTCTCAACCACTGCGCCACCAGGGAAGCCCCACAGTTTGGTTTCTTGGAGCCTTCTTTCACATCTCTGCTCCTTAGACATTTTACTTGGAGCCTTTTGGGTCTCTGAAAGCCACTTCACACCAGGACCTTGGAAGAAACTAAGGAAACATTCTCCTGGAGAAGAGACCGTGGGAAGCATAACCGGCATCCCTGAATGGAAGCAGGAGCAGACACGTCATGTGTTGCTCCAGGCAGAGGGGAGAGTCACATGGATCAGATGTCTGTTCAATAGAAGGCATTCGTGTTTCAATTAGCATGTGTGAACACTCACTCTACGCAAGGTAATAGGTGCCTTGGGCCATCCAAAGGAAGGACTTTGCAACACACGGAATTAATTCCAGCTAGCTGGAGTGTTGGAGGGGGATCCCTGACCCTTTATCAGGAATACTGCAGAGTTGATTCGTGCCCTGGAGAAGCAGGGCTAGACCCTGACCTGTAAGGTCCCATCTGATGGGAAAATTCTGGTTCTATCATATTATATTCAAGCCAGGCCAGCTCGCTCAGAAAAGCACTGACAAGAACTAATCTTTTGAACGCAGAAAGGGTGACGACCACAGCTTGTCATTCCAAAAGAATCAGAATGGCCTGCAAAAACACCTGCAAATACCTCTCTACCTATCCACTTTGCTTCTGGCCCTTTAAGTCAGCCCAACCCAACCCCAGGCTGTACCTGCAGAAGATAAAGCCTGGCTGAAAATAGCCACTGGGTGTTCAGAGCAATTTCCCGGAACCTCCATTCTCTGCTTTGGCTCAGATTCCATCTCACCCTCCTCCAATCTCTTGGCTCTGACTTCACCTCAGTTATTTGAACCTTGGCTTTACTTATCCTGCAGACCAGAGGGGTTTTTGGGTTTTAGCATTAGAATCACCAAGAGGACTTGTTAAAACATGATTGCTGGTCTCCATCCCCAGAGTTTTGAGTTAAATAGGTCTGGGATGGCCCAAGAATTCACATTGCTGACAAGTTTCCAGGGGACACTGATGCTGCTGGTGCAGGGACCACGCTTTGGGAACCGCTGCTGTAGACCGTGGCCCAGCTCTCACCTCTGCAGGGCCCCCCAGTCTAACTCAACCCCATGAGATCCTATCTCTGTCCCCTAAGCTGCTGCAGTCCCAACCATCCCTCTGGTACCAGTGGTGTCTTTGGATGCTATCGACAGAGGGATGCCTAAAATTCCCCAGATTGCATTCCTGAAGCCCAGGCTTCCTTGATCTGTTCAAATGCAAGTGCTTCAGAAGGTATTTTGCCACAGTTTTATAGAAATAATTAATTACAAATCCTCTGGGTATGGTGTTCTTTCCTTGAGAGTGAGCATGTTTTTTTTAAAAAAAAAATCTCATTCCCCCACATCTTCCTAAATCAGTTGAGACCCAGCTGGTGACCTTCTAGCTGCAGGACTGAAGGGCCTGAGCAAACAGCTGAAGGTAGACAGTGGGGGCCAATTATTAAAGCTAACTCTAAGTTAACTCTCATTTTGTGCCAGGCTCTGTCATAAGCACTTTGCATATATTGTTGTTGCATTCCTCATAGCAAAACTGTAAGGAAGATATTATTATTATCTTCATTTCACAGATGAGACAGCCGGGCACAGAGAGGTCAGGTAACTTGCTTTAGGTCACACAGCTAGATCCTGACAGAGCCAGGATCAACCCCTGGAGCAGGGGCCCCGGAGTGCATTCCCGACTACACTGCAAGCCTGGGGTGACTTGCAGACTCTGAAGTCTGTGTTCTGGGTTCAGGCTCCTCTTTCTGCTGAAACTTTAACCCCAGTTGGGTGCCAGGTCTCAGGTCTTCTAACCCTTCCTCACCATCCCCATTCACACTGCTTCCCTTGTCTGAGAACATAATTTCAGGTGTCAGCAAACAGAAGATTTCGGGGAGCCAATGGGGAGGGCCTAAGCCCATTCTGGGTGTACCAGCTGACCATGAACATAAACCTGGCTTTAATTAGGGTCTTGGGGACTTCCCTGGTGGCGCAGTGGTTAAGAATCCACCTGCCAATGCAGGGGACACGGGTTCAATCCCTGGTCTGGGAAGATCTCACATGCCACGGAGCAGCTAAGCCCATGCACCACAACTATTGAGCCTGCGCTCTAGAGCCCACGAGCCACAACCACTGAGCCTGCACGCCACAGCTACTGAAGCCCACACCCCTAGAGCTGTGCTCCACAACAAGAGAAGCCACCACATTGAGACGCCCGCGCGCCGCAACGGAGAGTAGCCCCCGCTCGCCACAACTAGAGAAAGCCCGTGTGCAGCAACAAAGACCCAACACAGCCAAAACTAAATAAATTTATTTTAAAAAATTAGGGTCTTGACTGTTTTCCAATGACTTAGTTGAGGTGGGAACTCTGGGAGCACAGGGTTCTTCAGCGCTGCCTGAGACGGTAGGCATCCTTGGAAGTCAAGGTAGGTCTGAACCGCTTTTAGGTTTTGAAGATATTTCCAAAAGAGGGGCTATTACAAATGTTTACATCAAGCAAACATATTTAAAATAAGAAATATACAGTGCAACATAATGGTGAAATTCACAAGATAACTGATTCCAGGATTTATTGAAACACCTGTGAACTCACTGTGCCCTGGTCATGCAGTGGGGTAACGGTCTGCCATCTGAGGGTGGTGTGAGGGGCCTCCTCCCACACCTGTTGGGTAGCTCGGTGCCTGTGTATGAAACCTCGTCTGCAGAGAACATCCACACCCCAATGCTGGGGCCCTCTCTCGTGCCTGATGGCCATCACTTCCACCTGGGATGGTCTCATCCCTGGAGATGCTGAGGCTCCAGCAGAAGAAGGGCTTCCCCTCCGGTTTCTCTCGGAGTCTGGACCAGCCTGCCCCAGCACCTCTGTCCACCCCTGGTCTTCTCTCTTCAGACCTTCTCCCTTCCTACATCTCTGTTGAATTTCTCCCAGTCCCATTCACTGCTGCCTGAAAACGGAAAATTCATGATGTTCTGGCTGAATCCCAACATTTTAATTGGTATCTAATGGCTGTCTCAAATCCAGGAACACATTTCTAAACCTTTATGTTATTTCCACCTCTGGCTGTGAAAGTTGACCAAATAAACAGAGTCCTTGGCCTGCTTATTCTATCGGAATAGCGGGGCACTGTTTTGTTTTGGGTTTGCCTCTCTAACCTTTCAGAGGAGCTGTACGTCCACACAGAACCTGTTCCCAGCCAATATCTGCTTACAAGAAAACCACAGCTGGACCAAGAGCTGAACTTTTTCCAGGAGTGGGTGCATCTCAGCAGACTGATAAGGTTGGCAGATAAGATACAGGATGCCCAGTCAAATTTGAATTTCAGATAAACAATGAATACTTTTGTAGTATAAGTATACCCCAGGCAATATGGAGGACATATTGTAACATAGAGTATAAGTTACTTTAAAGGTATTTGCTGTTTATCTGAAATTCAGATTTAATTGGATATGCTGTGTTTTTATTTGCTAAATTTGGCAACACTAAGAATATATCAGATAATCCAGTTAAATAAGAGTTCTATGAAAATGTTAAAATAGTACCAATAAGTACAGGCATCCAGCTGGCCTAGCAAAGCTCATGTGCTGCCCCTTAGCTAAGGGAAGGCAGACATCTGATTAACCATCACAACTGATCCAGTGGAGGAGAGTTAATTCTCCAAAAGGGTGTCGCAATGCTACTCAAAAAATAAAAGAAAAAGATAGAAAAAAAATACTCCTAAGTCAAAAATTAACAAGGTCTACCAAATATCCTTTATAAAGATGATGTGGGATGGGTGAGGAGAAAAAATTTTAGAACAGGGAAGGCGAGATTGATTAAGATAAACCTCTCTTCAATCATAATTTATCCAAAGGAACTTTCCTAAAAAGCCAAAGGAGAGCTTCCCTGGTGGCACAGTGGTTAAGAATCCTCCTGCCAATGCAGGGGACACCAGTTCGAGCCCTGGTCCAGGAAGATCCCACATGCCATGGAGCAACTAAGCCCATGTGCCACAACTACTGAGCCTGTGTGCCACAACTACTGAGGCCCGTGTGCCTAGAGCCTGTGCTCGGCAGCAAGAGAAGCCACTGCAATGAGAAACCCGCACACCGCAACAAAGAGTAGCCTCCACTCGCCGCAGCTAAAGAAAGCCCACACGCAGCAATGAAGATCCAACGTGTATATGTATAGCTGATTCACTTTGTTATACAGCAGAAACTAACACACCATTGTAAAGCAATTATACTCCAATAAAGATGTTAAAAAAAAAAAAGACCCAACACAGCCATAAATAAATAAATAAATTTATATATTAAAAAAAAAAGCAAAGGGAGATTAAGGAGATGGATGTCCTTTTTCTGCCCCAGGATTGATCCCTGCGTGATTTGGGACCACACACTTTACAGCAACCCCACCCCATCCGCAGTGCCTAAATTTCATCCTAGATGCAAAACAAAGTTCTCCTGTATCCAGAAATCATCTTAAGGTCCTCCGAAGAAAAAGTGGGAAATAGTCAAGGAAGCCTTCTACCTTCTAAATAACTAGCTACACTGAGGTAGCCCTGCCCCTCAGATGAAAGGGGAGGAAAATAGCCTCATTAGAAAACATTTTTTAATAAAAAATTTTTATCAGAAACATTCACAGAAGGATTTTAATCAAATGATGCAATAATTTTACGGCAATAATAACCATGCTTTTGAAAGCCAGAGCCGATTACCAGGTGTATTAAAAATGGCCTTGGGGGAAATCTCTGTACAAAGATTTCTTTTTTAGTTTCAAAGGGAGGATGTCTGAAGTAGTAAAGTAGCGATCATTTGCACCTGGACAGCCTATGTTTCATCCTAGAATCTGGAGCATTTTGCGCACAGAGGGAAGAGCCCGTGTGTGCCCAGGGAGCCCTGGGGTCGGGGGGAGGGGTATGGCAGAGAGACGAGGTGCCCCTGACAAGGTCAAACAGAAAAACAGGTGGACTTGAGGGCTCCGCTCCCACCTGATTACGATCATGCAGCCTCTCTGCTCTGAAGGGAGCATGGACGTGCTATGGGAGGTCCCTCCCATAGGGAGCTTCGGGATCGCAGCCTCTGCAGAGGCTAGGGCCAAGTTCACTGAGCACCTGCTATGTGCACAGCACTGTTAGGCATCCTGGGGGAGAATGAAGGCGGACACGACAGATTCTCCAACAAGTGTGAGACTAGCTCACAAGACTCTTTGGGAAGATATGAGACCTGCCAATGAGGATGTGGTGGGTACTCAGACCTTTCCCTTGGCCTCCAAGCCTAGCAGGGTGTAGATACAGACGTTCACAAATGTGTCAGGACACCCTATATCCTACCCAACTGAAGACCCCTGTCTTTCCCCCATGTCATACCAAGCCAGCTCAATGCTGGCCTCCAAGGTGTTTGCCGAAGATCAGACCCGTGTGGTCTCCTCCAAGAAGTTCAGAAGGGATTTTGGATGGTGTGCTCCCATCTGTTTGTGTTTTGCTTTGTGTTTGTGTTTGTTTCACCCCACCCAGTCCTTTCTTCTGCTCTCTCTTTTCTTCTTTTCCTTCCCGCAGAAGAAAAACACATGCTTAGACCTCAAGGCAAGGAGAGCAGAGAAGCTTCTGGATTCTCACCCATTTCCCTGAGCTGTTGGGCAACCATGGTTCATGTTAGGGCTGAACCAGAGCCTGTGCCCAGAGGAGAGCCTGACTGACCAGGGTGGGCCCATTTGTCTCCATTCTTTAAATGATCTAGAATAAAGGATGAGATGGAGTCAGCGGATGGGAGTCACCAGGGGACCCCCATCACTCACTACCACAATGTGGCCACCAGGCAGCCTGGATTTTCTAGGACAGTTCCAGTTTCAGATATCCTGTTGACCCCATAATCCATCCAAATGGCCTGGAAATTATAACATGTCAGTGTCCAAACTACAGTTTCAAAACTGCCCCTCACTTTGGAATTGGTACAAAAATCTCTCATCGCCCAAATGTCCCGGCTGGGTTTTAGAAACTGTGATCGCTGCAGCTAGAGACTGATTGGAAAGGAGGTGTGTTTGGTCCTCACGCTGTCCCCATGTCCGTCCCCTGTCAGCTAGGCTCTCCCCTCACACAGTACTTCCTGCTGCCCACCCCAATCCATCCTCCCGCTGGTCTCCCCTTGGTTGAAAACAGCCCCAGGTGGGATCTGGTAAGAGCACAGGGGAGCTAGGTGTCTGAAGAGGATGTTAGGCTCTGTGCATCCTCACAAGAGGTAGGGTCCTGAGACCAAAGGGTGGAATCCTAATAAGGAATTAGGGGGATAAGTAAACTATAAGAGAATCTGGGGCTTCCCTGGTGGCGCAGTGGTTGAGAGTCCGCCTGCCGATGCAGGGGACACGGGTTCGTGCCCCGGTCCGGGAGGATCCCACATGCCGCAGAGCGGCTGGGCCCGTAAGCCATGGCCGCTGAGCCTGTGCGTCCGGAGCCTGTGCTCCACAATGCAAGGGGCCACAACAGTGAGAGGCCCGCATACCACAAAAAAAAAAAAAAAAAAGAATCTGGGGGGATGGAGAGAGAGGGGTCTCTGGAGCCCCTTGAAGCTAAGTGGCTGCTACCTGCTCTGCCTGTGTGGCAGCTTAAATCTCCTGCCTCTGAATGCGGTGGAGGAAACGCAGCTGCCACGGTCGAAGGAGAGGGCAGGTATCAAGTAGGTCTGAGCATCCCTCAGTGAGTGGTCGCACATGCTTCTGAAGGCAAGGCCACGTGGCAGGAATATGCACCCTGATGGCCGCACCCGAGGACCCCCGGCTGCTGGCTGCAAGCCTGAAGGTGACCCCTGTATATTTTTCGGCACTTCTGCCCCAGGGAAAACATGAACCCTGCCTGCCAGAAAGCTGCACAGTGGCTAATACAACAGTACTCAGACCCCTGGGGCACTGAGCTACCCACCGTGATGGCCTTCATGTCGCAGAGGCCACAGCCGTTGGGGACAAGGGTCACTCTGGCCTGAGACAGGGGAAGCAGAGGTCTGCTGTGGCTCATCACAGGACGTGAGCCCAGACTCCCACCCAGAACATGGTCTCCCTCAGTCGGGGGAGTCTTGCTGGGACCCACCTAAAAGGCGCCGCCCCCCCAGGCTGCCCAGGGCTGGAGGTCTAGGTCCTGAGCAGCTCCCCCTGTGCTGCCCGCCCCATGCTCACTCCTCGTCACTCTGCTCCCCGACAGGGGACAACTGTCTCGCGTCTGCTCTGCCCCCAGCGCCTCATCTAGGGCCTGCCGAGCGCCTTCCGAGTCTCCTGTTTGCTTTCATTCTCTCTTCTGTTGTTCTCTCCACTGCAGAAGAGTAACCTTCAGCCTCTCCAAATCCTTCCTCTGGTACAAGAGGATACATGACAGTCTTTGAAGAAAGTCTCCATAGCAGGCTGTCTCACCCTCAACTTTTTTCCTCTGACTCTTCCTCTTATGGCCAGATGTGTCCACACTTAGAAATTCATTTCTTTGACTTTGTGAAGATACTAATAAGCTGGGGAAAGGTAACAGCTATTTGTGTTTCAGAGTACATGTGCTTATTCTGAGAGCATACTTTAACAGAGAGAGAATTTGAGAGAATTTCCTTTGATAGAGAAAGAATTGGAGAAAAAGAATTGGCGAATGAAGGAGTTGGGAACAGTTAAGAGATGCCTCAAACAGGGAGCAACTGCAGAACAGAAAGGTGGAGGGGACCCAAGGCACACTTTTCCTGTTTCAGAGCCTTGCACTCACCAAATGAATCTGAGCCAGGTCTCAAATCAACAAGGGGAAAGGGGAGGGATATACTGGTGCCAGTTCAGGCATTAAACACAAAGACCTCCTTGAGTCTGGAGACTATGTAGGCACCAGGGATGCAAAGACCCAGTTCAAGGAGATCATGGACTCATGGGGAGAAACACAAGGGTATCAATGTTTGAAAGAGTTTGAAAGTGTTTGAAAGTGCTTCACCTGAGTGATGCACACAGGAGAGGGGCATGGTGACCGGGGATGGACACAGCCTGGGGAAGGGGGAGGATCCGACAAGTGGGTTGACTATTAAGAGACAAGTAAGAAGGAATCTAGCAGCAGAGGGAAAGGAACACCTGGTAGAGGGAACAGCCTAAGTAAAGTCTCATGGAAAAGCAAAATTCGATGTGGTTGGAGTATAGGGTCCTTCAGGTGATGTGATGGGAGGTGGGGTCGGAAAGGTGCTTGGCCATCAGAGCACTGAAGGTCATACCCAGACATGTAAGGAGTTCCCTGGTGGGTTTTAAGCAGGAGTCTACAAGGGCAGTTTGCATCTGGATGATCATCTGAAGGCAGGCAGATGATGGAGCGGAAGGGAATGAGACTAGAGACAGGGAGGTGCTGGTAATAGATGGGAGAGGAGGGACTGACCCACAGCAGGGGCAGAGGGGCTGGAGGAAGCTTGGGAAGTAGCATCTCTGAGACCCGGGGACCAATGCAGGCACAGAGGGAAAGTAAGAAGGTAAAAACAATGCCTGGATTTCTGGAAGGGCCACTGGTGAATGGTTAACTGCCCACTGAGAAAAGAATGCAGGGGAGTCATCCAGGGATGAGGTTTGGAAGCCTGGATGTAAGTAGAACCTCATTAGGTCAACATTCTGCTTGCAAATCCCTTTGATTACCCATAAACTCCGGTTGTTTTGGAAGAGTCCCATCCTCCATCTCATCCTCACTCCAGGGCTTTCAGTCATGGATTGGATGACTGGACCCCAAGCACCGTTTAAGTCAGAGGTTCTCAGCCGAGAGGCTGCATGTTAGATCCACCTGGGGTTAAGACGATGGCTGAGTCCCACCCCCAGAGGTTCTGACTTAACCCTCTGAAGCACAGCCTGGGGATCTGGATTATCAAAAGCTCCTGAGAGATTCTAAAGTGCAGACAAGGTTGAGAATCTTTGATTTAGATTGTTCGCTCTCCTCCCCAATGCATCTGAATCCCCATGAATTAAAGGTCAATGAGTGAGTTCAGTGTGTGACTTATGGTGACTGGCAGAGGTTCAAACAGAGACATCTTCGGCCCTCCCCTAATGACCCCTCTGGATCTCTAGTAAATGTTTATCCAGGCAACCCCGGGTCCAGCAGTGGCTCCTGATTTCTGGGTACACTTGCTAGCATGGGGAAGAGGCTCTTCCAAACAGTAGTTCCAGACAGCTTGGCTCAGAAACACAAACAAACAGAAAATAGTGCTTCTGCCTCCCAACCTGTTCAGCACTGGGGAGGCTGTGGGCTGAGGATCAGGGAAGATTTCAAACAAGGGCAACATTTACTAGGCTTTTCCAACCTGTGCTAGAATAATTATTACTGCAAAGAGCCATTTTGGCTGCTACGAGTCTGTAATTTCAACCTCTGAAATAACATGTTCTCAGAGCCCCTGGTATCTCATTTTTGGTGACATAATGAGAAAAATCCAGGGACAGGGTGTAAGGTAATCTCACCCCCCAGCTGCTGGTGCTGTGACTACCAGGCTCTTCAAAATCAGGTTCTGAGATTTTGCAAGGAGGATCCTTCAGGTGCAGGTTGGGGCTTAATTCTTCTTTTTCTTGCTATCCTTGTAATCTGCATACCTTCCCCTTAAAATGGTCCTAGTTTCTCTGGGCATCTTCCCGGGAGCATCTTTGAAACGCTAACCCTAGTGAACCTTGACGTGTCAGAGACAATGGCGACTGAGTCCATTTATCCACGAGCCCGTAGCATGGCCTTCTAGCTCAGCCATCAGAGCAGAAAAACCACGCACATCCAGAGTGGAGGCCACCAAGCATAGCGGAGACCCCCTGAGCTACTCTCTCTTCCCTGACCCCTAGGGCAACAGTAGGGCATCCCCATGAGGGCCCTGGGAGAAGAAGACGTACACAGTCTTAGTCTTTGGGGGGAAGAAAGGTATATACCAGCCCCAGCCTTTGGGGCACTTAAATCCAATCAGTGTTCATCAAGCCCAGGACAGAGAAGGCTCAAGACACCAGATGAAAACCTGAACTCTGGGAAGCCCCCAGGTTGATCCTGGTCTCCTAGAGCTGCAGCTTTGCTGCAGCTTTAACCCATTATGAAGGTAGCTCTGTAGTGGGATCCCAGGCCAGCCAGCCCACCAGTGAGCCAGGGCAGGAGCTTTGGTAGGGCGAGTCGGCCCCAGGCGCCCAGCTGACCGGCTCCTGTGTGCCTTGCTGTGCTGTGTGAGTAACCTCAACCCTGCTGACAGCCGGTCACCCTGCAACAAGTGTCTTCCAACTCGAGGATGAGGGACAGGGATTCTCATCTTTCTCTTGGGGAGTCCCCAGATGTGCAGTGACTTCAGCAGGTGGCTGTGAAGTTCTCCAAACCAAAGTCATTTGAATTCATTGGCATTTTTTTAAATTAATACCAAATCAGAGAGTACTTAATGGGAACCAAGTGGAAGGAAAGATGTCACAAATTTGACAAATTCCTCTTTGTCTTTGTTGTCATATTTGATTGACAAATTTACATAATTCATTCATTTCAACAAACACCCACCATGTGCCCAGTTCTGTGTGAGGTCCCTGAGCTTCGAATAGGAATCAGGCAGGGCCTTGGCCTGGCAAGGTCTCGATTTGGTTTACGAGGCAGGTGATGGTCAGAGTGTGTGAACAGTAGTGTGTGTGAGACTAACAGAGGTGTTGTGGCCGCCCACATGGGGTGCTAACACTGCCTGGGGTGTCAGGAAAATGTGCGGAAAGATTGGGAGGAATCCACCAGGACCTAAAAACAAGAAGTGCAGGGAGGGATGGTGGGCGCAGAGTTACAGAGGCATGGGGAAAGGTGAGGCTTTCAAGAGTCAACTTGCGCAGGCTGGGACCTCACCCCGGGTGCCCGGCTGAGGCAAACCATAGGATGCTGGTGCTCTGCCTGGTCCAGGAGCTTTTCTGGCACTTTCTTAGTGAAATTTCTTCTTCACCGCACACTGGGTCAATGTGCACATGTCTGATAAGCACCGCAACCGGTATGTGGCCTTCGAAGTCACCTACGTCATCCTATTCCGGATGCTAAAAGTAACTTACCCATCTGCTGCCTGCCCCATCTCACCTGTCCAGACAGGAGGTGGGCAGGTGGGCCGCCTCAGAAGCAGGAGTTGGCAGAAGGGGACTCTGGAAATTTTGCAGCGTTTGAGTAACTATCCACTGGCTTCCAAGCATACTGGGAGACAAGAGTCTCACCACACAAAGACACTGGTCTAGAGAACCCTCCAAAGGAGAAGAGAGGAGAGCCAGTGCTTATTGAGGGTCCACTCTCCGTCGGCCCAGTGTCAGCTGCTTCTTGTATGTTACCATCATCTCTGCTTAAAGAGGAACCCCAGGGGCTTCCCTGGTGGCGCAGTGGTTGAGAGTCCGCCTGCCGGTGCAGGGGACACGGGTTCGTGCCCCGGTCCGGGAGGATCCCACATGCCGCGGAGCGGCTGGGCCCGTGAGCTATGGCCGCTGAGCCTGCGCGTCCGGAGCCTGTGCTCCGTAACGGGAGAGGCCACAACAGTGAGAGGCCCGCGTACCGCAAAAAAAAAAAAAAAAAAAAAAAAAAGGAACCCCAGGATGCCAGTCTGCCAGCTGGAAGGGCTTAGGTCAACCCCATGCCCACACCTGCCGGCGCTCACACCGCCCTCCCTTCACCTTCCTGGCTTCCCCCTCACCCCCTCACCTGCACCACCTCGGCTGCTGGGCTTGGAGGGGCCTCATTCTGAGCTGTGATCCCTCCTTTCCACACAACTGCTCCAGCGGGAGCTGTCAGCTCCGGCACGCAAAGGAGCGGGTGTTCGTGAACGTTCGAAACTACCTTCCCTTAATGACAATGACATACGGATCCTTGAACAGGTAGCACATTTGTGTATTTTTTTCCAAGAGAAGCCCTCACTTGCATGCATCAGAGAAAAGGAATATGGGACAGAAGACACGGAAGAAAATAAAAGAAAATCAGGTTTGGAAATTAAATCTTTACACGTTTAAAAAAAATGAAACTAACAGGGAATTCCCTGGCGGTCCAGTGTTTAGGACTCTGTGCTTTCACTGCTATGGCCAGGGTTCAGTCCCTAGTTGGGGAGCTAAGATCCCACAAGGCGCAGCCAAAAAGTAAAATAAATAAAATAAGGTAAAATGAAATATAAGAAGAAAAGAAACCAACAAATTCCTAACCCTTTATTCCACACACAAGTATCCCCATGGAAGCCTAGAGTTTGGGGTCCCCCTGTGATAGGACATGATGTCCACTTACTTCAATGCCTCTGAATGTCCACCGGTTTGTAACACATGCACCTTCTCAGGGCACGGTTCCCTGGCCTGCCATGTCCTACGAGGCACCCGATCTGTCTTCTCACTTCCTCCCCACCCTTCTCCACTCCCCCAAGCCAAGACAACAGGAAGTTCTTCTGACTCTGGTTCTCCAGCGTCCTGCTCCGTTCAGAAAGCACTATCTTTAGCTCATGTCTCCTGAACCTTCAGTCCCAGAGATGCTATTGTTCCTCTGCTTTTTAGAAGTTCTTACCCGTGAGTCATCTCTTCATTTTCATTCTTCTTCTCTCTCTCTAGTCTCCTACTTATGCCCATTCAAGGATGTGAGAGTTCAGCCTTATCTTTGACTCAAGACATGAAAGAAGGGTGAGGGATACAAGTCCGTGTGTGACCACACAGAGGATGCAGGGCAGAATCGGAGAGGAGGTGGAGGGCTAAGGGGTCGGGGTGGGTGGACGGAGGGAGTTGGGAGGGAAGCTGATGAGAGGAAAGAGCTGAAACTCTGGAGTTAGACTTCACTTTTCCCCTATGCTTCAGTTTCCTTTTCCCTAAAATGGGAAAGATAAGACCCAACAGGAAAGGTTATTAAAGGACTAACTTTTTTTTTTTTTTTTTTTTTTTTTGCGGTACGTGGGCCTCCCACTGTTGTGGCCTCTCCCGTTGCGGAGCACAGGCTCCGGATGCGCAGGCTCAGCAGCCATGGCCCACGGGCCCAGTCGCTCCGCGGCACGTGGGATCTTCCCGGACCGGGGCACGAACCCGTGTCCCCTGCACCGGCAGGCGGACTCTCAACCACTGCGCCACCAGGGAAGCCCCAAGGACTAACTCTATGCCTAGTAATTTACTTACTTGACCTCACACTCTTACTCCCTTTTTCGTTCTTAACAAGTGAAGAGATTAGAGCTTAAAGATGAAGTAACTTGCCCAAAGCCACACAACTGGTAAACAGCAGAGCCGAGATCCAAACCCAAGCTGGTCTGCTTCCCCCACCCCTGCTCTTAGCCACCACTGAAGCTGCAATACTGCCTCACACTTTACACCCGGCATCGAATTCTCGGGAGCACCACGTCCTCGCCTGACAAATCACAGCTACTGCATCTCAAGGAAGGAGTACGTACCTCCCAATCTTAATCATCTCTGGGAGAGAGATCCTTTGCCCCCTAACCATTGCCCCCCTCACCCACTCCTCTTCATCCCTTAACATACAGGTTGGTCAACAACCTGCCAGGTTAACTATGACTCTATTATCGCCAGAGCTGCGATGCCCCAGAGGGGATGGACACAGGCTCCTTGAAAGCAAGGACCATTTATTCCCTTCAGATCTATCTCCTCAGCTAGTGAGGCATTTACTAACTGCCCAATTAAATACAGTCATCCTTGGTCTCTTGGTAGGGGGTAGGGGGATTGGTTCCAGGACGCCCGAGGATACCAAAATCCGAGCATGCTCAAGACCCTTACATAAAATGACATAGTATTTGTGTATAACCTATAACACATCCTCCCTTATACTTTAAATCATCTCTAGATTACTTAGGAGACCTAATACAATGTAAATGCTACGTAAATCGTTGTAAACACAATGTAAACACTATCGCAAATTCAGCAAAGGAAAAGTTTTGCTTTTTGGAACTTTCTGGATTTTCTCCTTCTTGCATATCTTCAATCCGCGGTTGGTTGAAACAGATGCAGAACCCACGGATACGGAAGGCAACTGTAGTTATTTGTAGATATACAGCCAAGACAAGGACTGGTAAAGGATGGGAGTAACCATATTTCTCATAAACTCTGTGGTTCACTGTGAGATCCTGCCTTCTTAAAATGTGTCACTGGCAGACAGGCCACTGAACGGCCTCTGAGTCCCAGGTGCCATTCAATTCTGAATTCTCAGGGGACCCCAGGAGCCTGGGGCAGATAGAGGAGGGAGAAACATATATCATGTTATCCATATATTCATGTGGATTTTAAGTGTTTAGCTTTAATCACAATTGGTAGGTTTGATTTTTTAAAAATCCTTAGAAGTAATTTACATGAAAACATATGTCCTCACCAAAATTAGCATACGAATGTTCAGAGCAGCATTATTCAGAACAGCCAAAAGTGGAAAATAATCCAAATGTCCATCAACTGATGAATGGATACATGAAATGTGGTTATCTCCATAAAATAGAATATTATTCAGGGAAAAAAAAGAATGAAGGGGCTTCCCTGGTGGCGCAGTGGTTGGGAGTCCGCCTGACGATGCAGGGGACACGGGTTCGTGCCCTGGTCCGGGAAGATCCCACATGCCGCAGAGCGGCTGGGCCCGTGAGCCATGGCCACTGAGCCTGTGCGTCCGGAGCCTGTGCCCCGCAACGGGAGAGGCCACAACAGTGAGAGGCCTGCGTACTGCAAAAAAAAAAAAAAAAAAGAATGAAATACTGATACATACTACAACATGAATGAACCTTGAAAATTATGCTAAGTGAAAGAAGCCAGACACAAAAGACCGTGTATGGTATGAATCCATTTATATGAAATATCCAGAGAGAGAAAAAGCAGATTTGTAGTTGCCAGGGGCTAAAAGGAGATGGGGGAAATGGGGAATGACTGCTAATGTGTATGGAGTTTATTTGAGGGTGATGAAAATGTTCTAAAATTGATCATGGTGACGATTGCACAACTCTGAGAATATATTAAAAAATCATTGAATTATACAGTTCAAATGGGTGACTCATATAGTATATGAATTATACCTCAATAAAGCTGTTACAAATAAAAAGTAATTTACAGTGAACACAATTGTTTTCTTACAATTGATATTGACTTCAATTATGCCAACCATTGAGATGTCTTCTCTTCTAAGGTAGCTCTTTTTCACCTTGTTTACTCTTAAATCAGCTACTTTTCAAGGACACTTACTGATTTTATTTTCCTTTCAAGCCCACAAAAAAAAGGCACAAGGATTTTTTTTCAAATCTGAGATGTTTTTATGATCAAAGTGATACATTGTTAAAAATTCATACAATACAGAAATAGTATAATAAACATCAAACATCTACTCATAACCCCTTTCCCAAAGATTGACACTCTAATAGTTTGGTTTACAGCCTTCTGGAGTTTTAATGCATATATAAATATAAATGTAATTTGCACCAACTTGATCATCCAAATATACTGTTCTGAGACCAGCTTTCTTTCTTTGACAGTCTGTCATAGATAGCTTTCAATGACCAAACATTTTGATATACACCATAATTTTTAATACCTGCTTAATATTCTGTTGAATAGACAACCCCCCAGTTATAGCAGTCAACACCACATTAATGTGTTATTTAAGCTGTTGTTATGGTTTTGCTATGCTAAACAAGCTACAATGGACATTCTTTGAGATAAATTCCCAGAAATGGGAAGGCTTGGCCAAAGGAGTTGCATATTTTACATGTGGATGTATATTCCTCGATCACCTTCTAGAAAGGAGGCTAATTGAGAAGATCCTACAAAAAGAAGTATCTTTCCTACCTGGGCATCAAGAGCCAGGGGACAGGCAAGGGGCTCCATTCGGCTGTCCATCACTCCCCACCTGGAGGCAGAGGTGGGGACATCACATCTCTTCACGATTTCTTGTGTGTTTCCACAGGTGGGAACCAGGCAAATCCTTGAATTATAGCTATGTTTTCAATTCTAAGATTCCAAGGATTTCCCCTCTCAATTTCTAGTTCATGGTGATTTCCAAATTTAGACAAAATTCATTATGTCTGAAAGTAACTAGAAGAAAGTGTACGGTCACAGAGTACCGACTGAGGATAAGTTGACAGAACTCGTTAGAGCAAAAGGAATAACTTTCTGAGATTCCAAAGCACCACTTGATTTTTCTGATCTTCTCCACAACAAGCTCATGTTCGGAACCAGGCTTTCAAGATGGTCTAGCTCCATGGCCTAGCTCCATGGTAAACTTTAAAGCCTACTTTTCTCTAGTGAAACAGAAGTTATTGCCTCTTCCTCAGACACGTTGCACTTTCCTGTTTTGTGTCTTTGTAGTTAATAATAAAAAGCTGACACCATTTCCTGAGAATATATTATATGCCAGGACCCTGCTACGTGCTTTTGGTGGGATATTTAAGGTAATCTTCGAGCAGTTCTATGAGGCAAGTACTATTTCTCCCCATAAACATATAAGGGAAAATGAAGCTCAGAAAGGTTGAGTGACTTACCCAGAGCCACACAGCCGTTCAGAGAAACCAGGTCATCCTAATGCCAACGCTTCTGCTCTAAATCTCTCCCCTGCATTGCCTGTCATCCCCCACTCTCTCCAGCTCCCAACAATCTAAATCCCTCAAGATGCAGCTCAAATCCCGCCTCTTCTGACAGCTGCCTACCTTCAACCCAATGGAAGTTGTCTTTCATCATTCTGAATTGCTGCTGTCTGAACTCTGAAGGGAGTATTGTCCTCGACACAGTTTACCACTCCTTTTTTCAGTTTAATTCATTCAGTCATCCCTTCCTTCATGTCTTTTCAATGAGCCAGGCTCTGCCAGATGCCCAGCCCGCAGCCGCAGTTCTCAAGGAGGTGAGACCAGGGTTATATCTGCCCCTAGACTTCGGACTCATCAGAGGCAGGGGTGATGGTTACTCTCTGCATTCCCCGGAGTGGCGGCAGAGCCCACGAGGCACGCAGCAGACATTTCTGGGTTCATTGGTGAGTTGGATAGTCAATGGTAGTGCAGGGAGAGGGCTGCTTTCTCCCCCCAGAGCAGGGCCACTGGGTCTCTCCCTGTACCCCACGACCTACCTATTCTGTAAATTCACCCCTTCCTGCTCTGAGGCATTTCTCCTCTCACCCGGAAGGCAGCTCTGGCCAGATCATTTATCTCTGCGCCCTGTCTTCTGCAGAGAGGGACGTGCAGCCCAGCAGGTGCCAGATAACAAGCCCATTAAACCTCTGTCTCTGCTCTCAGCATGACCTGCAGGCACTCCCCGGTGTTTATCTTCCCTACCAAGCAGCTGGGTGGATGACGAGGGTCTCCCTCAACGTGAGAAAAGCAGGAAAGAGACTCTACCTGGAGCCCCAGGTCACAGAACATCAGGCACGGCACCCAATGGGGTGCCCCCCATCCTGAGGACCAAGGTTGGGCCCAGACTACGAGAAAAACCAAACCCTGATGTCTACCTCCATTCATCCTTCCGACGGCTCTTCTGGCCCAAGACACACACACACACACACACACACACACACACACACACACACACGGACAGCCCCTCCTTCCCTGGCCTCCTGACAGGAAAACTCAAAAGAGAATACATAAAGCAATTCTACTCCAAAAAAATTAATTTAAAAAAAAGAAAGAAAAAAATAAAAAGAAAAAAAGAACACAGGTGAGGGAAAAGCCAAGGAAACTACCTCGTACGAGGGAACTGGGGTAGGTGGTCCCCGATCCCCGTGCTGTAATTTGAGATCATTCAGGCAGGACTAACTCCTCAGCCACCTGCCACCAGGGTCTGAAAGTTCTCATTTAGGGTTGTTTTCTGAGATGGCCCCAAAGTCTCTCTTTGAGGGCTGGCTTCATGGCACTCGGAAGGGCCCTACACGTGGTTTTACGCTCTTCTAGGGCCATATTGAGATTCCTAACAATTTTTTAATGAGAGTGACCCTGTGTTTTCATTGTGCACTGGGCCCCGCAAATCACAAAGCTGGTCCTATTGATCACAGGGGAGCAAGATTCTTCAGGAAAAGGATGCAGGACGGAACAGGCTCTTGATGGGGGGATGGGGGCTGGTGAGGGCCAAAGGGCTGTCCCTGAGAGCTGGGGCAGCTTCACTGGCCCCACTCAGGCCCCAGCAGCTCAGAGAACCTAACTGAGGCCGGGCCACCCTGTGTCTTGTCCCTCCGCCACCAGCCTTTCCCAAGTCACCGAAGCCAGCAGAGCACTGAGAGCTTCTGGGTCTCACCGTGTCCCTGGGAAGACAACAGAAAGCGTCCCCCGAGTGTAAACTCGTGCAGCCACTATGGAGAACAGTATGGAGGTTCCTTAAGAAACTAAAAATAGAACTACCCTGTGATCCAACAATCCCACTCCTGGGCATATATCTGGAAAAGATGAAAACTCTAATTCAAAAAGATACATGCACCCCAGTGTTCATAGCAGCACTATTCACAATAGCCAAGATATGAAGCAACCCAGGTGCCCATCAAGAGATGACTGGATAAGGAAGATGTGGTATATATATACAATGGAATATTACTCAGCCATAAAAAGAATGAAATAAGGCCATTTTCAGCAACATGGATGGACCTAGAGATTATCATACTAAGTGAAGTAAGTCAGACAGAGAAAGACAAATATCATGTGATATCACTTCTATATGCAATCTAAAAAAAATACAAATGAAATTATATACAAAACAGAAACAGAATCACAAACATTGAAAACAAATTTATGGTTACCAAAGGGGAAGCCCAGGGAGGGATATATTAGAAGTATGTAATTAACAGATACAAACTACTACACATAAAATAGATAAGCAACAAGGATTTATTGTATAGCACAGGGAACTATATTCAATATCCTGGAAAATAATCTGAACTATATATATGTATATATAAAACTGAATCACTTTGCTGTACACCTGAAACCAACACGATATTGTAAATCAACTACACTCCAATTAAAAAAAAAAAAAGGCATCCCCCTGCCTCCCAGCCCTGGATGTGCACACGGCGTGTGATGGTGGCTCATCCCCACGGTTACACGCTTCTGTCCATCTACCAGGCCCTGGGCTCAGGCTCCAGCTGCAAATCCTTCTGCAGCCACCAGGCCCGTAACAAGGTCAACTCTAAGGAATGAGCTGTAGTTTGCCGGGTGCCTTCAGCCACAGCAAAATGGGACTGGAAGCCCCTGGTTCACTAGGGCTGAGCCCACCCCACAGAGAGCCCATTTCAGACTCCTTGTGATTCAGAGCCCAACTAGGGAGCAAAAATTCACCCCCAACCCCATTCCCATCAGAAGCCTTTCTCCCACCTCTGGGAAAACCAGCACCTTATTAAAGCGGGGAGTTGGGCCTGTGGAGTGAAAGTGGGAGCTCCTTTCAGGCAAGAGCCAGGCCTTAGACTCCTTTGCATCCCAGTGTCAAGCTCAGGGCCCTGCTAGGAAAGAAGGAAGGAAAGAGGGAGGGAGGGAGGGAGGGGAGGATTGCCTAGGCAGAACTATTTAGGATAGCGCCTAGGAAACTCTTCCAATCTCTTTCAAAACAGCCTGTCAGGGGCTTCCCTGCTGGCGCAGTGGTTGGGAGTCCGCCTGCCGATGCAGGGGACGCGGGTTCGTGCCCCGGTCCGGGAAGATCCCACATGCTGCGGAGCGGCTGGGCCCGTGAGCCATGGCCGCTGAGCCTGCGCGTCCGGAGCCTGTGCTCCGCAACGGGAGAGGCCACAACAGTGAGAGGCCCACGTACTGCAAAAAAGAAAAAAAAACAAAAAAACAGCCTGTCAGGTTCCACCAATATTACTGCGTTCTTTAAGGTCCTTTTGAAGCCTTCAGAAGCCCCAGTAAAATTCAAATATTCCTGGAAATAACTCTGTGAGCTTTCTTCCAGGGAGATAAAGGGTGGTGCTTGGAGTCTGGTGAAGGCAGGAGGGAGGCAGGGGGAGGGGGCGCACTGTGGAGGGGCCCCGTGCAGTCACCTGTGGCTACAGAGCCGACAGACGCGGCTCCAAGTGGCTCCTGAGCCGTGGCTTGCTGAGTTTTGCTTGTCCTAAGCTCCTTCCTGCCCCAGCTCCCCGCTGCCCCGGATCCTGAATCCCCCTCCCTTCCCGAGCAATAGAAAAGCAGGCCCTCCCTTCACAGAAGGGAAGAACCAAGCCGCATAGCGGGTGGGAGCACGGATGGCCGGCTGGCACTCCTGCAAAGTGTCCCCGAGCCCTGCCTTCCAGCCCCTCTTCCCAGCATCCTGCCTGCCTGTGTGGATGTCGGCCCAGCCCAGCCCACTGGGACCCCAAGGAGGCTGCGCTGAAACAGGTCTCCCACTCGGTCCTACCTTGGAGGGGCACCGGGAAAGAAGGACCTGGAGGGCCTGCCCCCGGACACTCCCTGGAAATCCGGTCCCACTCAGCAGAATGAGACCTCATTAGGAGAGCCTGCTGCAAAGCGGATTAGGCATCCCCGTGAGTTCCCGTCACGCGGTTGTTATTATCAGTACTTTTCATCATGATTCAGGACTCGTGAGTAGTTCGGAACCGGTGCCCCTCTCGCCAGCTGCAGCTGCCCTGGGATCAGCTGATCAGCACCAGGCCCCCCGCTAAATCCCCACTTCAAATCCACAAGCATGTGGATTCATCAAGGGCTTGGGCCTCTAGACCTGCGTAAAAGTGCAGGGGAGCCTCCCCTCCCCCAGAAGGGAGAATCAGCGCTGGCGGTCCTCGGGGAGGCCTCCGGAGGGGGCAGGGCCAGAGCTGGGTCTAGCAGGATGGGGACAGGGGCACCTGAATTGGGGGGTGCAGCAAAGGCAGCCAGAGATCTCTTTCTACCTTAAGCACGTCTCTGCTCCCCTGCCTGGTCCTTAATAGTCTGGAAGTTTCCCTGTAACTGCCCCCAAAGCAGCAAAAAGCATTCTCCTGTGAATTCTAGGGATCAAAGTGGTCTTTTCTACCCTCCCCTAAGTTCCACCATAGACCTGGGGAGTGAGGATAATGCATCTCAGGTCCTCTTCACACCTGCTGCTGCAACCAGTCAGAGGGCAGCCTCCAGGGTCCTCACCCTCCACAATGGGAGAGGCCACAACAGTGAGAGGCCCGCATACCGCAAAAAAAAAAAAAAAAAAAAAAAAAAAAAAGTATTATCAAAAAAATAGAAAGAATGGATGTTAGGGGAAAGTATTGCAGATGAGATATTTTCAAGGAGGAAGTGGTCAACAGCATCAAAAACAGAGAGATTAAGGGTCACCTTTATTTGAATGAGGTGGGATGGTAATAGCCATCCATCCTACGGTTATTACGGGGGGGTCCATCTAGAAATTCTTTTGGAAATTGTGGTACCCAAAGGGAGTCAAACCATGCCTAGGCTTTGGACAGTCTGTGTGAGCAGAAGTGCATATGTGTGAGTACAGGGGATCACATGGCCACAGTGAATTTTAGGAAACTCACTCTGGCCTCAGAGTGGGGATGCAGTGAAGGAGCCAGGGGCAGGTGACAAGAGCAGGGGGAGGCTCTCACAGGTACTTGGGAGACCTCATCCATGTGATAGTGGTGATGGTGGCCAGGGATGGAGAAGAGGATAGAGTGAGCAATATTAAAGAGGATAAGACAGGGCTTCCCTGATGGCGCAGTGGTTAAGAATCCGCCTGCCCATGCAGGGGACATGGGTTCGATCCCTGGTCTGGGAAGATCCCACATGCCGCGGAGCAACTAAGCCTGTGCGCCACAACTACCGAGCCTGCGCTCTAGAGCCCATGAGCCACAACTACTGAGCCCGCGTGCCACAACTACTGAAGCCCACGTGCCTACAACCTGTGCTCTGCAACAAGAGAAGCCACTGCAATGAGAAGCCCGCTCAGCGCAACGAAGATCCAATGCAGCCAAAAATAAATAAATAAAACAAATAAATTTTTTTTAAAAAAGAGAGAGGATAGGACAGCAGGACTGGGGAGTGTTTGGAAATGAAGGGTGAGGAGGGGAGGTACCCTGGATGTGAGGGCAGGACTGGACAGCCCCCACCAGCCACCATCAAGGATGAGGGCCCTGCCAGAACTCTCCTTCCCTCCCCAGCCAGTTCATCCACTGCTGAGATGCCAGTGATGTCAGATGTGCTGCCACGGTCAGGATGACTAACTATTCACCGTGGAAAGGAAATTGCATATACACGTGTGGGAAACGCTTCAGGCTCCAGCTGGCTCCCCCGGTGCGGGGAGGAGGGTGAGCTCCAAGAGGAAGGAACTAAAGGGGAGACATGCTCCCCCATTAAATTTTTTATAAAAATGCAAGTAGAAGAGAATTTTGCCCCAAGGAGCAGCTGGAGCACAAGAACAGGATCCTAAGTCTTCATTTTGGAGGCAGCTCCCTCAGTGGCTGGTGATTTTTCTTCTGGAAGGTAAAGTGTTTGCAGTCCCTGTTCCAAGAACTTGGACCCCAAGTCCTTTTTTTTTTTTTTTTCTCCCAGACTTTGGCTTTGGTCGAATAGGCAATGCTGGAATCCTTTCTGCAGGAGAGTGGACCCAGTTGCACTCTTGGCCACGCTTCCTTGGCCCTGGCTCCAGTTTGGGGGGAAAGGGAGAGAGCTGGGGGACGGATGGAGTGGAGAACACACAAGGGGATGACAGAGGAAGGATGGACCGCTCTTCCAACAGCCCCTGGAAGGAAGGACAGGAAGGAGAGTCCTGGCAAAACACCTAATCCCCTGCCTCTGCGTTCTCGCTCAGCATCCTCAGGCCTGAACTTCTTGCCCTCGTCTGACTCTAGGGGAGGAGGAGGTGGAGAAGCTGCGGACGAACATGTTTCCAAGACCCGCTCCACCAAAACACAAGCCACCGATCTGGAAAACACAGCCCCTGGCTCACCACAGCTGCACCTGCCTCCGCCCACACAAGTGAGGCGACTCCGTTTGTGTCTCCAGGATGTGGTCCACATCCAACCCTGACGTCCAAGGAAAGAGGACCGGGAGCTGCAGTTGGCTGGAGGATGTCTACGCTCAATGCTTTGGCCTTCTCTGCCCCAAAGCAGCAGGAGAATCTGGGAAGAGTCAAACTAGAGGTCCCGGTTACTATTTTCGGAAGATGCTCAAGGAAATCTGTTCTTCCATCTATAAACCTCTCCACCCAATCACCAGGAAGGCCATAAGGTCAAAAGCGGCCTTTTGGTTCATACTCCGCCCCTTCTTCCCTCTCACTGAGCACCAAGAATAACTTCCTGCTGGGGGTGAGGTGGGTAAAAACAGATTTAATTACAGTTTCTGTTTCTGACCTCACTCCCCCACCCCAGGGGCCGCCATGCTGCCCTGCCTGGCTGTGGTGTCAATGAAAGGGCACCAGCCTGGCTGACACCACCGCAGGCCAAGACGCCACCCAGAGAGAGCCTGGGAGCTGGAGGGTCATCTATCTTCAAGGCCAAGCTCACTCGTTCTCACGGCAATCCCTGAGCAATCCCTGAGCATTTGGTCTTGGAGTATCTTCTTCAGATGCCTAAGGCAGGATGGAAGGGGCTTCTAAGTCTTTGAAAGAGAGGGTAGTTTTCCCCTGGATATCTCTAGGCCAGCATTGCCTTCTCCTCCAGTTCCCAAATCTCACCCCTTACCCCCCCTACCCGTACCCTGACCGCATCCTTGCTGCTCTGTGGCAGTCCATCAGGACTGCTTCCTGCTAAGTGCTTTCTCACACGCAGTTCTCAGCAGCGTGAAATGGGGTCTCGTATTGTGTGGCCTGCCCTCCATTGTTGACAAGCCCAGGTAACACACCTCTCTGGATCCTCCACCCTCACCTCCGGCTTCCAATGGAAAAATTTTAAAAGTCCAGGATTCCCCAAGCAAACATTTTGCAAGTCATGCTCTGCCCATGGCCAGCCCTTAGCTATCCTCTTAAACTCTGCAAGCAGGTGAAGAGGGCCCTTCTCCCCACAAAGCCCCCCTAAACTCCTTACAGTTTGAACCTGGTCATGAGATGTTTCTGGAAAATGAAGGCTGATCCAGGAGGGGCTTCTATGGTGCTGTGTGAAAGCTATTTTTCTGATTTGGGACCTCACCCACTGGGATTCCGTTAACAGCCTTTGTTGTCCAAGAATGTGAGTTAGGAATCCCTCCAGGAGGTAGGAGGGGTGATTTAAAGGAAGAAGAGAATAAAAGCTTTTAGACATGGTCCCTCCGTGCCAAGAATGGCTCCAGAGGCTTACAAGTGCTCGCAGGCCCATCAAAGGGAAGCCGGGGCCGATAACGCTGTTTGTTGACTCGGTGAAATACTACATCTCAGGGTTATTGCCATTGAAAACATCTCCTCTATCTGGGATCTTTTCTACACCAAGCACACAATTGCTTCATTCATCTCCTCAGAGGAATCTGTCACCAAATCCATAAGCTGCCTCTGCCAGCAGGCGGGTTGGGACACCCACCTGCCCAGCCTCCGCCCACTGGGATGAGACAAGGATGCGGTTAATAAACCCCAGATTCTCTCCCACCCTGCAGGCAGCACACGCCTCCCTCCCCCGACCTAGCCCAGCCCGCCTCACCGTCAGAAAGAACCAAAGCAAGGGCAGAGGGACGGGAGCGGGAATTTGGTCTCAGTGTTCAGGGAGCTTCACATACACATACGATGTACTCCTCTGCCCAAGAAAGGAAATCTAACCTCACAGTGTGCCTTCTATGTGCCAGACATATGCTATGTCACACGACTGAGCTTTACAACGACCCAGTGAGGCTGGTCTTTCATGGAGGAAAAAGTTGCCCAAGGTCACAGTAGCAAGAGTAGGACTCAAACTCCCGCCCCTGATGGGAAGGATGTGGGCAAACCAATGCGAATCTGAGCTCTGTGTCACCTGCCTCTTTACCGAGGGTAGCAATGGTACCTCCGCACCCCACCTCTCAGCCCTGTGCAGAGGGGAATCGCGCGTAAGTCTAAGTGCGCTGTAACCTGGAAAGCACTGGCCAGATGTCAATGGGCTGTGACTTCCTCGAGGGCGGCAGGGTGTCCTGCTTCATCTCCGTGTCCTGGTACCCAGGTCACCTTCTATGGATGTCGGGGTGGGATGAAGCAGTGCCCACCTCACGGGCCATGGGGAGAAGGGAGAGACCTCCGCATGGTGCGGTGGGGTGTAGAGATAGATTGGGGCTGGAGGGGTGGCAGGGGAGCCAGGCCTCACGTGGCGGACCACCCCGAGGGAAGATTAAGCACGTGCTCTGCTCTGGGAGTGGGAAGCGGGTCAGGGGACCCCCCCACCACAAGGCTAGTCAGGCAGATCAGCAAAATCTGCTGAGGTCTTACAGGAAGAGCCACGTGACCTTGTCAGAAGAGGTGAGAGCTGAACTGAAGCCCAAAGCACTCTCACTCTGACGGGACAGTGGGGCAGGCAGAGGGGTGATGCCTGCCTGATGCCACCTTAAAGGAGCCCTGCAGCTCCTAACAGAAAGGCAGCCCCTGCCGCCCGGGTTTGACTCATCTATGAGCAAAAAGCAGCTGCTCTGGGCAGGTTTTAGCTGGGGGGAGGGGGGTCTCCCCAGACCCAGGTCAGCCTTGTAGGGAGGGGACTCCTGCCAGAGACACCAACATCACCATCACCTCACACCTCTGGGGTCCCCTCTGCCCCCTGTGAGAGAGGCTGGATCCCCAGGGCTCTTCTCTGTACCTATTAGTGCACTGACTGCTTTCTGAGTTTTGTTGCAGGCCCTGCGGTCCTGTCTCTTCCTGGAGAAGAACCGAGGGCGGGGCCCTTATGCCTCCTGTGTCCTCTCAGCAGCTCCCACGGGGCCCCGCCTGGCGAGTGTGCATCACGGACAGCCGTGAAGATGAAGGTGGGTTCAGGTGAGGAAGGGGATGAACGCAGAGGAAGGTCGGAATGGCCCGCTTATCCCATCGCCCCCTGCCCTGCCCGCCCACCGCCCACCCCAGGCTCCACCAGCGCCCCCCCGCCCGACATGGCCCCCCGGGGTGCCAGGCACATTTCAGGCCTGCCCCCCTCTCCCCAGGTCCCCAGGTCCCCAGGTCAGCCGGGTGTGAGCCCGAGCGCCGCCTCCCCGCCCCGGCAGGAAGCGCTGCCGCGGCTTCACCGCATCTGCACCACGGCCATAATTGAGCCTCGCTCTCTGGAGTGATTTGTGTGTCGAAAATACGCCCAGGCTGTGAAGGAAGGCGGTAGGAAGCTCAGTCTCCTGTCTTCCTGCTCAACCAGAGGGAGACGAAATGTACTACCACGGGCTCCCCAGTCTGCAAAACCGCGTCTGATTTCAGAGGAGATTTGTAACAGGCATCAGCGCGGGCCAGTGCTGGGGGACCGGGCTCCCGGCGCTCCCTCCCGCCCGGCCTCCTCCTCCTCCGCAGCTGCGGCTTAACCGGCGGGGGACCTGAGGACCAGGTGCCTGACAAGCCCTGGCGTTTAAGAGTAGCTGCTCCGGCTCCTTCCCAGGAGAATCTGGGGGGAATTTTCCACTGCCCAGTTCAATGGAGCTCTCACCTGCCCTGACTGGTCACAGTGAGGAGAGCAGGAAGGTGGGGAACCCGCACGGAAGCCCCACCACCACCCGCCACATCCTGCAGCATCCGTGCGCGTCCCGAGTAGGTTGTGTTTGTTTCCCCTGGGCCCCAGCCCCCCCTCACTATCCCCTGGCCCTGGAACGCCGGGGTGTGTGAAGGTGCTGTCGGTGGGAACCAGGCACCCTCTGGATAAGAACGAGAGGGTCAAGGACCGGGTTTCAGGGAGCGGGGACAAAAGCCAGTGTGAGTCGCCTCCCTCGCTAAGACACCCGGCGTGGGTGGATGCTCCCTCCCTCTCTCCCTCCCAGCCTCCCTGCCTCTGCTCCTCCCTCCCCCCCTCCCCGGAACCGCTCCCACCCCCAGCCCTGAGCCGCTGATGCCCTCTGGGTTCTGTTTTCATTCCAGGCTGTGGATCCGGTCGTGGGAAGCAGGTAGGAAACCATGATTCTGGAGGTTAAATGAAGAATTATATTTAGTGCTCACAGAAAGCCAAATATTGGGTTAGCAGCCAGAAATGGAGAGGGAAAAAACCCAAAGCAAACAGCAGAGGAAAGAAATTCCGACCAGACAAGGTCGCTATTCATTCTTCTAGTCCCAGGTGCAGGGGCCTGCAGGGGTGAGACCCGCTGAAAGTAAGCAGCCCGTCCTGTGTTTGTGGCTACGGACAAACGCGTGGACCCCAGACTTTGATGAGCCCCCAAACTCTGATCCCTTACTGCCTGTCCCCGTGGGACCCAGGGACTCTCAGCCCTGCCCGCAAAGATTGTCCATATCTCCACGGGCAGTGGTACTCCAAGCTCACTGTGTGGACCCCAAAGCCCTTTGGGAGCCAGGGGTGGTGGGGTGAGGAGGCGGAGAGCAAAGTGAAATGTCCCTGGTTTGACCTCGAGTGAGTGATTTAACCTCCCTGAGCCTCACGTGTGGAATGCAGGGTTGGATTATGGTTTCACAGCTCCTAACATTCTATTATTCTGTTTCTGCCTAAAATAAATAATAAGAGTAAGAGCGGGAACGAGACCGTGACAGCAGCAGTTCCTATCTGCTTCCATCAGAGCTTAGGGGGAGGCCCAGACATAACGTGCTGTGTTTCAGCCTATATCCCCCACACCCGCTGGGGAACCTAACCCTAACCCTAACCCTATCCCCGGACTTCGACCCTCCGCAGAGTGAACTCTGGGATCTGAGCTGACTCCACTGGACTCCAGGGATGTTTCTGGAACCTGCTCTGACTGCTGTGAAGTCAGATAACAGCCTGGGCTGGGGGAGGACTGGAGGTTCCGGAAGAGGTTGAGAGGAGGTGGGGGAGAGAAGGGACCGAAGGAGGAGCCATCGCAGGCCCCGCCCAGCCCCCTCCCCCCAGCCAGCATCTTCTGTGGGATCACGGGAGAAGGCAGTTTATCCTGCTAACTCCAAGGCTCATTTGTATCCAGCCTCTGGATTTTCTAATTATCTTCCCCTCCTATGGATTTCTCCCGCGGGGGAGACCTACGGTAGGAGGCTGGATCCCAGGTAATGAAGGACCTTTAAAAGCAAAGTTGCTAGTCAGGGGGCAAAGGACTGAATTCTGACCAACCAGAAAGGAAAGACTGCTCCTAAGTCTATCTGTTTGTCTCTATTTATTTCTCAAATGCTTGACTCTCTCCGCCTCCCATGCCTTAGTTTTCTCTAAGGGGCCCAAGCTTCTGGCAGAATCCAGGCACCCACACAACCTGTGGGCAGGAAACACCAGCCTGAGGACTAGCATTTCCTGTAAACTGATGAACGCTCACTCCAAAGAGCTCAGCCTGAGGGCAGACCTGCCTACTAGCTCATCCCCCACCCATCCCCATCCTCCCAGGTTCCAGCCCTCATCAGCAGGGACTCAGAAACGGGTGTCTGTCTGGTGAGTCAGGACCAGAACCTCGGGAGAGGACACACAGAGCCACCCACTGACAAAATTGTGAAATAAAATGAATTCCCACAAACCTGACCTTTCTTTCGCATGCCTTAAGCTCAGCAAATTACACCACCTTCCACCAGTCTCCCAGAAACTAAAAGTCGTCCTTGCCATCCATCCAATCCGCCACCTATTTATCTCCCAGATTTATCTCTGAAATCTCACCAGCCCCACTACAATGGTATTGGGAGGATAAAGGGACAAAAGAGTATCTGCATGTGTTGAGAAGGAAGGGAGAGAGCCCTAAAGCCTTATTGTCCATGGAGGGAAGTCTATCAATAATACCTAGAGTTGGGCTTCCCTGGTGGCACAGTGGTTGAGAGTCCGCCTGCCGATGCAGGGGACACGGGTTCGTGGCCCGGTCCGGGAAGATCCCATGTGCCGCGGAGAGGCTGGGCCCATGCGCCATGGCCGCTGAGGCTGCGCGTCCGAAGCCTGTGCTCCGCAACGGGAGAGGCCACAACAGTGAGAGGCCCGCGTACCGCAAAAAAAAAAAAAAAATAATAATAATAATAATAATACCTAGAGCTGAAAAATAAAGAGACAGGAATAGAAGCATATTATTTAGCGATATAGAGATAAACGCCAAAAAAATCAGAAGAGTTGAAAAACGTTGCCTCTGGAGAAGGGGAAAGGAGAGGCAGGGAGTAGGGGTCCACCGTTTTTGTTTTGTTTTTTTTTTTTTTTTTGCGGTATGCGGGCCTCTCACTGTTGTGGCCTCTCCCGTTGCGGAGCACAGGCTCCGGACGCGCAGGCCCAGCGGCCATGGCTCACGGGCCCAGCCGCTCCGCGGCATA
The DNA here is from genome assembly GCF_025265405.1 of Mesoplodon densirostris. Classification (NCBI taxonomy): domain Eukaryota; kingdom Metazoa; phylum Chordata; class Mammalia; order Artiodactyla; family Ziphiidae; genus Mesoplodon; species Mesoplodon densirostris. Next base: position 29,717,567 of record NC_082680.1, on the reverse strand, counting down.
TGGGATCCTCCCAGACCGGGGCACGAACCCGTATCCCCTGCATCGGCAGGCGGACTCTCAACCACTGCGCCACCAGGGAGGCCCGGGTCCACCGTTTTTCATAACAAGTCTTACAGAGCTACTTAACTTTTTCGTTTATAGGTATGTATGATTTCAAGCAAAGATGAGCTAAAAAAAAAAAAAAAAAAAAAAAAAAGATAAGAGCAGAAATTACCAAAACAAAAAACCAAAGAAACAACAGAAAGGATCAATGTAAAATGCTGGTCCTTGAAAGAAAATTCTAAACCAGACAAATCTCTAGCACACCTGACCATTAAAAAAGAAAGAAAGAAAGAAAGATCCACTAACAAACAAAATTAGGAATAAAAAATGTACAGTCTCCACCTACACAGAAAATTTTCAAATACAGTGAATGACTTTGTGTATTTGAAAACTCAGATGAAATGGATAATTTTCTAGAAATAAATAAATTACCAAAGTTGGTGCAAAAATAACTAGAAAGCTATTAAATATTTTAAATTGTTAATCAGAGGTCTCTCACCCTAAAAGATATCTGGCTCAGATGGTTTTAGAAGCTCATTTTCTTAAACTTTAAGGCACAAGTAAATTCTTAAACAAATGTCATGCTCCCAAATCCTTCTGATAAAATTTTTGCAGGACACAGGATCACCCACCTATAAGCTACGTTTCCCAGCCTCCCTTACAACTAGGCGTGGCCACCTTTAATTATGAGCAGAAGTGGTTGGCTACTTCTCCACCACTTGCCGTGTTAGTTCCCTAGGGCTGCTGTGACAAAGTACCACAAACTGGGTGACTTCAGCAACAGAAATTTATTCTCTCACAGTAGAGGGAAGCTAGAAGTCTGAGATCAAGGAGTCGTTGCAGTTGGTTCCTTCTGAGGGTTATGAGGGAAAATCTGTTCCATCCCTCTCTCCTAACTTCTGATAGTTTACTGGAAATCTGTGGTATCCCTCGGCCAATCTCTGTCTTCATGTTTGCGTGGCATTCTCCCTGTATCACTTCATCTCAACTGCAACCCCTTTATTAGTTTGCTCAGTTATATCTGCAATGACACTGGTTCCAAATAAGGTCACATTTTGAAGTACTGCGGGTTAGAACTTCAACATATGAATTTGAGGAGCACAATACTTGCTTAAAAGGAAATCGCTTGTCCTCCAGTTTCTTATTTTCCCCTTCCCATTGGCTGGAGCAAAGACACAGAACTGAACCACCTTTGACCATGTAGATGAAGACAGATACCTTAGGAGATGACAGAAACATAAAATGGAAAACCCCTGGGTCTCCACATGACTACACGGAGGAGATCTGGACCATTCATTTCCAGACTGTGAGTGAGAAAGAGACTTCCATCTTATTTAAGCAACTGTACTTGGGTGGCTTTTTTGTCATAGGAGCTTAGCTTTTACCCCAAAAAATACAGCTACTCAACTTACTTTATAAGAATCTTAACTTTAATACCAAAACCCAATAAGCACAGAATAAACAGAAAAAATGTAGAAGCATATCACTTATAATCATAGATGCAGATAAAGAAATGCTAGCAAATTAAATTCTAGGAAATATACATTAAAAATAAAGCATGACCTAGTGTGTTTGTCTCAGTAATTCAAAAATGGAATAGTTCAACAGAAAATCTATTAAGTTTTGCTAATTTAACAGATTAAAAGAGAAAAAACCCACTTAATTCGCACAATAGATTCTGAAAAAATATTTACTGAAGTTCAATACTCATACAATTGGGTACACAAACAAAGTGCATAGTTAATGATGGGAAGGATTTCTTGTTATTTGTTTGGTAATAGCACTACAGTTATTTTTCTTTTTTAAAGAATTCTTATCTTTTAGGGATAGACACTAAAATGTTTACAGATAACATGGTGTAATATCTGACATTTGTTTCAAATGACACAGAATGGGGAGAAGTTAGCAGAGTACGGATAAAACAAGATTGACCATGTGCCAACAGTTACTGAGGCTGTGTAATGAGTAGACAGAGGTTTATTATACTAGTCTGTATGTCTTTTTTTTTTTTTTTTTTTTTTTTTTTTGCGGTACGTGGGCCTCTCACCGTTGTGGCCTCTCCCATTGTGGAGCAACAGGCTCCGGACACGCAGGCTCAGTGGCCGTGGCTCACGGGCCCAGCCGCTCTGCGGCATGTGGGATCTTCCCGGACCGGGGCACGAACCCGTATCCCCTGCATCGGCAAGCGGACTCTCAACCACTGCGCTGCCAGGGAAGCCCCAGTCTGTGTGTCTTTATATGTTTAATTTTCCTATAACGAAGAGTTAAGAACATTCAAACTCATTCATGACTTTAAAAGAAAGTAGGAACAGAAGTCAATGTCCTTAACCTGACAAAAGTCATCTATCAAACTTAGAGGAAAACTCACTTTTGTAGGGAAACTTAAAAGCATTGCCATTAAGTTCAAGAACTAGACAAAGATGCCTGTTGTTGCTGCTTCTACCCAACTACTGGAGGTCCTAACCTATGCAAGAAAAGAAAGAAGAGAAAGAAGATATATAAGTATTGGGGGTTGAGGGAAGAGACAAAACTATCCCTATGTACAGATAATATGATAGTATATAGAAAATCCCAAAAAACCTGACAAACTATTAAAACTAATAGTAGAGCTCAGCAAGGAAATCTAATTTTTTAAAAACATGATATTCACAGTAACAACAAAAATGATCCGGTATCCAGGAATACTTCTAATAAAAGATTTGTTTTCTGAAGAAAATTATAAAACATTATGAAAAACCTAAGAGGAGACTTGAATAAATGGATAGGTATATCATGTTTATGGAGAGGAGGACTGACTCTTGTAAAGATATCAATTACCCCAAAATTAATATATTAATTCAATGCAATGCCAGTCAAAATTCCAACCAGATTTTTCTTGTAACTTGACAATCGTATCCTAAAATTCGTGTGAAAGATCAAGTGTCAAGAAAAGCTAAACAATTTTGAAAAGCAAGGTGAGAGACCTTCTTCTAAATCCATAATAGTTATTTCAGTAAGATTACTGAGTAGGAATAGACAATCAGACCAATGAAATAGAATAAAGAGCCCAGAAACCCACATATCTTTGGAAATTTGATATATGACAGAGGAGATATCCCTAAACATCAGTAACGAAAGAATGAATTATTTGGTAAATGGTACTAGGGCACTGGTTATTCACCTGGAAAAAAAATTAGATGTCTACTTCACAGCATATAGAACACATAAATTCCAGACGTTCAAAAGACATAAATATAAAAAAGGAAAGTTTTTAATTTTCAGAAGAAAATGTAAGAGGAAACAAGAAAATACAGTAGGATACCTTTATGACCTCAGTATTGAAAAGGAGTACTTAAATAGAACATAAAAGCCTGACCCATAAAGGAAATGGTTGATAAATCTGACTCTAATAAGATGTAAAGCTTCATTAAAGAAGAGAAAACCTCTAAAAATTTGAAGACCAGGACTAGGAAAAGATATGTGCAACATACACAATAAGAGTTTAGGGAATTCCCTGGTTGTCCAGTGGTTAGGACTCGCATTTTCACTGCTGAGGGCAATCCCTGGCAGGGAACTGAGATCCCACAAGCTGCGTGGTGTGGCCAAAAAAAACAAAGAAAGAAAGAAAGAAAGAAAAAGAAAGAGTTTAATAAACTAACACAACATTGTAAATTAACTATACTTCAATTTTAAAAAAATAGTTTAATATCAGTATTTTATCCATACTTTATAAGGACCTCTTAAAGATCAGTTTAAGAGAGGTTCCATTTCCCGTGGATGGAGTAAGCATGCCCTGCCTGCCTCCGCCATTGAATGCAACTATAAATCCCACACAGATTGCGTGGGGCAGTTAGCTCTCCAAGGACACTGAAAAGTAAGTGGTAATAAGCTGATGGGAGAAGGATGCCAGAATTCAAAGTTCTACCCAGTCAGTGGTGAGGGTACCTATTTTTCCCCTTTGATATCACCTGCCCTGAAGGAAACCCAAAACCCAGAAGTACATACTAGATGAGGACAGGAAGAGCTCCCAGGGAACCCTTTTCCTGGTCTGTAGAAGGGGAAAGGGGTCAGAAAGGGTTCAGTATTTTTGTTGTTGCTGTTCTCTTTTTTAGCTCTCTCCCACTCCAATCGCCAGGTATTACCAAAGTGAAGGCATGATATTGGCAAGTGCCAAAGCCCCGAGGGACACAGAGGAGCGGTGGTCTCCAGAGTGGGGGGCAAATTTGCTGTTTGTTACTCTCTGATTTGAATGACTGAAGATTTCTCATCAGATACCATGGAGGCCAGAAGGAGGAGGAACAACAGTTTTCAAGTGCTAAAAGGAAAAAAACTGAGCCACGAATTCTATATCCAATCCAACACAATGCTTATCAAAGTTCCAACTGTGTTTTTTGTCAGAAATAGACAAGCCGACCCTAAAATTCATACAGAATTACAAGGGACCTTTAATAGTCAAATCAATTTTGAAAAAGAGGAATAGGGAGTTTCCTGGTGGTCTAACGGTAAAGAAGCTGCCTTACAATGCAGGGGACGCAGGTTGGGGAACTAAGATCCCACGTGCCACGGGGCAACTAAGCCTGCGTGCCACAACTACTGAGCTTGGGCACCTCAACTAGAGCCCACATGCCACAAACTACAGAGCCCACGCACTCTGGAACCCACATGCTGCAACTACAGAGCCCATGTTCCCTGGAGCCTGTGCACCACAACTAGAGAAGAAAAAACCCACATGCCACAACTAGAGAGAAGCCCACGCACCACAAAAAAGAACCTGCCTGATGCAACGAAAGATCCTGCGTGCCGCAACTAAGGCCCAACACAGCCAAAACTAAATAAAATAAATAAATAATAAATCTTAAAAAAAAAAAGAAAAAGAGGAATGAAGTTGGAGGACTCATACTTCCCACTTTCAAAACTTACTACAAAAATACAGTAATCAAAAAAGTGTAGTACTCAACAGACGAATGGAAAAAGATGTGATACACACACACACACACACACACACACACACACACACACAATGGAATATTACTCAGCCATAAAAAAGAATGAAATAATGCCATTTGAAGCAACATGGATGGACCTAGATATAATCATACTAAATGAAGTAAGTCAGAAAGAGGAAGACAAATATCATATGATATCACTTATATGTGGAATCTAAAAAGAAATGATACAAATGAACTTATTTACAAAACAGGAATAAACTCACAGACATAGAAAGCAAACTTATTGTTACCAGAAGGGAAGGGAGGGGGGGTAAATTAGGAATTTGAAATTAACAGATACATAATACTATATATAAAATAGATAAACAAAAAGGACCTACTATATAGCACAGGGAGCTATGTTCAGTATCTTGTAACAACCTATAATGGAAAAGAATCTGAAAAAAATATATACTCTTTATTATATGTATTCTATATAATATATATTATATATTATATATACATATATATAACTGAATCACTTTGCGGTACACCTGAAACATTGTAAATCAACTATATTTCAATAAAAAAAGAACAGTGTAGTACTGGCATAAGGATAAACATATAGATCAAGGGAATAGAACTGAGAGTCCAGAAATAAACCCATTTATCTATAGTCAATTGATGGTTGACAAGGGTGTCAAGACTGTTGCATGGAGGAAAGAATAGTCTTCAACAAATAGTACTGGAACAACTAGATAACTAAAAATACAAAAGACTGAAATTGGGCTCTTACCTCACATTATATACAAAAAATAACTCAAAATAGATCAAAGACCCAAATACAAGCATTAAAACAATAAATTTCTCAGAATAAAACATAGATGTAGCTCTCTGTGGTCTTAAATTTGGTAATAAAGTCTTAGATATGACACAAAAGGCATAAGCAACAAAATAAGAAATAGATAAATTGGACTTTATCAAAATTTTAAACTTCTTTAAATCAAAAGACACTGTCAAGGAAACAAAAAGACAATCTGCAGAATAGGAGAAAATATTTATATATCATATATCTAGTATCTATGATATATAAAGAACTCTTACAACTCAACAACAAAAAGACAAATAAACCAATTCAAAAATGGACAAAAGACTTGGCCAGACACTTATCTAAAGAAGATATACAAATGGCCAATAAGCACATGAAAAGATACTCAACATCATTAGTTATTAGGAAAATACAAATTTTAAAAAAACAGTGAGATACCACTTCACATCCATTAGGTTGGCTACAATAAAATAAAATAAACAGGAAATAACAAGTGTTAGTAAGGATGTGGAAAAATTGGAACCCTCATACTTTGCTGGTGGGAATATATAATGGTGCAGCCACTGTGGAAAACATTTTGGCAGCTTCTCAAAAAGTTAAACATAGAATTATTATATGACCTAGCAATTCTATTCCTAGATCTATATCCAAGAGAATTGAAAGCAGGTGTTCACACAAAAACTTGTACACAGATGTTCATAGCAGCATTATTCATAATAGCTGAGAAGTGAAAACAACCCAAATGTCTGTCGACTGATGAACGGAAAAACAAAATGTGATATATCCATACAATGGAACATTATCTAATCATAGGAAAGAATGAAATATTGATACAAGCTACAACGTGGATAAACCTCGAAAACACTGTGCCAAGTGAAAGAAGCCAAACATAAAAGTCACATATTGTATGGCTCCATTTATATGAAATGTCCAGAATAGGTAAATCCACAAAGACAGAAGGTAGATTAGTGGGAATGGGGAGAGGGGGAAATAGGGAGAAACTGCTTAATGAGTAGAATTTCTTTTTTGGGGTAATGAAGATGTTTTGGAGGTAGATACTGGTGATGGTTGAGCAACATTACGAATGTACTAAAAGCCACTAAATTGTGCAGTTTAAAATGGTTAAAAGGGTAGATTATCTATCACATGAATTTTATCTCAGTTTTTAAAAAAGCATTCTAAATCCAGTGAAAATATTCTTCAAGAATGAGAGTGAAATAAAGATATTCTCAGATAAAAGAAAACTAAGATAATTTGTCATCAGCAGACTTGTTCTAAAATAAATGCTAAAGGGATTTCCTTGGCAGTCCAGTGGTTAAAACTCTACACTTCCAGTGCAGGGGGTGCAGGTTTGATTCCTGGTCGGGGAACTAAGATCCCAGATGCCACACAACCCAAAATAAATAAAAATAAAATAAATGCGAAAGAAAATTCTTCAAGCTAGGAGGAAAATGATACCTAAAAGAAATTTGGGGCATCAGGAATGAAGAAAGAGAAAAATGGTAAATAGAATAGAGTATTTGTCTCCTCTTAAGTTCTTTAAAATATATATGACAATTGAAAGCAAAAATTATAACATGGTTCAGTGAATTTCTGGTGTACATAGATGTGATACACATGACAACTACAAGATGAAGGGAGAAGGTAAAGGAACCTATAGGGTGGTAAGCTTTCTACATGTTACATGAAGTGGTAAAATATTAAATATATATTATAATCCCTGGAGAAACCACTGAAAACAATTATTTAAAACTATGCAAAGAGACATAGTTAAAAGCTCAACAGATAAATTGGAATACAAAATACTAAAAATGTTGACCTAGTTTTTTTTTTTTTTTTTTTTTTTTTTGCGGTATGCGGGCCTCTCACTGTTGTGGCCTCCCCCGTTGCGGAGCACAGGCTCCGGACGCGCAGGCTCCGGACGCGCAGGCTCAGCGGCCATGGCTCACGGGCCCAGCCGCTCCGCGGCATATGGGATCCTCCCAGACCGGGGCACGAACCCGTATCCCCTGCATCGGCAGGCGGACTCTCAACCACTTGCGCCACCAGGGAGGCCCTGACCTAGTTTTAAACATATCAATACACATATGAAATAAAAGTTGTCTAAAATGACAGGGATTGTCAGATTCAATTTAAAATGAAACAAACAACAAGATCCAACTATTTGCTGTCTACAATTTTGTAGTATAGGTACGTTAAAAGTAAAACAATGGAAAAAGAAATACCATGCAAACACTAGTCAAAAGAAAGGTGAAGTGGCTGTATTAATGTTAGACGAAAGAGACTGCATAGCAAGGATAATTTCCAAGAATAAAGAGGAGCAGTATACAATAATTAAAGAATCAATTCACCAAGAAGATGTAACAATTTTAAATGTGTATGCACGTAGCAAAAGAGCTTCAAAATACACGCAGCACATGCTGATAGAATTGAGAGAATTACACAAATCCACCATTATAGTTGGAGACTTCAACACTCCTCGCTCAGTAATTGATAAACAAGCCAACAGAAAATCAGCAAATATATAGAAGAACTGAACTATTCCATCTAGCAACTGATCCAATTGATATTTACAGAACACTCTACCCAACAAGAAGAGAATACATTCTTCTCAAATGCACATATATATTGACTATGATAGATCATACCCAGAGTCATAAAACGATACATATAATAGACTTGAAATCATACAAAGTATGTTTTCTGACCATAATGGAATTAAACTAGTAATCAATAACAGAAAGATAACTGGAAAAACTCCAAACACTCGGAAATTAAACAACATAATAGGGCCTCCCTGGTGGCGCAAGTGGTTGAGAGTCCGCCTGCCGATGCAGGGGATACGGGTTCGTGCCCCGGTCTGGGAGGATCCCATATGCCGCGGAGTGGCTGGGCCCGTGAGCCATGGCCGCTGAGCCTGCGCGTCCGGAGCCTGCGCGTCCGGAGCCTGTGCTCCGCAACGGGGGAGGCCACAACAGTGAGAGGCCCGCATACCGCAAAAAAAAAAAAAAAAAAAAAAAAAAAAAAAAAAACATAATAATCCATGGATCAAAGAGGAAGTCTTGAGGGAAATTACAAAATACTTTGACCTGAATGAAAGCACCACATATCAGAATTTGTGAGATGCAGCTAAAGCCATGCTTAGAGGGAAATGTATACTGTTAAATGCTTCTATTAATAATTGAAATGAAGGAAGGTCTCAAGGCAATGTGCTAAACTCCCACATTAAGAAAGTAGAAAAAGAAGAGCAAAGTCAACCCAAAACAATTAGAATGAAGGAAAGAATAAAGACAAAAAAGAAACCAATGGAATTAAAAGCAAAAACAATAGAGAACATCAAGGATGAAACTCAAAGCTGATTCTCTGAAAATTGCAATAAAAGTGGATAATTCTCTAGCTAGAGTAACCAAAAAGGGGGTGGAGAAGAGAAACCACAAATTACAGTCCTCCATCGTTATCTGGGAGGGATTCGTTTCAAGACTCACCTCAGATACCAAAGTCTGTGGATGCTCAAGTCCCTTAAGTCCCTTATGTAAAATGGCAAAGTACAGTAAGCTCTCTGAATCCATGGGTTCCACATCCGCCAATAGGGAGGGCCGACCATACCAACTTCTGGAGTAACAGAGAGGATCCCCCTATAGACCCCACAGACATTAAAAGAATAATAAGAGAATACTAGGAACAATTCTACATGAATAAATTTGACAATTTAGATAGAATGAACCAATTCCTTGAAAGCCACAAATTCACAAAGTTTACCTAAGAAGAGAGAGATGACCCAAATAGTACTGTATCTATTAAAGACACTGAATTTATAGTTTAAAGTATTCTCATAGTTTCTTTTAATGTCATTGGTTTCTTTTTTTTTTAACATGTGTTAAAACTTAGAACTGCAAAACCCCCTCCTCGAAAAATTCAATTTTACTCTGATTTTTAAAATCAATTAAGAAAAAAACCAAATGAATAAATATCAAGGTGGACATACGTAAGTAGAAAATTCACACAAGAAACAAAGAAAAACTATAAAGATGTTCAACTTCCCTAGTAATCAGAGAATGCAATTAAAATGACAGTAAGAAGTCGTTTGGTACCCAGAGTTTGATCACAGCAAGTTCTGGGAAGATGCGGAACCACAGGGCTGTCACTTACTTTTGGTAGGAATACAGCTGGCCTATCCCTTTGGAGAGGAATTTCACAAGATAAAGATAAAAATGGTCCTGCCTTTCCCCGCAGCAATGCCCCTTCTAAAATGATCAAAGGAGTGCAAAAGAGAACATGCCAGGAAAGTTCACTGCAGCATTGTCTGTAAAAATATTTTATGCAAAATATTTTTAAGTCAGAGATTTATACATCGTGTATTATTCATATGATGTAATACTATACGATATTTTAAATGTTATTTGATAATATGCTATTTTAAATAAATGACCTTAGAACTATGTAATCAACATAGATAAAAATCTCAAAGATAGAATGTGGAATGCAAAAGCAAGCTGTAAAATGACACTATGTATGTAAAGTTTGAAAACATGCAAAACAATGTTATATATGGGTACATGCAAATGCTTTAATGGTATAAAAATGTGCCTTGGAAATGTAAACACAAATTCAGGGCAGGCACTACCTCAGGGGATAGAGAGGAATGTGTGCAGTGTAGAATACACAAGGGGACTTCAACTGTACCTATAATTGCTTTTCTTTCTTTTTTTCTTTCTTTCTTTTATTTATTTATTTATTTATTTATTTATTTATTTATTATTTTTTTGACCGTGCCGCGTGGCCTGCGAGATCCCAGTTCCCCAACCAGAGATTGAACCCAGGCCCTCGGCAGCGAAAGCATGGAGTCCCAACCACTGGGCCACCAGGGAATCCCTCTTTTCTTTTTTTGGCCTTTCCCGTTGCGGACCACGGGCTCCGGACGCGCAGGCTCAGCGGCCATGGCTCACGGGCCCAGCCGCTCCGCGGCATGTGGGATCTTCCCGGACCGGGGCACGAACACGTCGTCCCCTGCATCGGCAGGCAGACTCTCAACCACTGCGCCACTAGGGAAGCCCCCTCTTTTCTTTCTTTTTTTTTTTTAAGAAATACTACCCAAGCAAGGCAAAATACTGGAATTCAATGGAGATGGATGATGGGATTCATGGGATTTCATTATGTTATTCTTTGTATTTTTCTAGATATTTGAAGTATTTCATAATGGAAATGATAATCACCATTGCACACAGTAATGCATCCTAGTGGGTTAGAGTCCTTGGCCATGAGCACTGCGGCTCGGCTGCCCAGGCTCCGATGCCACTTGTACTTCTCTCTGGTTGCGGGACTTAGGAAAATTACTTAACTTCTCTGGGCCTCAGTTTCCTTAACTATAAAATACGGATAATATTAGGACTTTCCTTACAGTATTTTTGTGAGGGTTACATGAGATAAAATGTAAGATGCTTAGTATAATGCCAGGCACATAGCAAATATAATTTGTGCTAGTTTTTTTAATTATATTTTTTCCTCAACCTTTGAAACTCAACTATCAACTCTGTGCCACCATCCCCAACACTGCCTTCATGTCAAATCCATCTATCAACCCTGGACTAAGGAGAACTGGGCACTCCATTCTGACTGTTCACCTTGCTCACCTGTGTAGCTTAGCTATTTGTTCTGCCTGTCTTCCTGACTATACTATTTTCTTATTTACCTTTGTATCCCAAATATCTGGCAATGGTAGGAATATGAGAATCATTATGGATGCCTAAAAGAACAAAACAAACAAATGAACATGAATATCGCTCCTGTCTCCAAATAAACCCATTAGTGTTTTCTCTCCCTACCCCTCCTCTTCCCAAGGGCCCTGGACCTTTATAGACCAGCTCAAATCCCTCTAATCCCAGAAGAAATACTTAAGGGTCAGTACTCTGAACACATGTGTAGAAGACAAGCTTAAAACAGAAAAAGAGTCTCTAATGGTGGAATTTCAGACCCTAAGGGGCACACACCACACACAGAGACACACACACACACCATCTATCTCTGCTCAGAGAGGAACTATCTCAACCAGTAAGAAATATTGAAAGATCATGTGGGAACAGAACTCTCAGAAAAAAAAAAAAGTTGTGAATGTTATCTTGAAAAGTTGTAGTGAGTCACACTAAAAAAAAAACAACACACAAATCGTATTCTTTGTGAATAAAAGAATGTTTTTCATTTACTGGCGAAGTTAAGTCTTCTTGTGAATTCTTTATTAAAGACTGAAGTAAGGAATTCTTTTGTTAAGTAAATATTCAGGCCCTTCCTTGCCAAAGAGCTTTTGAAATCCTTGCTGTAATTATGCTGATGTTTTCTGTGTTTATATGTTAAATGCCTAGAGCTTAATTGTTAATGGGCAAATAAGAGAAACCGCACAGTCCCTGCCAAAAGAGGCCGGATCGCTGGGGCCGGGAAGACAATGGCTCGGCAGGACTCCCCCGAGGAGCTGGAGGGCAGTTAGGACCGAGCGGTGGCCCCGGCCTTGCTCTCTGTGGACGCGGCTCACTTGGGCCTGGGAAGACACAGACCTACAGGGAGAACAAAGGCAATGGTCAGGTCGTGGACCTGGGCCTGAACTCTAGACCGAGTTTTCTTTCTCCTCACCGCCCCCAGGTCAAGAATTCCTGCTGCCCCAAGAAACCAGCCGGAGAATTATGATGCTGTCCGAATAACCAGAAACCAGGCGGAGAGCTTGGTCACGGGCTCTTATCCCAGGGCAGGTGTCCTGGGCTGGAGACCCACACCCCGCACTCACCAGCCACGCTCGCTCTTTCATCCCTTTCCGGGGTCCTCATTGGCATGATGGGGATGAGGGTACCCTTTCATAAGGGTTTTATGAAAATTAAATAAATGAATATTGTAGAAACATTCTTAGAACCGTGTCTGGCACAAAGTAAGTGCTATTTAAGTTAAAGATTTGACTGAGAGTTCAAAAAACTTTGTGTTAAGTTTCCGGGTATTGAATTCATCTGGAACAGTGGTGCAAGTAACACCCTATGCGTGGATCTTGTGGATCGTTTGCGGTGTTACAGGGAATTGCCATACATATTTGGTTGGTCCTCCCACGCATCAATGCATGTTTAATTATAGTGTAGTCTTTCTCGCCTCTGCCAACATCCTCCGGAAGATTACACACAGAAGATGGGAATTAGTGAGGAAACTTCCGTGTACCCCTACTGAAAGCCAAACAGGGCCTGTTCTGATCAACCCTGTCTTCTCTTTCTCTTAAACTCCTCCCCTTTAGGGGCTGGGGTCCTGGCAGAAGTGGGCTGGGACCTGCAGAGCCTGCTAGGGTATCTCCAAGATCATCTGAGCTATTCCATGCAAAATAACCTTAAACCCAAAGTTAGAAGATCCGTTGGAAGGAAGGAGTTAACTGGAAATCTCTCTAAGAGTGTTTGCTGAGAAGCCTTCCAGTAGTGTTGGAGTGGGGAGGCAAGCAGAGGAAACTCAGAGGGTGCAGGCTTGGTGCAGAGACTCAGTCGGCCAAGGCAAGGTAGTCCCCTCTGGGATCCAGACCTTCAGATGGGTTGAATGTGGTCAGAGATAAGGTTCTCACACAAGTAGCAGGGGGGAAAAAAAACTCTCAAGGCTTATTAGGCTCTTAAAATTTCAGAGTTGAAAAGGGGCATTTCAGCCCTCAGCTATCAGCAGCTAGCCAAGAGCTGAGTTTCCATGTTTCTGGGCACGAAAAGCTCCTTGGTTCTCAGCACCACTGGACCAGCGCCTACTTGGGCGTGAACTCCTTTGAGCACAGCCCCCGCCCGTCTGTGCTCTCTCCTGGAGAGAGGAATTCAGCAAAGCACTGTCACATAATCTCCTTGACTCTGCACAACCACACCGTTGGGGTAGACAGAGAGGTGCTGTTACGGCATTTGACAGCGGAGGAAGCAGATGCTCATGGTGGCTAACGACATGCCCAGGACCACGTGGCTACTTCACCAGACTTGGGTACACCCCCTCTCGGTTTCTGAGAGATTCCCAAGGGAAGGAGGAAAAGCCAGGGTTCTACTCCTTGTGCAGGCACCAGGACCTGTTCCCCATCTTTCGATTAGAACCACGGCCAGTGGCCACATCAGGTGAAGGCCAGTCAGCAAGGACCGCACACAGACCTCGGTGCTCACGAGCCCCTCCTTCCTCGGCACCTTCAGAAGCAGCTGGTCTTGGGCTTCCCTGGTGCCGCAGTGGTTGAGAGTCCGCCTGCCGATGCAGGGGACACGGGTTCGTGCCCCAGTCCGGGAAGATCCCACATTCCGCGGAGCGGCTGGGCCCGTGAGCCATGGCCGCTGAGCCTGCGCGTCCGGAGCCTGTGCTCCGCAACGGGAGAGGCCACAACAGTGAGAGGCCCGCGTACCGCAAAAAAAGAAAAAAGAAGCAGCTGGTCTTGCTCGATGCCCAGAGGTGGGCTCTCCGGAAGCCCCTCCACTTCCTTCTGCCTGGGATACTGGGAAGAGGGGGGTTTTCAGAGATGCTGGAGACCCCGCTCCACAGGTGCCCGCACTTCCATCATGGGACAGCTCAATTCCCCTCACTCTGCGAAGGGGGCACAGATATTGGAGAGCCTCCTGCCAAGACCCTGGGAGGAAGCCAGGAAGAGATGCCTGGCCAGGGAAGGGGTGAGCCCCATGGGGAAAGGACTGCTCACAGCTGAGGAGGTTATTCGAAGAGACTTGGACTTGGAAAGGGCCCTGGAGATGTCGGGGTCCAGTCCCGGAAACTGGCTGAGGAGCATTGGAGCAAGAGACCGAAACCAGCCAAGTAGAGGAGGACGGGAAGGAGAGGGTTGAACAGTGATCAGAAAGACAAAGAACAGGCGGCTTGGAAGAGCCAAGAGCATAAATCGTAAATCGCTTGCAGACGCCCGTGCAATACACAACCGAGGCTCCCGCGGGGGTGCCCGTTGCTGTGGGCTCGGGCACGTCTACTCAGCACAGTGGGTGTGAGCCTGTGCGTGTGAGCAAAACCCTCAGTGAGTCATCCAGTGCATGTAATGGTCCTGTCAGTTCGTGAATCATGGAATGTGTGTCAGAGCTGGGGTGTGTGTGTGTGTGTGTGTGTGTGTGTGTGTGTGTTTCAGTGCACAAGGCAGTGATGCCCAGAGTGATGCCGGGAGGAGGATGAAAGCCAGCCCTCCCAGGGTGAACTGTGTTTAAAGGGCACCACGCTTCATTCACACCGTGCATCACGCTCCACATTGCTGAACCTGGTCCAGAGAAAGCCATCTGTCCTCTCTTCCTGATGAACCCCCCCTATGGAGCAGCAGTGTGAAATTCTTCAGGCTTGTGGGGTTGTTTTCAGAGTCAGAGATGGCCAGGATCTTAGAATCCCAAATTTCAACCCCTGCGTTTTAAAGACAGAGGAACAGCAGCAGGAAAAGCCAGCCCCACGGTCCCAGAGTCACAGGGAGAGCTTATAGCAAAGCCAGTTGCAGACCCAGGTAGCCTGGCCACCCCATCCTGCTGTCCTTGTTCCGCCTGCAGGTCCTTTTCCCTTTTTGCTCAAGGATGCGATGAGATCACTCCTTTTTACTAAAATGCACCGGACCCACCCATGAAGTGAAACACTGTTGTTGCATCTTAGAGGCTGGAGTCCATGAATAATCTCACAGGCAAAGCTGGGGCATCTCTGGCCAGGTGGCTTAGACTGAGCGTCATTTCACCTCTTCTCCCAGAGCCTCACTCTCGCCCCACCCAG
The DNA here is from genome assembly GCF_025265405.1 of Mesoplodon densirostris. Taxonomy (NCBI): domain Eukaryota; kingdom Metazoa; phylum Chordata; class Mammalia; order Artiodactyla; family Ziphiidae; genus Mesoplodon; species Mesoplodon densirostris. The sequence goes on along the minus strand of NC_082680.1, from coordinate 29,702,078 downwards.
GTCAGGAGGAGCCCGAGGGAGACCGCTCTTGGGTCTGTGTCCATAACTGGCAGGGCCGTTTGGCAGACGATACCGTGATTCAGAAGTTGCTTATGAGCCATCTATGAATGTCTCACTCAGGATGCCTAGCTCTTTCTCCTTTCGCCTTCCTGGGGGCTGTTTCACTGCTCAATTGCTCCAGAAAAAATGAAAAAATAAATACAGCAGAGGATTTACTTTAGCAGTTCTTAGGAAGAGTTTACTAGGTAAAGAGCCTGAACCTATTAGCTATTAAGATGGGGTTTAGGATAATCTATGAGTTTCAATTATCCATTCCATTCATTCTTCTCTGATGGCTTAGAGTTGACCTGAACTTCAAAGGGAGCAATTCAGCCCCTGGATTTATTGTTCTTATTTCATATTAATTAAGTACTTACTATACACCCAGCATGGCTGAGACCGTTCAGTGGGCACAGACTCTGCCCTGCATCCCTGGGGAGCAGAGACTGATTAGCTCATCTATCTGGACTTCAAAGCCCTTTACCTCCAATAGCATCTTGTCACTGAATGTGGAGGTGGCTGGGATGCCGAGGGTGCAACAGGACAGAGTGAATAAAAGGACCAGAGAAATCACGGCTCCGGTCAGGTGTGGAGCGATGCTGGTCTTACGTCTGAGCCCAGGTTCTGCAGTCACAGGAAGATGTGCCCTGCAGTCATCAGGGCTCTGCTAAATGTACACATTGGGAAAGGAAGTTAGGAAGCCTTCTTGTGTGCTGGACCAACTAAGGGACCAAGTAAACATTGATATAGTTAAGTGTCCTTCATACACGGCACATGGGCCAAAGGAGAATAACCAAATGTTTCCTTGAATATAAATAAGTGTATTTACAAAGGTATTTATTTCAGCAGTGTATGTAATAGCAAAAAGCTGTAAACAACCCCCAAAAATCCATTAATAGGAGATTAGTAAAATAAATTATGGTACATCCATTCAATAAAAAACAGTGCAGCTGCGAAGAAGAATGAGTTACATCTACATACATGAACTTGAAAAGCGATCTATGATTATTAAGTTTTGAGAAAGCAAGTTATAGAAGATGATGTTATCTGTTTTAAAAAATTTTAAAGGGTAGCTTATAAATAGATACATATGTTTATATATATTTGTACATGTTTTAAAATGTGGGGGAAATGTGGAACCTAAGTATATGGAAAAAATGTGGAAGGATACACATGAATCTGGTTACATTGTTTACTTCAGAGGGTAAAGTTGGAATGGATAAGAAAATCTATTTTTCTATACTCTGTACTGTTTGACTTTAAGTATGAATTATTTTTATAACTTCAATAAAGAACAAAATGTATTGTGAAAATAAAGAGAATAAAAATAGGTTTGTCGATGCTTCCCAGACACCCTCAACACTGGAGCTTGCCCCCATGTGAAATGCCTCGCCTGTTATGACATTTGGAGAGCTGGCAGCCATCGCTTGAGAAAACATGGCACATTTGGCCTCTGCAGCAGCGTCATGGAACCAACAGAGACTTCGGCTGTCAGCTCCAAAGAAAAGCACTGATTTGCCTAAACTTATGTGACCTAAACTTATTCAGTGACTTTGAGATATCTCACTCTAAACAGATAAAATTAATTAAAAGGAGCACAAGTTTCTGGCAACTGTACTCCACCTCCTCCGTTATTGATCCAGGGCACTGGAAATCAGAATACATCACAGATTCTTAAATCCCAGCATGAGTCAGGAGGAGGGAAAGGGCAGGGAAGAGGGTTTGCTGTATGTGCCGGGCCCTGGGATGGGCACCGTGGCTACACCATCCCATTGGATCCTTGTGATGATCCAGCAAGGTAGGAGGAAAGGATGTGAACGTACACACACACACACACACACACACACACACACACTGGAGCATGCACTAGAAACTACAGAACAAGACAGAAAGGGAGAGCCCAAGACCCAGGGAAGAAACACACCCATGGCCTGAGAGTGGGTACCAGGCAGGCTACTCATCAGGCCAGGAGAGTAGTGATTCTGGGGTCCCTCGGACACCTTGGCCAGGAGCCTGGCTATTTTGACACTACCTGGGTCTACTTCATTCCCACTGAGGGTCTGAAGCTCTGGGGACTGGGGCCGAAGCACGAGAGGAAGCTGCTGTAGCCAGGACTGAAATCTAACTCAAACCAGCTTTGGCACAACATTGAGTTATTTGGCTCTTGGAACTAAAAATGTCCATGAGTAGATGGCTCACTGGAATTAGGACTCAACTAATGTCTGTCAGGGTTCATTCTGTTTCTGTATTTCTCAGCTCTGGTTTCCTCCGTGTTGTCTTCATTTTTCAGGCAAGCTCTTCTGATGTAGCAGCAAAGATGGTCCCAGAAATTCCATGTTACTTGGTTCCTTTCAGCTACCCATTCCCATGAAAAGCAAGCATATTTTTCCCCAATAGTTTCAGTATGAGTGCCAGGGATGGCTCTCAGGGGACCAGCTGGGGTCGTGTGCCCATTTCTCAATTAATTACCATGGCGACCTGATTGGTTTTTCCCAGCCTTTTCCAGCTCACATGGATTAGGAATGAAGGAGTGGTCTCCCTCTCCAAAACTGGAGGGATAGTACCACAGGAAGAAGGGAAGGATGCTGGGCAAGCTGACCACAGATGTTCATCACAACGTCACAGAGAAACCTACGAGGAAATTGTAAACTGAGAAACTGGTAGGTGTTCGTTATTTATACCTGTCATCTCTTGGCAACCATAAGACCCTTGGAAATTGTTCAACACAATGATATAAGTTCTGAAGACACTACCGACCCTGGTCTCCCATTGCTTGCCCTCTACTCTTGGAGACCCAGTCCCTACCCCTCCTTACTTTGAATCTGGGAGGATGAGGGTGGACACAGAAGCATGGGCTGCAAGGGGCACGTGTGTCGTGGCACTGGGGGGGAGGGGCAGGCAGGAAGTATGAGCAAGTGAGGGGGACACATGCTTGTTCTCACTGGGGGCTGCCTCGTGCTGGGGTTCAGGAAAGCTCTCTGCTGGGCATGGCCAGGGTAGGGCTGCCTTGCACACTTGTTCAAGCTGTGCCACAAAATACTAAATACAACCAAATTTTACTAGAGGAAGGAGCCTCCTCATCTTCACAGAGATGCCATAAGGGCAAGAGGAACCCTGCTAGTAAGTGACAGAGAGAGAAACCCAGACCCCACTCCATCATCAGCTGTGTGACTTTGAGGATAAAAATATGATCGTGGGCGTTACGGCACTTTTTGAAAAGTCATAAACACAAGGTATCATTCTAAATCCCTCTCCAGTTCTCCAGCCAGCGGAGTGCTAGAGGTTATCTAATTTGTTCCCAGGCTCTAGTCATATGAGAGCACAGACTGTGGGAGAGATTGATGCCTGCGGTTCCCTTGAAAACACCACACCCACGGCAATCTCTTGTTTTTCCATTTCTATTACATATAGGACTGTATCAGGTATTTATGCCCACAATTTTTTTCTTTTTTTTTTTGGTCACGCCACTCAGCTTGCAGGATCTTAGCTCCCCAACCAAGGACTGAACCCCGGGCCCTCAGCAGTGAAAGCACAGAGTCCTAACCACTGGACTGCCAGGGAATTCTGTATCAGATATTTAGAAGTTAGTGTGCTTTACAATATTAATAACCTTTCTTTGAGTGGATGCAGTCTGTGTTGTTGGAGGGGGAGGTTGTCTATGTAGGGGCAGGGGATGTATGTGTCCATCCTCAGTCGGATTCTAAACTCTTAGAGAATGACATTGTCCTTCGTTGTATGTCCCATGTCAATTATTTTTTTCCCTTGGTCACTGTGTTAAGAGTTAAACAAATGAAAACACTTCTGATAGAGATGAAATTAAATAACTTATAAATGATGCCTAGACAGTACTTGGTCTATGAAAGATGCTTTCATATATATATGAAAGATATATATATTTCTTTCCCCTCATTCCTCTTCTGATGCAGAAAAAATAAGAACATTCATTTAACGATATTAATTTGAGGCCACTTGTTAATTGCCAGGCACTGTGCTGGGCACTAGAGACACAATGATACATGAGAAATAATCTCTCAAGTTCTGTAGTCCATCTGGCCAGAAGAATACCCTTGATTGTAATCTTTCACATGTTATATGGGCTTGTAAACAAGGCGCTCTTGGATGGAGGACAGTGGAAGGATAGTTTGATGGTTTTAATGATTTTCTGGGGTTGGAAGGGCAGTAGGAGATGCCAGCTTGGAAGGTGATGTTTGAATAGGGTCTTGAAGGATGAACAGGAGTTCACGAGGCCAAAAAGCAGCAAGAGTGTTACAAGCAGAGGAAACAGAACAATACTAAAAGTTAGCTTGAAAATAAACTCCTTCTTTTTTTTTTTTTTTTTTTTTTGCGGTACGCGGGCCTCTCACTGTTGTGGCCTGTCCCGTTGCGGAGCACAGGCTCCGGACGCGCAGGCTCAGCGGCCATGGCTCATGGGCCCAGCCGCTCCGCGGCATGTGGGATCCTCCCGGACCGGGGCACGAACCCGTGTCCCCTGCATCGGCAGGCGGACTCTCAACCACCGCGCCAGCAGGGAAGCCCAATAACCTCCTTCTTGAACAGAACTATGATCTGTTGCAACTGCCAGGGAAAGGACCCCAAATCAAAAACTGTTGACTGGAAGCAAGAAAAGGGCTTCAGAGCTGGGCTCCATCAATCATCTCAAACTTAGGGCTCTTCAGGGCCTGGCACTTGCCTTTACATACTTTCAGTTTAAAGATGTTTGGAGCTTTTTAAATTATGCATGGTATTATTTTCCATTATCTAGAAAGGAACTGTTTTTAAAGCTGAAGACCGAAAGTTGGAACCCCCAGGAATTTATTTGGAACTTGGGAATTTCCCGGAGGCCTGGAATTTGGTGTCTGGGTTCCAGCTTTGGGCCTAATTGTTGGGTTCCCTTCTCAGACCCTGCCTCTGTGTGTGTCTACTACTTCCCCCGCCCCCAGCTGTACCATCTGTTCAGCAGGGCACAGTTTTCCAAAGCCCTGGGTCAGCCCTCTCCTGGTAACTCTACCTGGGGAGAAAAGCAGCTCTGATGACCCACCAGATCAAAGATAAAGCCCAAAGTGTTTACAGTATCAGCTATCGCTCCCTGGAGAGAAGGACTGTATCTTTCTCTATGGCCGCAGAACCCAACTGTAGCTTTTTTGAATGACTGGCCCTGTTGGCACCTCCAGGCCCAGGATCCCAGCTGCTGCTCTAGCCCAGCCCAGGGAGGGAGGGAGGCAGGCCGCTGACAGGACGCCCCTCATGAGAACAAAGCTATCAGCCCCATCTTCGCAGGGTACCAGCCTCACCCTCACACCTGCCAGGCGGGGCCTCCTCTTTCTTGGTAAACTTCTTTGTCCCTTAGTTCAGTGATGGGCAGGCACATGGGGGACTCAGTTAGGGCTTGTGGTTTATCAGCAGCTGGTTTTGCGACAAGACCTTAAGATCTGGAATCAGGAGCCCTGGGTTGATATTCTTCTTCCACCTGTGACCAATTGCCTGTCTGAGCCTTGGTTTCCTCATCTTTAAAACAGTGATGCTAATTATGCCTCTCAAAGCTGTTCACTCATTTACAAGGGCAACATGGAGTAGAAGAAGCAGAGTGGGGTGGAGGCCAGGGCTCAGCTTCTGCGTTGGTACAGTGCCGGGTACACATACAGTCTGTTATTCCCTAGTTATGTGACCCTCAGTGTTCCTCATCTGTGAAATGGGATCATAATTGCTCCTCTTTCATGGGGTCTTTAGGAGGATTAAATGAGATATACTCATGAAGAGCTGAGTACAGTGTCTGGCACATAATAAAGTTTATCCAGGATCTACTCTGTTCTCAGTGCTGTGGAAGGTGCTGGGGTTCCAGAGGTCAAAGGCACAGAGCTCACAGTGGGGTAACTGTGAAGAGACTCAAATATCAATAAAATAACAAATGCAAATGCAAATGCAAATCAGGTCTTAGCCCTCCTCACGCACCTCACTTCAAAAATCTCACCCAGTGTGTGTGTGTGTGTGTGTGTGTGTGTGTCCTCACCGCATGGCATGGCCCCTGCCTACCTCTCCAGTGTGTGTGTGTGTGTGTGTGTGTGTGTGTGGTCACCCCGTGGCATGGCCCCTGCCTACCTCTCCAGTGTGTGTGTGTGTGTGTGTGTGTGTGTGTGGTCACCCCGTGGCATGGCCCCTGCCTACCTCTCCAGTGTGAGTGTGTGTGTGTGTGTGTGTGTGTCCTCACCACATGGCATGGCCCCTGCCTACCTCTCCAGTGTGTGTGTGTGTGTGTGTGTGTGTGTGTGTGTGTGTGGTCACCCCGTGGCATGGCCCCTGCCTACCTCTCCAGTGTGAGTGTGTGTGTGTGTGTGTGTGTGTGTGTGTGTATCCTCACCACATGGCATGGCCCCTGCCTACCTCTCCAGCACCTTGTTCTTTGGCCTTCAGCCACACTGGACTCCTTTCTAGCCCTTGAACCCACCAAGCTCTTTCCTGCCTCAAGGCCTCCGCCGAGGTCCCTTCTGCCTTGAACAGTGGTTCCATCACTGGAAGGGTCTCAGCATCTTCCACAAACTTGCTGGAAATGAAAATTCCTCAGGCCTGTCCCAGCACTCCTGAATCAGAAATCCATGCCCCCTACCCCGGGCAGGCTCGGCACCCTGTGCATTCCAATGCGCTAACATTTAAGAACATCTGGCCCTTACCCTCTTCCCTCTGCTCTTCATTTGGCCCCTTCCTCAGGGAGGGATTCCCCCTTATCCTCTCAGAAGAGCCCCTGCGGCCAAGAGAGGTCTGTGAAGTGTCCTGTGTTTTTCTTGTTGACCTGTCATTTAGTCTGGAAGAAATGAGAAGTCTCTTTAAGAAGCCAGTTTGGAGCCCACAGGACGAGCTCTGGATGGATGAAGTCAGCAAAGCCGCGGCCAGCACAGGGACACACGCAGACCTCCTGGCCACACGGCCGTTTCACAGAGAGAAAATGGGAGGCGCAGGGGCCTGGAGCAGGTGAACAGGCTTAAGTGGAGAGAAACTAAGTCACTTGGGGATATTTAGCACCTAATGGAAAAGCAGAAATGTTGAGGATGTAATTAACACCTATATTCTAATCTCACTAGTAGCTAAGTAGGACTTAGCCCTAAGCTTGAAAATAACAAAATAGCCCCAGGAAGACAAAAGCAAATCTAGAAAGATGTTGCTAAAAGTTAAGTTAGTGATACCTAGGAAGCTGGTTTCTTTGTCCTTTGAACATATCGGCTCACTGTAGTTTAGCAAAAACTCAAAGTTCCCCGAGTTAGAGCTGTTGCTTAAATATTTGTCACTGCAGGAGCGAGTATACGCCTGCCATCGCTTGGGTCTGCATTACTCAGGCAGTCCTGCTATCCACACACTCACCTGACAAATAGCAGCTTCCTCACAGTCAAAACAGAGACCCTGGAAATGACCAGGAGGTGCCATTTTCGCACCGAAAGGCACCAAGGTCCTGGACAGGGAACAGCACGGACCTGCGGGCATGGAGGAGGGCCCCGCGGCTGACGTGCACAGCAGGCCTCCTCGTTCCGTGCGCTTCTGCAGAAATAATGCAATTGGGAGGGGCTAGGGAAGCCGCAAATAGAATAAAGGAAGGAAGGGAAACATCGATAGCTGTGGAGAGGAGGAAGGGAGGCGGGCGTGCTGCCTGAGCCTTGCTGGCAAGAGCAGGAAAGAGTCAGCAATGCTGGCCGGCATCCCTCACCCACTATTCAGGCCTGGGCGTGGACCGGGCTCCCAGATCACTTCCTGGGCAGCCTCCACCCAGCCTCTCCCCGGTAGACACTAGTGTCCATCTCCCGCAGGTGGGAATGGAGAGGCAGAAAGACTACATAAATTGCTCCAATTCCCAACATAAATAAAAGCACTGAGACTTGAACCCAGGGCCCCCCATCCATCACCCCGAGCCTTCCTCAGCCACCACAGCTGCCTGGCCCATGAGAGCACAGCTGTCTGGTCCGGGGGGGGCACTCACGCAATAGAAGCCCAAGCGAGTTTGGCAGGAGGGAGGACCACTTTACCTGTGTGTATGGAGTTGGCTTCCCAAGGCTGATTCACCTGGGAAACAGCCTCTGGGGAAACTTGATCCCTACCCCCCGCCCCAGCGCAACACAAACTGATGTGTATCTCTCTGAAAGCAGGCGGACTGAGACCAGCAAGTGGCCTGCACAGGACCTCAGAAGACGCACACCTTGCTCCTTGGGATTTGCCCGTTCCTCCCCGCTTCCTGGAGGGCCTGCAAGAGAGAGGGGGACTCAGAGAAGCAGGACACGGCAGGCGTGGGGCTCCCGGGGAGCAGGGGGCAAGCGGGGTCTCCCCTTCGTTGATCCACACCCCCCAGCCTCCGGGACCCAGCATCCGCCCTCTCCCTCCTATCGTTCTGCAGTGTTTTAGTTGGAAAGTAAGACCCAACTCGCTAAATCAAAGTGGTTTCCCCAGCAACACTGGGAGAAGCCGGTTTACTTACAACAGGTAAATAATGCATGAGCTCAGGCTGAGAAATACGGCAACCAAGTTCATGTTACTAACAGGTTCACTGAACCTGGAGGCTCGGCTCCTGAGCCCAAGTCCCAGGGGATAAGGTTGCAATTTCCCGCCTGCCCCTCCTCTCCTAAGGAATCCTTTCTGTGTTCCAGGTTGTGTGTGTGTGTGTGTGTGTGTGTGTGTGTGTGTGTGTGTGTGTGTGGTTTTTTTTTTTTTTTCTCCTTTTTTTTCCTGGCTATTTCCTACTCTCTAAATCAAACTGCCTCTGCCTTCAAGAGCAAGGGACTAGGCACCCATCCTCCGTGTGGCTTCTCCCGTCTTTAAAGACAGGGTGCTGAGAAAGGCTCTCTTTTGCAAAGTCGGGCAAAGCAGCACAGACCAGCATCAGGCTCCCTGGTCTGCCAGGAGACGGTTCGTTTCCAAATCCAGTTGGTGTACCTGAGGTCCCCCGTGAGCCCTGGTACAGATGCACTCTGCTAAAAAGAGATGCAAACCAAACCAAATTTTGAAAGAACAACTCTTGATAAAGACAGTGGGCTCCTCCCTCCCCCTGAGAATAACTGATACTGAATCTACATCTCTCTACCCTCCAGGGAAGATGTTGGGCTTCCTCTGAGTGGCCCTCTGGAAGTAGTAAGTTCTGTTTTTACTTTTATAAAGATGAAATGATAGTGGACTAGAGAAAACGCTTTTTCAAATTACACAGCGCCCTCTCAGTTTGACATCGCCCTGCACCCCCATGCCAAAAGAATCACTCATTTAGACGATTGAAAATTCAGTACAAGGAGAAATTTTAAAAAGTCAGTCATAATAAACTGGCAGGTTTTATGGCGGGAGGAGGTGAAGATTTAGTTCCTGCCCAAAAATACTGGCAAGCTTTGGGGTTCCCTTCTGAGGATAGTTAGCCCTCCAAATCCCATAAGATGAAGCATTTACAGACGTGTATAGCACTGACTTATCTTGTCCACCTGCTGTCCACCTGTGCCAGCAGATGTGGAGAGAGTAGTTGGGTCTCTGTTTACCTTGGTTCACTGTCTGGTACACAGCAGATACCATCTAGGTGAATAAGAGAAGCTGATGAAAGCATCTCACTCTATTGAAAACAAAAAAAATTAAGAACTTGCCTCAACACAAGCAATGAGATCTAGGCAACTATCGCCACTTGTTGTGTCTGTTCAAACAGATTTGTGGTATTATAAAGTGGCCTGACTCAGAGATTGTATGAAATGTCAAGGCGTTAATGAATAACTCTCTGTGGAAATGCTCCTATTGGAAATCCCCCAGTTTCTCAGGTGGAAAGGAAGTAATTCACACTGACAATAGATACTGCTCCGTGACTGCAAAACGAGGCACATCTTCAGTGAGTATCATAGCAACCTAGTTGGTCCGTGAAAATTATGGCAGTCTTGCATTAAAGGCTGAAAACTGAACAGGCAAATCTGTTAGAAAAACTACTCTTCAAAGAGGAAATTCTGACATGTGCTGCAATATGGATGAAATTTGAAGACATTACACTAAGTGAAATAAGCCAGCTACAAAAAGACAAATACTGTAAGATTCCCCTTAAGGGGGGTACTTAGCATAGTCAAGTTCATAGAGACAGAAAGGAGAATGGTGGTTGCCAGGGGCTGGGGGCAGAGAGGAATGGGGAGTTATTGTTGAATGGGTTTAGAGGTTCAGTTTTACAAGATGAAATGGGTTCTGGAGATGGATGGTGGTGATGGTTGTATGACATTACAAATGTATTGGATACTACTGAGCTGTATGCTTAACAATGGCTCAGGGGCTTCCCTGGTGGCGCAGTGCTTGAGAGTCCACCTGCCGATGCAGGGGACACGGGTTCGTGCCCCGGTCCGGGAAGATCCCACATGCCGCGGAACGGATGGGCCCGTGAGCCATGGCCGCTGAGCCTGTGCATCCAGAGCCTGTGCTCTGCGACGGGAGAGGCCACAGCAGTGAGAGGCCCGCGTACCGCAAAAAAAAAAAAAAAAAAAAAAAAAAGGTTCAGGTGGTAAATTTTACATTATGTGTATTTTACCGCCATAAAAAGATGGGGAAGAAAAAGACCCAGGAACACATGTAAACAGGACGACTGAAAAATCTTCAGGTAGCTACTGAAGCAGTTTAGACAAAACCATCCAGATAAAGCAATGTCTGACTTGTGACCAAAATAAAGTGAGGTGTTTGGTCTGGACTGAAAATTTGTTTAGTTGATCCCAGATCATGCGTTCACCACTAAACATTATGACAGGCACCTAAGAAATGAAAACGTACTCAGGAACAACGAACCGAGAAAATGATGGAAGGCATCATTGGAGGGCATGCACCCTGTCAGTCGCAGGTGACGCAGCAGGTATTTAACAATTACCCAGCAGTAGGCAGCCCGCAAGTGTGGACTGCCCCATGGATGGAGCAACACGATAGCAAATACCGAAGAATGCTTTGGAGAATCACCACCACAAAATGTACTGGGATTGTGCTGTAACAGCACATCAACAAATCTTGTTCCACAGAGCAAACAGTCTGTCTGTTGGAGAAAATGAATAATTACTGTAGAAGTTATTGACAGAAGCACAAAAGTCTTAGGAGAAACATCACAAAACCTACTGAGAAAAATAAAACAATGAATGTCCCTGGCAGAACGGCTCTAGAGGAACAGTGGAAACTGAGAAACTCGTGGAGTAAAACCTGCTACCCCTTTGGAAACCGGAGAGGTATCTGGACACTCACGTCCCATCTCACAGGCATCAGGATCTCACCCGCTTTGGCATCAGTTCAAAAGGCAGTACATCGAAACGATTACATATCAGTGTGACATTCTTGTCCCAACTACAGATTATGTTCACATTCTTGGCTAACACAGCAGGGACTGTTATAATAAGTTACACAAACCCACTAAGGTTATACCTTAATGCTTTGCAGTATAGGTAGTACTTCCAAAGCATGATTGGACCTCTTATCAAATGTGTACTTTTGTTTCTATTCTCCCATTTTTACTATCCCAGGAAAATCGTGAGACTAGTTGAAGTAGCATTTTACAGGAGAAAAAACTAAATCCAGGCCGGGCCTTCCCAGGCCTGTCTTTGTGTCCTGACCTATCACTGTAGCTACACTTGGACATTCATCCCTCGGTGGACACGTCCCTACAGGTCAGGATGTATCATCCAAATGCTACCCTGTAACATTTTACATGCTTTCCCTGGATTACCCCAATAACTGAGCGGGAAAAATAGAAGTGTTAGGGCCCCAAGCTGATGGACATTTGGCAAACCTTTGCCTCACTTAGCGCCATGTAAGCCAAGAGATCTCTACGGCTCTGAGAGCTGGCAGGCACCCCTCCCGCCCCATAGGCTGCCCTGACACATCACCAGGACGCACATCCCTCCAGGACGACCTTGCCCTGGCCTCTGACTCACCTAATCACAGCCCCGTGCCTCTCCATGAACTACAGGGAGTAATTTAGGAGTTTGGGCCTATAGAGTGCCAATCAGCCCGGCCAGGGAGGGAAGGTCCCACAGAATCGCTGAGGCCTCGGGTCAGGGCAGCAGTAGCTGCCGAGCAGAAGAGGAAAGGCCAGTGGCCAGCCGGGCAGAGGGCCAAACAGGAATCGGGCGGTGCTCACAGAGGGCTCTGTCCTATGACACAGTGACTCCCGCCCACAAGCACAACCCTGGCACAGTTAAGAACTCGGGGTAGACCTCTCTGCAGGGCAATGGGTGTGGCCTGCATCCTAAGCCTCCGATGGGTTTTGAGGGGCTCTGGGGAGTCCCCAGTTACTGTCAGAAGGAATTATCCACAGCCACAGAGGCTGGGCCTCCCTCTACTGGACCAGACCTCACCCCCACACACCTGCAAGCCTGGCTTCCCTCCCCCAGTTTTTCCAGAATTCTTTACTGCTCTTAAAATACCAAGAGCTCCAGTTTAACTGCCCTGACCACTGCCCTCCACCCCCTTGTTCCTGTCCCCTCGCTGCCCCTAGAGCCCTCCACCCTTGCAGGAGGGACTCTGTTCCTCTTCAAGCTTCCTTTACCTCTTTGGGAACTGGGGCACACATTATTTTCTTCCAAATCCTTGACCTACAGCAGGACAGTGAAGGGAAATTACAGCATCATTGGGAAGCCAGGCTCGCCCTTGATCCTGCTTGTGAAGGGCATGTGGAGGCACAGGACATCAGAATTGCTGCCCAGAGCCAGGCCCGGGGACAGCACCAAGGGACAGCCCGCGGGAGAGCACAGCCCCTCCCACGCGGGCAGCTCCCACTGTCGGGCGGTGCACCCAGACTCCCGGCCTCTGCTCTGGGACAGGCACCCTCTGCTCTGGGTTCCTTCTGAAGGAAGACTCCGCGGCACTGCTGGGCCTCTGAGACTTCAGAGGCCTAATGGGATGCAAATTGGCATTTGCTCCCTTAAAGATGTATTATGCATGGACTTTCTATTAGATTTCACTTGGAAACTCATCATCCATCACCCCAGCAGGGCCTGCACAAAATCGGGCCTGTGTCAGCAGTTTCTTGTCAGCTGGGATCTGATGCCAAATTCATCTCCCTCACAGGGGGGTCTGGGGGACACCAAAGGTTTGGAACGCGGCCGGGGAGGATCGCGAAATCACTTCCGGGCGTCTTCCGAGGCGCTCTGGTCCTGGCTGGGAGGGGGCGGGGCCAAGATGGGAAGGCGGGGCCTCACCCGCCGCAGCAGGGGCTGGAGTGGCTTGACTAAAGATGCCGCGGCGCCCAGTGGACCCTGATGATGAGAGAGAGAGGCCTGGGCTGGGAGGGGAAGAGGGAGTGAAGGCTTTGACCGAGGGCCCAGACTTCAGTCTTTTACCAAAGGGGGGGAAAAAGATTCCTGAGTCATCTAACAGGATTAGTCTGGAAGAGTATTCCTCCCTTGGGTCACACACGAGCCATATCCCTGTACCCCTGCACACACTCACAGCCGCCACACATGCACACATCCAACCCACCCATACCCTCACGTTCACACATACAACATTCACACACATGCTCACACTGTCCCTCACACACGTGCGATATACACACATGCTCACACGCACTGCACCCCCTGCTCATACATGCACATGCTCACACACACCCATATGCCCCCTGACTTACACCCATGCAAACACACGCAGCACTGCAACACACACACCCGTACCCTCACACCCACACTCACACATGCACACATGCTTATACGTGCACGCTCACAATCACATCCATACAACACACATCCTCGTATCCCACCCCCAACATGCAACACATACACCCACACCCTCACACACTCTCATTCACAGGTAGTCACACCCCGCACACCACACACACACACACACACACAGACTCACATCCAGCACTACCTCTGAGGCCACAGAAGGCAGAGGGAGCTTTTCTTCATTCATGAAAGGCTGTGGAGGCAACCTTCCAGAGTCGCTAGGATACAGACTCTGTGGGTGTTATCCAAGCAATGGTAGCTGAGTTCCAGGCTCTGGGGAGCAGTGACTGGGGAAGTGGGAGCCATGTTCCCTTCCACTGCGTCTTCCCACCGACAGAAAGGCAGGTGGGCAATGAGGCACAAGGACCCCAACAGGAAGATTCAACTGGGTGCTGGAGGTATGATAAAGTGCCAGGTGGGAAAGAGAGGTTTCAGCCCTTGAAGACTCTGAAACAATAAACTCATCGGGGACTTTCCTGGTGGCACAGTGGTTAAGAATCCGCCTGCCAATTCAGGGGACACGGGTTCGAGCCCTGGTCCGGGAAGATCCCACATGCCGCGGAGCAACTGAGCCCGTGCACCACAGCTCCTGAGCCTGTGCTCTAGAGATCTCGAGCCACAACTCCGGACCCCACGTGCCAAAACTCCTGAAGCCCACATGCCTAGAGCCCGTGCTATGCAACGAGAAGCCACCGCAATGAGAAGCCCACTCACCGCAACGAGTAGTAGCCCCCGCTTGCTGCAACTAGAGAAAATCCATGCACAGCAACGAAGACCCAATGCAGCTATAAATAAATAAATAAATAAGTAAATAAGTAAAAATTTAAAGATAGATAAACTCATCAGCCACTGTTGACGGAGCATCTCCTCTGTGCCAGGGTTGAGCTGGGGGCCTTGAGACCCAGAGCCTGCTTGTCAGGAGACATCAAGCCAATTCACAAAAGATAGCCCACAGTCCTGGGCCGTACATGGGTGGTACGCCAAACAAGGGCTTTCAAACCGGAAGTGCTCGTCGGGACAGTCAGAGAGGCAAAGTCACCGTGGGCTGGAGCGATCAGGGAAGGAGAAGAGGGGAGAGCACGGCAGGTGGAGAGACAGGTGTGGGCTAACACTGAAAGGCAGGACTATGGGAGGCACGGGGAGAGAAGCCAGCCCTGAAGAATTGGGTGATAAGGGCCTGGTCCCTAGGTTGCCCTGAGGTTAGGATCCTGGCTTTAAACTCACCTCTGCCTCATCCCAGGAAGGAGGAAGGCCTCTGTTTGTCCTTTAGCCATGCTTTTGGGCTCACCTCCTCCAGGAAGCCACCCAAGATCTCTCCCTCCTCAGAACCCAGCATATTTGTTGCTTCTAAAACTTTAATTTCTTGTGGTCCCAGATTTAGACCAATTCAGCACATAGTGAGTTTTCATGATCAGTCCCTGATGTAAAGAGTAGAATTCCTGTCTACCAGGGACAGTCATATAAACTAAGAGCTACACTAGCAATGCCATTTCCTTACACAGAGTAGTGTAAGGGCTCAGAAGAGGGAGAGCAGATATCCAGATAGGACAATTAGAAAAGGTTCCATAGAGGCGATGGCGTTCAAGGACAGGCTGAATGTGCTTTGTCACTGTTCATCAGCTTACATCTGGTCCCCACTCTAAATTTTGTTCACTGCGTCATGTAGCTCTCCATTCCCTATCAGGCCTAGCACAAAACAAAGTATCGGTAAGTTCTTAATAAATTTATTATCTTGTTCATTCATTCAACATCTCCTTGCTTCCTTTCTTGCTCACTGGTGGAGCTTCTAGAATGCTTCTTCAGGACTTCCCTGGTGGTCCAGTGGTTAAGACTCCACGCTTCCACTTCATGGGGCATGGGTTCGATCCCTGGTCGGGGACCTAAGATCCCACATGCCACGCGGCGCAGCCAAATAAATAAATAAGTAACTAAATAAAAATAGAATGCTTCTTCACCCTCCAAAACATGGGAGTCCACATCCAGCCTGCTCCCAGGTATGAGAGGGTGGCCTGTCTTGGGAGGATGGAGTGCTCCCTGGGCGGTCTTGTGGCTGCCGCCTTTTCTCTGTAGGTCAGAGTATAGTCGGGGAGTACGACTGAGAATCTTAGAACCAGGACCTCAGAGATGTTCTGTATCTTCCTTCTGCAGCCAGGGACTAGAGATAGTAAGTGGGTGTGCAAAGTCCCAAAGGTGGTTTGATGAGATCAAAGGAAATCATACGTTACCAACTGTGCTTTGATATAACTTGCCAGTGGAGAATCCTAACAAATACAACCCAGACGGGTGGCTTCCTGGAGGAGGTGAGCCTTATCAGCAGTGATAAGTCATGTTGATAGTATCCACTCTCATTGGGATGGACTGAAAATGGCACCAGGGAAGCCCCCGCTCATTACTTTTAACAAATGTACCATACTCATGTGAGATGTTAGTAATAGTGGAAACTAGGTCCTGGTGTATGGGAACCCTCTGTATTATCTTCACTTTTTTCTGTAAATCTAAAACTGTTCTAGGGAACTCCCTGGAGGTCCAGTGGTTAGGACTCTGTGCCTTCACTGCTGAGGGCCCGGGTTCAATCCCTGGTCAGGGAACTAAGATCACGCAAGCCTCATGGCACGGCCAAAACAAAACCAAAACCAAAAAACCGTTTTAAAAGAAAATTTTAATTTAAAAAAATGTTGTTTTGCAGCTGTAAAAGCACGCTGCCCATCCTAGTTCTAACTAGTGTTAATAACAGACTCTCGGGCTTCCCTAGTGGCACAGTGGTTGAGAGTCCGCCTGCCGATGCAGGGGACACGGGTTCGTGCCCCGGTCCGGGAGGATCCCACATGCCATGGAGCGGCTGGGCCCGTGAGCCATGGCCGCTGAGCCTGCACGTCCGGAGCCTGTGCTCCGCAACGGGAGAGGCCACAACAGTGAGAGGCCCGCGTACTGCAAAAAATAATAATAATAATAAAAAAATAACAGACTCTCAGTCCAGTGCTTGCCCTGTCCTACCACATGGTTGTTGGCGACGTTACTGTCTCTTTAAGCTCTTCTTGCTTGTGACAGTTTCTCAGACTTTCCTTGTCTTGGATGACCTCGGTGGTCTTGAGAAGGACAGGTTGGGTGTTTTGTAGAATGTCTCACAATCAGGATCTGATTGATGTTTTTTTTCTCAACTTGATTGCAAGTTCCTTAGAACCACAGCGGGGGCACCTCTATCCCCTGGGCAGGTTAGAGAGAGAGGCATCTGCACTCCCCCCCATTATGAAGCCTGTGTGCAGCGCAGGTAAGGAGGCAGGGCAGGCAGGTGAAGCCGTACCGCGGGGGATCACCTGGGCCGTTCAGAAACCAGCCCTAGCATCCCTGCTCTAGAAGCACTGGGCCTGATGGATCTCTCAGCTTCGCCTCACGTGGGAGGTTCAGCCTCCATCGAGAAGAGGTCCGAGAGAGAGTCTTGGCTTGGGACTGGATATTGCAGAGGTCTAGCTCTGCTGGTGTCACTCCGAGGGACAGGCTTCTTCTCCACAGCCAGCTTCAGTGTGTCCACTGGGACGGTGGGACTGAGGATACGGGGGCCTATGAGTGGTTACCCTGACAACCCATCCTTCCTTCCAGGTGTGGGGGAGAGAGGGAGGTGCCTGTGTGAGTTCCAAACAGGACAGGATGCTAGCTGAGCTGCCCCTAAGGGTGTTGTCATCTTTACCCGCCCGGGTCCCTTCATTATACAGTTTCTTAGCCTCAGACCTCAGTTCCAGCCACTCCTCCTGGGATGCAGCCCTGATGAGGGGGAGGCAGCCACCGGGCACTGAACTGTGTGGGTTTGACCGAGCTGGCAGGCAAACTCAGCGAGCTAAATCCAGTGGACCATTCGAGATGTCTAGACAGGAAGCCAGGCTGGGAGAAAAGCAATTCCACTCCCTCAGGGTAGAGCCCGGAGGCTGCCACTGCTTCAGGAGCCCAGAGGATACGTCCCCAGGGGCCTGAGTGCCAGCTCAGGGCACATCCTTATGAAAGTAAAAGGTGTGCCTTGCCCTGGAGCAAGTGCAGGAGGGGGGTACCAGGTGGAGCAGATGTCCCTCAGGGGGTGGTGCTCAGGTGACAGTGGCTCACCACCCCCCGACCTTGAGGTTAAGGTGGGGTGGGTGGACCTGGCATCAGGGTTCCAGGTTCTCATCCCAGAGCCAGCACTGGGCATGCTCTGAACATCACTTGATAGCCAAGCAGGGGGCGGGGCGGGGACGGGGTGGGTGAGTGGAGAGCCAGCCAGGGTCCAGCACTGGGACCTTGAACAAGTTAGCCCAGCTCTCAATTTCCCCGTTTGTAAAACAGGGCTAATCATATACCTGCCGTGCCTGCCTCATGGGCCATTAGGAGGAACAGATGACATGCTCTAGGGAAAAGACTTGTGTCCAGTGCTTGGCAGGCATGACTATCACAAATGATGTTTATACTGTAAGCTTCAAGGCTGTGGCGATATTCAGTTCCATTGAACTGGCAGTCTTGGGTTCTTTGGCTGGCAATCGCTGACTTGCTTAGATTTTTACAGGTCATTTAGTCCAACACACCCATCTCGTCCTTGACAAAAGCTAGATGTGGTCCTGTGACCTTCCAAGGTCCCAAACAATTTAGTATCTGAGCCGGGCCTGCAGACCAGGGCTCCCGATTCCCACTCAGGGCTGGAGCCTTGGGCCACCCTGCCTCTCTGCCGGGCCGAGTCCTCTGGCGCATCCACATCCCAGCTCCACCACCAAGATCTGGTCCCCACCGCCTTCATTTGCATTTTAGCGCACACCCACTCTCAACAGCTTATCCTAGAACCGAACACCCCTGCCAGATTCTGGGATCTTTAAGGAAATACAAAAGGGTGAAAGACACAACAGAAAGAAGATAAGCAAGTGTTCCTTTGGAGCTCGGCCAGTGTGGATCGGCAGGTTGCCTGAAACTCCCGCCCTCAATCTGTTCACCAAACTGTTTCTCTCCCCATTCAAGCTGCTCCTGAAAGCCTCTCTGGGAAGTCTTCCCAGATCAACTAGGCACTGGCAGCTTCCATGGGCTGGCCCTGTCTGAACCTAGCACTTCCCTGGGTGTCGCTCACCACCGTCCACCTCGGCAGGCACTTGGCCTTGTCCTCCGTGCCCAGCTGCTGGGCCAGGCTCTCTCCTCCTCTCCTGGCTTCTGTGCAAGAACGCTTCCCCGGTCTCTGCCTTAATCCCAGCTGTGCGCTTGACATACATTTGATGTCGATACGTTATGATCTCTTGATGTATTCGCGCCCTGCTTTTATTTGGTCGGGAGCCTGCCCTCTCCTTATTTCTTCACATCTGTGCTGCTGGTCTGAGACAATTAGAACTCAGGGGGTCTCATTATCAAGAATGGGGAATTAGGGCTTCCCTGGTGGCGCAGTGGTTGAGAGTCCGCCTGCCGATGCAGGGGACACGGGTTCGTGCCCCGGTCCAGGAGGATCCCACATGCCACGGAGCGGCTGGGCCCGTGAGCCATGGCCGCTGAGCCTGCGCGTCCGGAGCCTGTGCTCCGCAACGGGAGAGGCCACAACAGTGAGAGGCCCGCATACCGCAAAAACACAAAACAAAACAAAAAAACAAACAAAAAAAGAATGGGGAATTGCTCTCTTCTGCTCTTTGGTTGAGTCACTCAGGAGGTGACAGGACTCCATTCCCCGTGCTGTAAACAGGTCCCAATTCCATGTCTCATCAGCCTCAGCTACAAAGCTGAATTCCCGCTCTGCAGTTTCTTTACTGTTGTGTGATGATTCTGTCTTTGATTTAAAATCCAAACTACCGGACAGACAGACAGGTCCATCTTTTTCTTCCCTAGACTTTCTCCTTACTCTGACCTTTTACTATCAGCTGATAGTGCCGTTTAAAAGGAAACTGCAGACGTGCTACCAGTGTATAAAAAGGAGGGGGAGGGGGCTTCCTTGGTGGCGCAGTGGTTGAGAGTCCGCCTGCCGATGCAGGGGACACGGGTTCATGCCCTGGTCCGGGAGGATCTCACATGCCGCGGAGCGGCTGGGCCTGTGAGCCATGGCCGCTGAGCCTGCGCGTCCGGAGCCTGTGCTCCGCAACGGGAGAGGCCACAACAGTGAGAGGCCCACGTACCACAAAAATATAAATAAATAAATAAATAAAAAGGAGGGGGAGGGAAGGTATTGTAGAATACAAACATACACGCATGCACACACACATGTGTGCATGTATGTTTTGCTGTCAAATATAACTTATCTCTGAACGATGTAAGTATCAATTGTCTCTGTAAGTATACACGATTTCTGAATGATGCACAACCATCTGAAAATATCAGTTGCCATCAAAGAAAGATTCTCATTACATACCTTTCCCTACCTTTTGAACTTGAAAATTTTTAATAATGAATTATTTCATATGTACAAAAACATATGAGATGAATGTATATACTGAGGTAGGATAATAAACAATTCTGCCCTGTGGAGCCACCACCCATTGTAAGAAATGGAGCATTACAACAGGGCTGAGACTTCCTGCATCACGTCCGTGGTTCCACAGAGGTCACTGCTATCCTGTTATCCTCAGTCTCACCCGCCTTTAGAGTTCTATCATAAACGTATATATCCCTGAGTAATATTGTCTTTCACTTGACTTGTTTGGAACTTTACAAAGATGGTGTCAAACTGTGTGTATTTTTCTATGACGAGCTCGTTTCTCTCACCATAGTTCTAAGATTCATCCATGTTGATGCTTGATTCATGTGTGTTCATTGTTAATTAATGTTCCATTGAGTGAATATACCCACTTTATTCATCCATTTTCCTAGTGTTAGACATTGGATTCTTTCCCATTTTTGCTGCTATGGGCTTTCTATGCCTATCTTTTGGAGCACACATGCAATAGGGATCTAGGGTTCGATCCTGGCAGTGGTGCTGCTGGGCCAGTGGGTAGATATACCTTCAACTCACTGACTCTTTGCCAGATGGTTTCCAAGATAGTTGTACCATTCACATTCCCGCCCACAGCATGAAGGGTATTTGTTCCTCTGCCTTCTCACCAACACTTGATACTAACAGACTTTACATCTAGTGGGTGTAAAATGGTGTGATAATATGAGCTTCATTTACATTTCTCTGGTTGCTGGTGACATTGAGAGCATCTTCTTGTGTTTATTTCCATTCATGTTTCCTCTTCCATGACTTTCTGAATTTTGAACCATGTGGACGTATTACCTATTCAAAAACATAAATGTATTAAAATGGGCTTGTAATATCTCATTTCTCATATGCAAAGGGCTCCACCACTCTCCCCCCAAAGCACACAAATACTAACTCTGAAAAGTGTCACCATAAATAAAACTGCTAACAATACATTGGTGAGTGTTATGGGCTAAATTGGATGCCCCCCCCGCCCCCGCCAAATTCATATATTGAAGTGCTAATTCCTAATACCTCAGACTGTAACAGTATAAGGTCTTTAAAGAGGTAATTAGGTTAAAATGAAGTCTATACGGTGGGCCTTAATCCAATATGACTGATGTCCTTACAAGTAAAGGAAATCAGGACACAAACAACACAGACCAAGGAAGACCATGTGAGGACACAGTTGGAAGACGGCAGTCTGCAAGCCAAGGAGAGAGGCCTCGGGAAAACAAAACCTGCCAGCAGCTTGATCTTGGACTTCCAGCCTCCAGAACTGTGAGAAAATAGTACATTTCTGTTGTTTAATCCAGACGGTCTGTGGTACCTTGTCCTGGCAGGCCGAGCAGACTGATACAGCGAGCACATTACAGTTTACACAGTGCTTTCACATACTCATTCATCTACTCACTTGTCATCAAATATTAATGGAGCACAGCCTGGGTCGAAGGGTACATTTCATTGTTAAATCCTCTCTGCAGTCATTCAAGTCAGGAATAGCGGTCCCTGAATTAAAAATGAGGGAACTGAGGCTCACCGAATTTGGGTGAGTGCAGCGGGGGAAAACCAGACTGGCAAAGAAATGGAAGGCAGCTTGTCAGGGGTCAGAGAAAACTCAGGCAGATGCGATCATCAACTTTAAATACAAGATGACTGTCACATGGGAGAGGGAGTCTATTTTTCTTTATGGCCGTAAGGGATAGAAGTATGATGAATAGGAAGAAACATCAGGAAGACAAATTTCACCTAAATAGAAAGAAAAACACTGTCACAGTCAGAATTGTCTAAAGATTCAGCAAAATGTTTTAAATGTAGTGGGCTGTTCCTATAGAAGCTGGACAACCCACTTTATGAGGGATGGTGTTGCGTGTATGTGTGTTTGTGCATGTGTGTGTGTGTGTGTGTGTGTGTGGAGAATAAGGGTCAAGCTTCAGGTATGTGGTTGGAGGACATGACCTTGAAGGTCCGTCTCCATCCAGAGAGTCACTGATGTCTCTGAGACCAGGTGGTGGACCAAGAAGAGAGCCTGTTTTCTGGATTCTGATTCTCTATTCTTCCCACCAAGCCAAGCTGCCTCTAAACAGATTAGTAGCTGGACAAATGCATTCTAATGATGACAGCATTCACTGAGCAGCCTGGGGACAGGACACAGCAACAGGGAGTCCACAGCTTTTGAAATGAGAGAATTATTTACTCGCTTTCCCCTTCTCAGAAGTCCTGATTACAGCCAAGTAGGTAGCAGGAAGCAGGAAGGAACAAGCCATTTTGAGAACCTACTTAAGAGCTAGGGTTTTCATACACCTTGATCATTATTTCACCTTTACATCAGCTTCAGCTGTAATATCATTCTTTTTTTTTTTTTTTTTTGCAATATCATTCTTTATCTCCACTTTACAGATGTGGAAGCTGAGTCTCCAAAGAGGCTAGGCAACTGTCCAAGCTTACAAAGCTAAATCACAGCAATGACCTTGACCAAATTCCCTACCTCAGTCTTGGAGCCAAAGCCTGCCTGGTTCCAAAATCTGTCACATCTTGTTACCTAATGGATATCGGAATGTAAAAAATGTGGGTTTTCTTTCTCTAAATCCAGACTAGTGTCCTTGAGTACTAAACCCAGGATAAACACGTTGTCTTGAATAGGACTTACAGAAGGAGGGGGCGGGGACTTCCTTCCTATTCTCTGATTGGACAATTGACACCTTCTCAGCCTCAGGTAAAGGACCTGCTCCTCCGTAACCAAGTTCTCTCCTGACATATTTAATATTCCCTCTGCAGTGAGCGTTCTCTTCTCCTTCCCTCTCTGAATGCTTTTATTCCAGGAGGTGGTAAGGCCCACATCTAGCACAATCTCTCCGCAGAGAAGGGCTGGACCACTGGCCAGGGCACAAAGGCCTGAATGGGCCCCATTTCAAGCTGAATGATTTTTACTTTTTTTTCTGTTTTTTAACCCCAAGGCAAAATGCAGCTTCTGTTTTCATCTGAGCCCCACCCTCTTTGGTTAGAACAAATAAACAGAAAGCTGGCCATGGTCCCCGCCCCCCGCCAGACAGTAACAATGCGAGGGAGAGGAATGGGATCCTTGTTTTTGCCTGAGAGCTGGAGGGCTGGATGAACCCACTCTCCAGTTCAGCCGTCTGCCAGGGAGAGGAAGCTCAGAAGTTTCCAGAACAGGAAGGAGTCTTCCCCGCTCTCTACCAGCGGTTGTCTGATTTCTGGGGCTTCACACACCTTCCTCCCTGTCTAGAAGTGTCAGAAGCTAGGTCCTTCCCAATGCAGCCTCGTCCTGGGACTGAGGGATGGAGCCTCTTTAAGCTCCAGGGTCTGTTAGGATGAGGGTTTCCTCTCTCACCTCCAGCTTTGCTTTAAGAATCCTTCCCTCCACCATCCTCTCCCCTCCTGCCCCTCCTCCCAGCTCCAGTCTGCCACATTATTCAATCTATCTGACCTTTCTGGAACTCAGAACAGAGGGCGTTGCATTGTTATAGATAATAGACCCAAAGGGGTGGAGAGTCACAGAACAAAGGGAAGAAACGGTTTTTTTCCTCAGGAAGTTTAACTTAGGTCAGGTGAGCACAAAGGTAAGCCAGGTACATACAGAATTTATGAGCCAGTGAATGGCACAGCGCACCCCTCCTGCAGGTCAGACCTGGGAGTGCTGCGAGGTGGGAGTTTCATTTCTGCCTTTTAGGGACTTTGTGGAGGAGGCCAGCTCTCAGCTGTCGTGCAGGGAGGGCCGGGCTGCTGTCTGCTTTATAAGGGGAGATGAGGTACTTCACGCACGGAGCAAATGCAGAGTCGGTGGCAGTTGCTTAGAAAAGAGAGAATGATGCTCTGATACTAAAACCAGGGAAACAGGGAGGTCACCACACTTTCAGGGACCACGCAGTGTTTGTCACACACTCCAAGGCTCAGTCACACAAAATCCCCAGAATGGGGAACATGAAGAAAATAAGCATGGCATGGGGACTTCCCTGGTGGTCCAGTGGTTAGGGCTTTCCACTTCCACCACAGGAGGCATGGGTTCAATCCCTGGTGGGGGAACTAAGATCCCTCATGCTTCGGGGCCAGAAAAGAAAATAGGCACGTCATGGCATGGCAGAGGGTGCCTATCTGCCATGTGACCTTGGACAGGTCCCTTGAGTTTGTTGGGCCTCAGTGTCCCCACCTCCATGAGCAATGGGTTGAATATGATCAATGATTCCCGAATTTTGGTCCAGTCCAATTGACTAAAAGTTTACAAAAACTTTTTACATTGCCAGATAAGGATATTTTTAAAATATCGCCATCTCCTCTCACTATTGGTTAAAAAAGAAAGCGCATTTCAGTACTAAAAAAAGAGAAGGACACAATCTTAGAATATGAAGGAGAGTCCTGTAAAGAAATATGAAACAATCCAGTATGTGATCTTACTTTTCTCATTTCAGTGCAGACTCTTGAAAGCTTCATCACAGAAGGAAATCAATTCAAGAAATGGGAAACTTCCTAGCATCCTAGCTAAGAGTCCATGATTTGAAGCCCAACTGGGCAAGTCACCCAACCTCCCTCTGACCCACGCTTGGCGCTTTCCAAAGCCTGAAGCACAGTGATGGGAGTGGATGGTGACTGTTAACTCCCCATGCAGGTGACTCCTGATACTTGGAATGCAAGGATCATTTCCCTTCTTGAGCCATCATTTTCCTCCTGTCTCCTGAGATGCAAAGGAAGCTTTCTCAGGAAGGTTCTATCATCAGGACAGGGGCTGGTGGGTGCTGCCAGCAGAAAACTGAGATATGCCTCTTTCCTTCATCCACTGGAGGCAGTAAGTCACTTGGGGGCGGGGGGGCGGGGCTGCCTCTTGCTCATCTTGGACGCCCTTGAAGCGCTTGTTCGTAAAGTCTTTCCACGAATAGATACTGGAGTTAATGTCTGTACGCTGAGGTCCAGAGATGCTGGAGCCCACACAGGGGAGACTGGTTGTATGTGCACAGTATGAACAGAGCTCACTGCAAGGAGGCTATGGGCTCTGGAATTTAGGACCAGATCAGCCAGGGGAAGGGAGGTGCTCTCCCTGGAAGTGGTGTCTTGGTAACAGAAAGAACTTGGGGAGCAGGTCCCCACATGGCCCCAGGAGCCTGGGCCTGGTCGGAGGACAGCCGCCTGGGGCCGCACAAAGCGCAGTGAGACTGTCTGCTGGAACTGCTGTCTGGAGACCATGCAGCTCATGTGACAGCCCCTGAGTCCCTTCTGGAACCCTCCCACAATAGCCCAGCTCCCTGTCTGCCCCTGGCAGTGACAGTGGCTGTGTGGCATCCCCCCTCCTGCGTTTCTCTCCCCTCTTTCCCTTTCTGGTCCTCTTTGTCTTCGAGCTACTTTAACCTTCCTGGTCCCTTTTCTTTTTTTCTTTCTTTTTTTTTTTTTTTTTTGCGGTGTGCGGGCCTCTCACTGCTGTGGCCTCTCCCGTTGCGGAGCACAGGCTCCGGACGCGCAGGCTCAGCGGCCATGGCTTACGGGGCCAGCCGCTCCGCGGCATGTGGGATCTTCCCAGACCGGGGCACGAACCCGTGTCCCCTGCATCGGCAGGCGGACTCTCAACCACTGCGCCACCAGGGAAGCCCCCTGGTCCCTTTTGACCTCTTCCTGCTTCTGTTCTGTCCTCCTCTTAGACACAAAATCACCCCTCCCGCGGCCATGTGACCCCACCACTCCTGGATCTCACGGCTGGACGGCCGCTCCCACCCCAAGGAGGCTGCTTTTATCTAGCTTTCTCGGCTGCAGGGAGTATGGGGGAGTCGGCAACGTTTAGCGATTGAAAATAAAAAGCACCCGTAATGTAAGTTAATTGTAAGCGCTGCCATTCCCTCTCCAAGTTAAAGGTCCCCCAGGCACGAGCCAAACAGCTCCTTTTTCTCTGCCTGAAAGGTCTGACCCAGAAGGTGTCTTCCTGCTCTCACGTTCTCCGTCTGCAGGGAAAGGGGCCACGTGCAGCCGGGCAGCCCAGCCCTGGACACAAGGTCCCATTAAGGCATCTCCTGGGTGCCTCCCCTACAGCCTGGCTGCGGGGCTTGGGGCTGCCTATGGGTCAGTAAGAAGCTCCACCACTGGGGAGGCTCAGGGTCTGCCACTGCCGGCTTTTCTTGACCATTCACGCCTCTCCCTGCACTCCCGTAGGAATCAGAGCCGTGGAAAAAACAGCCTTGATGAATGGGGATTACCAGGCTCTGTGTTTTACAAGACGCGGGCAGGAGAGGCTGAGGGTCCTCCTTCGTTTCCTAGCGGATTGATTCCCTGGAGAAGGATAATGCGATGGAAGAGGGATTGAAAGCGGCCTTCTGAAAGAGGGAGGTCAGCAGGTTCTGTCCAGCAGGAGAGAAGCGAGGCAGAGGGCAGGAGCCAGGGCCAGGAACATCGTGGACGTTCCATACATCTTCAGTCTTACATTATTCATTCGAAACCTGGCTGTGAGGTGCTGAGAGGAAGAGAGTCTGAGGCCAGAGAGAGACTGCCAAGGAGGTTATTGAGAAAAAGGAATTTGAGAATCACCAAGCTGTCTCATTCTCCTTGATTGCTCACCTTTTGTTTTTCTTTGCTTCAATCACTTCTTCTTTGATATGCATCTTTATGAGACCTGGGCAATGTGGGTACATTTCAGGATCAAATGCTGAGTGGGGATGGGGCCAGATGAAGCCCACTGATGGTGGTGAGAGGAAGGAAGGCAAAGGACGCAGGAAGCCCCTGCCTCTGTAGACCGGGGTAAACCTGGGTGACAGCTTTAGCATGGCTCAGTGGAGTGGCCAGCCTGATGCCCACGCCCTCGCCCTCCCACCCCCATGAATGGATTTTAAGCTAGAGTCTCATTCAGGCCTTCTTGGCCTTTGGTGCTCCTGGTACACTGTACAGTAGCTCAGGTAAAGGCAGGCCACGTTTAATGAGCACCTACTATATGTCAGGCACTGTGTGGAGGGCTTTAGATGGATTGTTTTGGGGTTTTCTGTTTATTTTGTTTTGTTTTGTTTTTTTACATCCCCCCACCCTGTATATCCATTTTACAATTTAGGAAATTGAGGCCCAGAGAAGCTGCTAAACTTGCCAAGGTGACAAAAGAAAAAAATTCATATGCTGGACCCACCAATGCTTACCTAGCCCCAGGTGAATATGGGAAAATCACAGAAGTAAAAGGTAGGAGGTCTCTGGTTATCCTGTATTTTTTATTAAGGCTAGAGAAAGTCTCATTTAGATCCTCCAACGGGCTTTAGAGTTTCAATAAAAGGCCACCTGAAGCAGAAACAGGAAATGGAGGGCAGGAACGGGGCCTGACCACTCACCAGTCCAGGACAAAGCGCCTTCATCCCGGGCAGGGGCGACACGACCTGCCGTCTGGGTCAAGCTGAGTGTGCGTTCCCTGTCCCCATGTGTTCCCAGCAATTCTCTCCCTGTCATCAATACTCTATTTTTTTGCTGCCACCAACACACGATAATCTGATCTGGAAGGGAAAAAAGAGAGTGGAGTATCTGCAGAAACAAACATCATCAAATGTCCTGGCTCGCTTCCCGGCACTTCAATAAAAATGCAGGAAGGAAGAAATCACAGAGCTGAACCCCAGCGGCCAGTCTGCCTGAGTCTCCATTAAGTCATTAAGAGACGACTTTGCAGCAACAGAACCGATTGCCAGGGTGCTGCCGCGGCCCTCCTGGTGGAGCAACAGGCTTAGTAACAGGGACACACAGTCTGAGTTGGGTGTTAGTCTTTCTTCAAGGAAGGATGGTTCCCTTCCTTCACCCACACATTCAACTTTTTGTCCTGACTTTCTCCCCGATTGTTTCATGATGTTTACTGCATTTAAGACCTGGGTCTAGAATCATACTATTAAGCACAGCTCTCATTTAATCAACTAGTGGCCCGAATTATATATAGACCTGCTTCTGGGATCTTTCTTTTTTTCTTTTGGCTGTACTGTGCAGCTTACGGGATCTTAGTTCCCCAGCCAGGGATTGAACCCACGCCCTCGGTAGTGAAAGCACCAAGTCCTAACCACTGGACCACCAGGGAACTCCCTGGGATCTTTTATAGAGGCAAGAAAATACCGCAGCCAAACAAGAGTTTCTGGTGAGGGTAAGCCGGCAGCCAGGTAAAAGACCAAACCATTTCTCTAATCAGAATGCCGCCCCTTGCCCCTCTTCCCCAAACTTTGAAAGACAGAAGGAGATGGAATTATAAGCGGGAGGGGCTGGGGGTATGGAAAAAGATTAAAATGAAAAATAAACTTGAAACATACCTAGCAGAAAGCACATTTGATTTGAAAGATTTTTTCCATCTCAATTCCCTGTGGACCTATTCATAACAGAGATATGGTTACTTAAAATACAGTTTCTGCACTGGCTGGTTGAGTCTCCTTAAAAATGCCTTCCATATTTTCCCAAGCTCCTGCTTCAGCTTTAACGTGTAATTCCTGAATAACAGCTCCTATGGGACCAGGTGAACTTGAGCAGACTGATTCTGAAACCTAGCGACACCCCTAAGTGACACTGAGATTTGGGCCCACTGGTGCCAGATTTTAGCTCTTTTTTTTCCCCACCACCCCACCTCACTCCCTACCCCCGACACACACACACACACACACACACACACACACACACACTCACAGTCACACTCACAAGATCCCACAAGGCAGAACTGTTTCAGAAAAAAATGGCACTGGTATTGATTCAAGCAGATTAATAACAAGTTGTCTTTAAAATTCACACTCAAACTGTGACAATTCTGTTTGCTGTGGTTTAAACTTTTTTTTTTTTTTAATAATTGAGTTTTCAAAGAAAGAGCGATTTTAAAGTCCCTTCTGCAGACACTGCTAAATCAAGAGCATCTTCTTTTCCCGAGGTAAAACGGCTGGCAGTCAAGGCTCTGGAGTCAGACTGTCTGGATTTGTAGCCTGGCTTCCTTATCTCATCACTTGTGGGTCCAGTTAGCCTCCCCAAGCCTCAGTTTTCTCATCTGTGAAATGGGAGTCATACTTCTCTCATTGTTGTACGGTTTAAGTGAGATGACCTCACTTAGCAAATGTAAAAGCACGTAGCAAGGTGCCTGCATGGCAAGCATTCATTAACTATTAGCTACTGGGGATGCCAAACAAAACATTTTTTTAAAAGGCTTAAGCAGGGCCTCCCTGGTGGCGCAGTGGTTGGGAGTCCGCCTGCCGATGCGGGGGACGCGGGTTCGTGCCCCGATCCCGGAGGATCCCACGTGCCGCGGAGCGGCTGGGCCCGCGAGCCATGGCCGCGGGGCCTGTGTGTCCGGAGCCTGTGCTCCGCAACGGGAGAGGCCACAGCAGTGAGAGGCCCGCGTACAGCAAAAAAAGGGAAAAAAAAAAAAAAAAAAAAAAAAAAAAAAAAAAAGGCTTAAGCAGAGAGATCACACCTAACACTGCTATTTGCATTTTCTATCCACTTCTTAGAAAATAAGCTCACGTGCTTGGAAACCTATCAGAGTCAAACAAGTGGCTTTAGGAATACGACGGTGAATGATTAGCCTCTGCCTAGCCTTGGTGAGAAACTTCCTGGAAGATTGAACACCCATCTGGATTGCTTCCTAGTTAGGTCTCAGAAATCCACCCCAGCTCACTCAGCTTACACCCCCACTTCGGCTGCTGACCAAAGCCACGCATGGGGTGCAGGGCACTGCGGGAAAGGGCTCAGCTTCTGACTCAGGCAGGCTTCCCGAGGGTCCCGCACTGGCTGGAGTGGAGGAGAGCAGGTTTCAGGAAAGACTCATAATCAGAGGGGTCTGCAGCCCTTCCTGAATCCACGTGCATTGTCCAAACCTCTGCCATTTTGGAAATCAGCTTTCACATTGTACCTCTCTCTCTTCAGATGAGGGGCCATTTTGCAGGGTGTCTTGGGTTGTGGGTCACTGTGGGTGAGGGATTAGGTGCATCTGTGAAGGCCTGAGCATGGCCACTTAAACGCTGTCCCAGTGGACTTGCCTGGGCAGGACATGTCTCCATGATCACTCTTCTTGCCTAAAGATAAACTCATAGCACTCGGTGCACGTTTGCTTTTTCCACATATGCTATAATTATTATTATCATTTGGCTGATCATAAAAGTAGTACCCGGTCAGGGGCAGAAGAAGGTGCCACTTCCTCTGGGCAGAGGTAAGGGGAGCAGCACACAGAATTTCAGCCCCTGAAACATACACCCAGGATGCGACCTGCTCAACCGTACAGGCCACCCTGTAAACACACTTCTTCCCAAAACCTCAAACGATGCAAATGTGTGTAAAAAAAAGTGTAAGTCTCCTATAATCCTATCCCAAAAGAAACCACTATTAACGGTTTAGCTAATAAACCTTTGTTTTGTTTTGTTTTTGCGGTATGCGGGCCTCTCACTGCCGTGGCCTCTCCCGTTGCGCAGGCTCAGCGGCCATGGCTCACGGGCCCAGCGGCTCCGCGGCATGTGGGATCTTCCTGGACTGGGGCACAAACCCGTGTCCCCTGCATCGGCAGGTGGACTCTCAACGACTGCACCACCAGGGAAGCCCCCTTTGTTTTGTTTTAAACAGAAGAATGACATCCAACTAGAGGGAAATATATAGGCACACGATGACATTTTTAAATAGTACCAAACAAGGTAGTTTGAAAGTCCCCTTCCCACCTCTGCCACCCTAGACATTCAATTCACCTGTTGTATGTGTGTGTGAGTTTCTTTCCAGGTAATCTACTTAAAGATCAATATATAGGTATGTCGGTATCTGTATGTGTAAGGGTGTGTGCGCCCCTGGTTTTCTTTTCTTTAACACAAATGATCTGTTATACATACAGTAGAAAGCTTCTTGCTCTTTCCCTTCCATATAGATACATCTTATTCCTTTTAACAGATGCACAATTCTGCATTTACAGACTTACCATGATTTATTTCACCAAGTCCCCTGTGAACCAGTCAGTACATTGTTTTCAGTGTTT
Organism: Mesoplodon densirostris; assembly: GCF_025265405.1. Lineage (NCBI taxonomy): Eukaryota > Metazoa > Chordata > Mammalia > Artiodactyla > Ziphiidae > Mesoplodon > Mesoplodon densirostris. The sequence goes on along the minus strand of NC_082680.1, from coordinate 29,671,048 downwards.
TGCAGCCACAATGCTGCAATGATTATCATGTATATCATATACACATATCTATATATACATTATACGCACGGTCTTTCTACACATATGCAAGGACATCTGTATATTAAATTCCTAGAAGAATTGTTGGGTCAAAGAGTATGTGAAGTATGTACCTTTTAAATGTTGATAAATATTATGACATGGTCCACAAGGACTCTATCCAATCAGCACTCCCCCCAACAAGGGCTTGGGGTGCCCGTTTTCCCACACCCTCACCGACACCTTTATCTTCCCATCTTTTAAAATGCATGTCTATCTTTCCTAACCTAACACTGTCTATTTTTAAATTCTCTTCCTCTCTGACCCCACCCATCCCCATATCACCAAAAGTTCTTAACAACCCAGGAGAGGTCATCTGCAACTTTGTTAGCATATCCTCGGATGGAATCCACTTCAAAGTTGAATCCTCAAGTATCCCAGTCTAACCCTGCAACTTTGATCTTTGTCCCTGGGCAGGGCAGAAGCCTCAGGAACCGGGTTCTCTACTCCTGGGGAGTCCTCAGAAATGCAAATGTCCACTGTTCAGTCGCTGCCTCTCTGTCACCTCTCCAGTCCCCAGCACGGTGGTTTGGATGGGCAACTTTGACTGGGAGAGGGTTTGTAGGTTGGGGTCAGAAAGAGGGGAGAGTTTAGGGATCTCTGAAGAAAAGCAGGGGACAAAAGGCCAGCTGGTTTGCCATGAGCATCCCGAAGGGGGTCTGAAACCTAGACCAGCAACCACAGCTGTTAGGATCATGGAGGTTTTATAAGACTTGTTAGCTTCTCCATATGTGTTCTTGTGATTTTCTTCTTGTTTCACAGTTAAATCTGTAACAAAAGGGGCTGCTTATCTTGATGGGGTCAACAAAGAAGGGGGAGATAAGTGGGAAAAGTATATCCTTTACTGCAGATCTTGGGAGACAAGAGAATCTGAGGGCGGTGGTGATTGGATGGTAACACCACAAGGATACCTGGAGAAAAAAGGCTCTGAAAGAGGTGTTCCTGGGCTAAAATATAAGAACAAGGTTACCATATATTGAGCACTTGTTCTGCGCCAGGCATGGAGCTCATCTCTCCAGAGCAAGACAATACAGAAGATAATCAACACCCCTGCACAGACTCTCCAGTCTTGCTTTCCTCAATCATCCTGCCTGAGCTTGTGGGTTTCACATGCTGTCAGCCTTCAAGGTTCAGGCATCACTTCCCCTGAGCCGGCTCTTTTCCTGATGTCTCCTCCCCAAATACCCTGCAGGTGCTCCTGGTCTCCCCGACCAGACTGTGAGCTCCCAGAGGCTGCACCTTCATCTCGTTCATCTTCGGATCCACTGTGCCCGGCACAGTACCCGGCCCATGAGACGTGTCCCACACACCACCAACCGCTGCCCCAGTGTTCGGTGAATGAATGTGGCCCTAGGGCCGGAGAAGTGGAGCTGCCACGGCTGAGAGCTCCCTTTCCAACTCCCAGTTGGTCGGAGAGAGTGAAATGTTCTTTACAGAAACACCAAGCCAAACAAGACCCTCCCTTCCCTGATATGTCGAAGCTGTGCTGAGAACAGCCGGGGGTCACCAAATGGCAGCCAGATGGTAACTGGCTGCCGCAGGGGCCTGGGGCAAAAGGCTAGGCTGCCCACCTGCTCCCAGGGACCTGGGAACCTCCACTGTGGAGGGAGAAACCCAGACAGTTCCCTCCTCCCGAGTGGGCCCCCCTGCAGCCAGCCCTCAGAGCTGAGCCTCTGCCGGTCCCCCACCAGTCTGCGGGACTCCCAAGGCCAGCTGGAGTTGCTCTCCGGCCCACCCTGCCCCAGTGGGTGTAGAGGTTGCTAGCCTCCCCCAACTTCTTCCGTAACAGAGAGGTGTTAACGCCTCAGGACCAAGCCAGGGTAGTAGGGGGTGCTCATCCCTGGTGGGAAGAGCTGAGCCCTAAAATAACTAAACTCTGATGGAGCAGGGGAGGCCTGGGGAGGGGAAGGGCTGCCTCCTCCGTGGAAGACGTCTGAGGACACTGGAGGAGAAGGGAAGGGATTTTCTGCAGTGTTTCCAAACAAAGACACCCGATCGGGCTGTGGGGAGAGATCTGTTCCCCTCGGCCTCCTTCAGCACCTCTCTCCCTCCTCCCACAGATGCAAGAGGCAACAGGCTCCCGGCTGGTTATCAGGTCCTCGAGCCGTGAGGGCCCCTGTACCCTCCTCAGACATCTCGCTACCAGGGCAAGGGGCCTACAAGTCCTCCCTGACCCTCCCAGCTCTTTGTTATCTCGGAGGGAAGATTACGTTTCTGTGTGGGGAGGCAAGGTGCCAGGCGTCCTCAGAGCAGGACAGAAGCAGCAGGGCGACTGCCTGACCCCCTCTGCCTGGAGCGGCTCGGGGCTGCCCTGGGGAGGCTCTCCCTCCAACGGCCTGGGGCCCGTCCTGAAGTGGAGGGTCTGCATTTCAGGAAGAGGAGGGCGAGCAGCAGCTCTGAAGAGGAGCTGGGCTGGGAGGAAAGAAGACTCGAGCCCTCAGTTATTCTGGATCCCCGTCTGTGGTCTGTGGACAGGCCGTTCGTTCATTCCCTGGGTTTCTCACCTTCCCCATTGCGCTGTCTTTGGCGGTTTCCCTGAGAACCGGGGGTGGGAGAGCTATCAAGTTGACCACTTGCTTTCATTTTGGTTTCTTGCTACATCCACAGAGAAATTTGTTCAGCACCAGGTCGACGCCGTTCAACACCAAACAGGCAGGCATCAAAACCATTTTCTTTCTGCTCAAACCAAGGACATGTCCTTCAGCCTCGTCTTTGGGGTTCAAGATACTCCTAAAGTGCTTCTAAATCAGAAGGCAAAAGGGCTGGATTTGAAAAACCCTGTTTCAGAAGAATCGAGAGAGGAAGTGTGAACTATTCACTTTCAGTAACAAAGTGGGAAAGCAGCAGCTGGATGTTAAATGCTGGATCGTCCTTCACTTGTCTTCCCAATCATATTCCCTCAAACTGTATTTCCTCAGCTAGTCACCCAGGTTTATAATCAAGTCCATCAACAATATAACGAAACACCTCCGGAGGGGAGTCCTGAGCTAGGTCAAATACATAGATGGGATCCGGGCTCTAGAACAGTTTAGCAGCTGGTTAGAGAGAAAGAGTAAAAAAGACAACTAACAAAGTCATGTTAAATATCAAATCAATGGGATATACCAGAAGGTCAGTAGAGGTTCCAGGGACTGACAGAGCTGGGATTGGCTGGGAAGGCCCCTCCAAGGGGGAGGGGTGTAAGTTTGGCCTTCTAACAGGCCTGGAATGAGCATGATTTAAAATGAAGGAGGGGGGCTTCCCTGGTGGCGCAGTGGTTAAGAACCCAACTGCTAATGCAGGGGACACGGGTTCGAGCCCTGGTCCGGGAAGATCCCACATGCTGTGGAGCAACTAAGCCCGTGCACCACAACTACTGAGCCCATGCACCACAACTACTGAGGCTGTGCTCTAGAGCCTGAGAGCCACAGCTACTGAAGACCACGTGCCTAGAGCCCATGCTCCACAAGAAGATAAGCCACCGCAATGAGAAGCCCGTGCACTGCAATGAAGAGTAGCCCCTGCTTGCCGCAACTAGAGAAAGCCTGTGTCCAGCAACGAAGATCCAATGCAGCCAAAAATAAATAATAAATAAATTAATTTTAAAAAATAAAAAATAAAATAAAATGAAGGAGGGGGACTTCCCTGGTGGTGCAGTGGCTAAGAATCCACCTGCCAATGCAGGGTACACGGGTTCAAGCCCTGGTCTGGGAAGATCCCACATGCCACAGAGCAACTAAGCCCATGTGCCACAACTACTGAGCTTGCGCTCTAGAGTCCGCGAGCCACAACTACTGAAGCCTGTGCACCTAGAGCCCATGTTCCGCAACAAGAGAAGCCACCGCAATGAGAAGCCCACACACCCCAGTGAAGAGTAGCCCCCGCTCGCCACAACTAGAGAAAGCCCACGCGCAGCAGCGAAGACTGAACACAGGCATAAATAAATAAATAAATAAATTTATAAAAAATCATAAAATAAAATAAAATGAAAGAGGAGCGGCTCAGGGCTGGACAGCTTATATGGGAGGATAAATAGAGTCTGATCAGGAGCAGAAGGGTTGAAGGGCAGAGAGATAGGCTTATAAACCTATAAACAATGACTGAAGTCCATTTACTCCACAAATATGTGAGTTCCTGCCTTTTATTTAGTTTAATTTTCCTTCACTTGCAAAAATATTTATTTATTTACTCTTCAGTCAGTCCATAAACATTTATTGAGCTCCTACTATGTGAATGACACTATAGTGATCACTATTCTTTCTCCTGTTAGTCCAATTAAAAAAATAACTTGGAGGGAATTCCCTGGCGGTCCAGTGGTTAGGACTTTCACTGCTAGGGCCCGGTTTGATCCCTGGTTGGGGAACTAAGATCCCACAAGCCGTGCTGCATGCCCCCCCCCAAAAAAAGAAGAAGAAAAAGAAAAAGAAAGAAAGAAGGAAAGAAAATAAAAAATAACTTGGAGAACCTTTCCTTAAATGGTAGGGGCGGGGGTGGAGGGGGGTTATCTAATTCAGTTTTTGAGCTTCCAGAATCCTGTGGGTTAGGTGAGAATGAGGGAACAGACCCCACCATTAACTTCCATAGTAACCTTATTTATATCAAAACTAGCACTTTGAATGCACTGACATCCATTATTTCATTTGATTCTGGTGACAACTTTGTAAGGCAGTCCCAACCAACGGGGGAAAATATATAAACAGGCCTTGATTTCTTTCAGATGCATGACCCGTCCAAAATCAAACAGTTCATAAGTAGTGGGCCATAATGGAGGTGTCTTTCATACCTAGGATGACATACTTCTCACCCTGCCGGTGGTCCCCTACTGACACAGTGGGAGCGGTAGAAAAAAAAAAACCTCTTTGCTCCTTCTTGGGACAGCCTGATTCCTCGAGTCTGAGCAGGTCTAAGAGTTTGTATGTTTTAGAAGTTCCTCAGAGGACAAATGTCCATCTGGATTAGGGAACCACTAGATTATATCACGCTGAGGAAGGACCCAGGGGAAAGGGCATTTTAGCCACTTTTCCTCGGGTTCCATAGAGTACTGGAGTGTGCGCTGGGTGGGCTCTGATTAATTTCCAAACCAACAACACCCACCCACCCCCGACTCCTCTCACTCACTCTTTGCTTCCGAAACGTTCTCCGCAGGCTGAAGACTTCTGGAGGCCAAGAACGGTGCCCTAGAATGGACAAAACCCAGCTCCCTGGACCACAAAACCTAGGCTATGTGGCTGGGGAAAGTGAAGGGTCTGAGGAGGGAGCAGACCTTCTCATGAATAAAAGCAGCTTGGATTTACTGAGTAACTATGTGCCAGGCTCTCATTTAATCCTCAACTCTATGCGGAAAGTACTCTTATCCCCCTTTTACAGATGAGAAAACTGAGATGTAGAGCGAGAACATCGTTTCCCCAAGGCACACAGTCCGACTCCAAAGCCCGTGCTACCACGTGCAACCTCAGGGCTACAGCGTCTCCCCACCTCATCCCCACAGCTGCTCATTCGGGCCACCGCCTGAAATTTGGGCGCGCTCCTGGCGGTGCTCAGATGGAGGGGCACGCGCGCCAAAGGAGGCCAGACCGCAGGAAAGGAGCAGCGGAGCGCGGGGCAGCTCAGCCCGCTCCCCCTTCTCGGGGGCCGCGGCTCGGAAACTACAAGGCCCAGCAGGCAGCTGCAGGGGGAGGAGGAGGAGGTGGGACCAGCGCGGGGTGGGAGTGAGAGAGCGAGTCCTCGCGCCCCGCCGGCGCACAGCGCTCGGAGCGCTCCTGCGGGCACTGGTGCGGCGGCTTCCGCGGCGGCGGCGGCGGCGGCGGCGGCGAGCGGGAGCCCGAGCTCTGGTCCAGCCGCAGCGCGCGGAGGAGCCCGGGCTGTGCCCGGAGCTGGGCGGCGACGTCCGGACAGGACCGAGACTCTGCTTAGCGCATTGCGGCGACCTCGCCTTCCCCGGCCACCAGTGCGCGCCGCAGCTGGAAGAGCGGCGGAGCCCGAGGACTTTTCTCCGGTCCGAGGGGCGCCCCGTGGGGCGCAGGGGACCAGTGCGGCAGTCGGGCACGCCGCGGCGCCGGGGACCCCGCAGGGCTATGGAGCCCGGGCTGCCAGAAGCGTGAGGGCCGCCGCCCGGTGCTGGAGAGGGGGGCTACGGGGTCTGGAGATCCCGGGCGGCGGACCGGAGCCCTCCCCCCGCCCCGCCTCCGGGGCACCAGCTTCGGCTCCATTGTTCCCGCCCGGGCCGGAGGCGCCGAGCTCCGAGCGCCACTGGGAGTCGAGCGCCGGCAGTGGGGCTTTCGCGGCCCCGCCAGGACCCGAGCGGAGCCCGGGGGCGGCGGGCCGGAGCCGGGGACGCGGGCGCCCGCCCGCCCGCACAAGCCACGGCGGACCCTCCAGAGGCGGAACCGCAGCGCCGAGTGAGGTAAGAGCCGCGGCGCCCCCGGATCTGGGGCGGGCTCCGCGTCCCGAGCGGCCCCCGGCGCTGGAGCCTCCCGGCTGCGCGCTCTCCCCGGGCGCAACCCAGTCGGGTCCGGCGCCTCCCTCCACTCGTTACCCGCCCCCCTCCACCCCCGGCTCCCTCCCCAGCGCTCGGCGCCCCCCTTTTGTCTCCCCTCCCTTCCCTCCACTAGCGTCGCCTCCTGCGCCCCCTCCCCGAGCCGGTCCCACCGATCCGCCCGCCGCCCAACTTTTCCGCCAACTCGCGCTGGGGAGGTGGCGAGGCGGCGGCGGCTCGGCGGTGAGTCCGGGCAGGGACAGGGCCGGGGCCGAGGCTGCGGCGGCCCTCGGTTTCCTGGGACTGGGGAGGCGGGCGGGAGTGGGCAGCGAGGTGGGGTGTGTGTGTGTGCGCGCGCGCGCTGCATTCCACTCCATCTCCTTTTAGTCCACCCGTGGGGACTCACCCCAATCCAGCAGGTAGCTTTGGGTGGCACGCTAAAAATCCGGGGTCTTTCTAAGTCCTTTTCCACCTCCGGGAAGGTCTGGGGTCGCGGTTGCGGGTGGGTGGGCGGCTGAGGGCCTGAAGGGGGAAAGAAGTGGAGGGGTAGGTTAGCTTCTCTTCGAATAGGTTTTAAGGGGGTGTCGTCACCAAATGGCTGAATCTGCTTTAGCGGAGAGCGAGAAAGGAATTCCCCTTTCCAGAGGCGCTTATCTTCGACTTAGTCCATCTCTGAAAGGATCGGAAGTTTGGGGAAGGGGAGGGCGCCCAGCGGGTGATGTTAAGCCCCATTATGGGGTCGGGGGGGAGGGGAATGTTCAGTTCCAATCTGGTTCGAGGAGGTGGGGGAAGGGATGAGGGTTTTGTCCCGTGCGGTTCACTCGGCTGCGATGCAGGTTGCTTCTCGGGCCCAGAACCCTCTGCCCCCGCTCCGCTTTCCCGTTATGTTTGGGGTTAGTAGAAGAGGGGCTAGAACGCTCATTTGCAGAGGAATTTGTTGACTTTGTAGTCGGAGTTCATTTAACTCATAGCCTGTGAAGGCAGCCAGACGCCTTTGGGCGGGGGGGGGGCGATGGGGAGCGGTGAAGCCTGCTTCTCCTTTCTGGGCCCAGAAGCTTTAGCCCTTTTCAAAGTTTCTGCGGTGTCTTTCTCCCCCACCACTCCCCCCCGCCCCCATTTTCCAGATGTAGCCGCCGCATCTGGTTCCGTTTCACCCCACACGGGTACACCGCAGTCACCAGAACATCCCTCTTCCTCCCTCCCCCCTCCCCCAGATGAAAACTGGGATTCTTCAACTTGGCCTTACCACCTCGCTCTTTAAGATTTCTTAAGACTTGGGGATGAGGCGTTGGGATTTGAGGAGAAGAGAAGTTACCCTGGATGCCAAGTTATTTAGGATCTGATATGGAGGTGGTGCTTTCTGACTCGTGCGGAAAAGAAGCATCGTAGGAGAGGGGGCCAAGTTTTTCGGGGGTGGCCCATCTCATCTGCTAGAGGTGGTCAGAGGTGGTCTGACCCAGAACTGGCCCTGACGGAAGTTTCTGGAACCAAAGCATTGCATTCTCCTCCCTTCAGTTACAGCTGGAGCAGCGGCAGCGTCTGGCCCTGTCCGGAGCCCGCCGCCGGGTCTCGGGCCGCCCGGCGGTGGCGTCACGCGTCCCTTTTCCACCCTCCCTGGAGCGAACCCGGGGCGCAGCGGTCCGGGCGTGGGAGGGAGGCCCCGGGCTGTCGCTCCCTGGGTGTTTTTAAGGAGTTCTTGGGGCGGCAGCTCCCGGAGACTGAAGTGGGGCGTTTTACCAAGTCAATACCGGCTGCAGGTTTGAAAGGGATTGGATTGTGGAGGGTTTTTCTGGTTCTAACCTCTGAGGTAGGAAAGCACTTTCTGGCTCCAAAGTTGCAGGAGGGTGGGGAGAGTTGTTCTCTCACCCTCTCCTTTCCAGCCCCTTTCAAATTGAAAACACTTCTCTGGTTTCCTCCTTTGGGCAGTAGTTTGGAGGCTGTAATGAAATCGCACTTTCTCTAGACATGGTAATTAAGGTGACTGTTTCCTCTGCAGATGTGCCCTGCCCTTTGCACCTCCGGCCCAGAGCTTTTTTTGGAATACCATCTAAATTGTAGAACCTTAGCCTTGAGACTGTTGAGCAGAAAGTGGCCATTTTCCCGTTGGCCCGGGCTCCTGGTTTCCTCTCTGAGGCTTGTTTAAGAGCTAAGTAGCAGGGCCCCGTGGGACGTGCCTCTGTCTGGCTGATTACCCCCAAGCCTGGGTCATAGCCCTTCCCTCGAGAGAGTGATGGAGCAAGAACCCTTGCAGAGGACCCAGCTACCTTACGGACCACGGTCCCGATAACCTACCTCCCTAATGACTTGTTTACATATTTCCCCCCAGTTGGTTGGGGGAAGCTCCAGGGCTGCTGCAGACCCCCGGAGGAGTGCAGGGTGTCTGGGGACAGGGAGGCTGCTGGGGACTTGGCTCCAGCTGGGTTGGTTGTGTACTGCATCGGTGACAAGCTCCTTGAAACGTCTGTTGCACTTACTCTTAGTCATAGCTGAGTGTCAGCTTTTTAATGAGGGCCATCCGGGTGGAGAGTCACTTGGATAGTGTGCTCTCACTGTCTGCTTTCACCAAGCCCGTAGAAATGCGCATTTTGGAGGCATTTCACAAATGGGATTTGGGCCAGAGTGGGCACCTCTTCCTTTGGCTCTAGAGTAGACAGTCTTGGGTGCTTCTTTTCCTTGGCTCCTGGCCATGGAGGATGTGAGAAAGTTCCGTTAGGCACCCTTAGAAGAGCAAGTGAAGCAGAAGCACGGGAAGACGTTGAGAAGGAGCATGGTGGAGGCTGTGACCCCACCCCCACCTTGAGGAAGAGGATCAGAGCATCTCCAGGCATCCCGAAGCCTGGCCCAGCTTTGTTCCTGGTGGACTCCGGAGGCTAGGAGAACTGAGCTGAGCATCGAGTAGGTAGACTCCAGCCATGGAAACCAAGAAAAGTCCATGAGATTTTGCTTTGTTTGCTTTTGGGTGTCGACCTGGAACAAGACTCCTAAAACAGGAGATTTGCTCCTGTGAGCTTGGGCTTTTAGCAGCCTCTGAATGCTTCCTTCGGGCCTCCATTTTTTAAATCTGTCTCATCAAAATGGCTGTTCGTGAGCTTCCCTGGTGGCGCAGTGGTTGAGAATCCGCCTGCCGATTCAGGGGACGCGGGTTCGTGCCCCGGTCCGGGAAGATCCCACGTGCCGCGGAGCGGCTGGGCCCGTGAGCCATGGCCGCTGAGCCTGCGCGTCCGGAGCCTGTGCTCCGCAACGGGAGAGGCCACAGCAGTGAGAGGCCCGCGTACCGCAAAAAAAAAAAAAAGGCTGTTAGTTAAGAGCTTCCTAGGAAAGTTTGAGCCTGTTGCTGCTGAAGGAAAAGAACGTAGAGAGAAGGGATCCAAACGTCTTGCTCTGAAAGGGCCTCACATCCCTTGAGAGGAGCTTCATTTCCTCTTGGGAAATACGTCTTGCATATTTCATCCCGAGAGCTTTGTGAAAGTTCTGAGTGAACCCGGGACTGGTGGGAGTCCAGATGCAGAACTTCAGAGAAGGTTCTGGGGTTGCCTGAGAGGATTAAAAACCAGACGTGGGCTAGGAGAGTTGCTTTTCTCCCTAAGGTTGCATCTCCCTTAGGTATTCTCCTCATCACCATTCCACTTGCAATTAAAAAAGCCACGTTTGGGCTCCAAGTAAATAGCCCTCACCTGGGTGAACACCTCCAAGCATGTGATGGTCCACAAGCCCATCCTGTCTTCAGTAGCAAGGCTGCCTAGATTACCGTGGAGCAGTTAGGGTTTCTCTTATTACTACTCACTTTTTACATACCTCACTCCCAAGGACATTTGGGCACTCTTTGACAGAGACTAAAAACTTTTAAATTAGCATTTCTCTTGGAGCCGGTACAATTTCTCAAGCTGAGCTGCCTGTGTTTTTTCAGATGTTTATTAAGAACTTGTCCTGCCACTCTCACCAATGAGTAGGGCTGCTCATTGTTGCTCACTTTTGGGGAAAGCCACCATTTCTGTTAAGAAGTCTTACTCCCGTCTAAAGGGATTCAAGTTTTGGCTTCACTTCCTCAAGTCTGAGGAATCAAGATGTTTAGAAAATGTCCGGGTTGGTATGCTTTGAAATCGAGTTTGGCTGGCTAACAAGGAGTGCTGGACGATTTCTTCCTCTTCTCTGCAAGCGTGGCTCTGTCAGTTTCGTTTCCATCGGCCTCTCTTTGTTTCATTCATTTACTCATCCAGTTCCCAAATGTACCAGCATCTGCTGTGTAGGTGTTAGGTGCTAAGGTCATTGACAAAGGTTAATTTTGGGTATAGACCCTGCTGTTAAGGAGTTGAGACCCTATGGTGTTTTTGGAAATTCAGAGGATCCTCCCAAGGCCCAAGAAAGACTTGGAGAAGTGGACGTGGCTGTTTGAGGTGGGGCTGGGCGAATGGGAGAGCCCGCTGAAGACAGAGGAAGGGCAAAGAAGAAACGCTTGGCAGGGCACAGAGGTTGCCCAGAGCTGTCCTGTCCCCTACAATAAAACACAGGCCACGTGGAATCTCAGATTTTTCCAGTAGCCATGTTGGAAAGTAAGAAAAAGGGAACAGGTGAAATTCATTTTCCTTAATTCGTTTGTTTCCGTTTTTATAACGTATTTGATTTAGCCCAATATATGTGGAATATTATCTTTTGAACATGTAATCAGTTTAAGAAAATCAATGAAAGGCTCCACATTCCTGTATGTATTTTTCATTTCTAGCACATCCTGCCTCGCACTGGCCACATTTCAAGTGCTCCATAGCCAGGAGGGGCCACCTAATGGGACAGCTAGATCTAGAGTGTGGGGTTTGTAAAGATGGATGGTGAGAAATGCCTTTGTAAAGGCAGGAAGTTCACATCCTCCGCTTGCCAATTACCAAAGTCTCCTGAGATTGCTATCAAGAAGTGACTCAAAGCACAATGTTTATATATAATTCCTTACATTTGATTAGGGCTTTAGAGAGGAGAGAGCAGATACTTTCACCCATGCCCCCCATTTGAAGCTCGTAACCTCCTGTGGTGTAGGCAAGGCAACTATTTTAGCTCCCGCTGATGACAAGTGGGATAAGTGACATGACGTGTGTCCCCCAACTCTCCTCATTCCCCAGTGAGGACCTCTGCACCCAGAGCAGGAGCTGGGCTGCCAGTCCCAGGAGACGTGACTGATGGGGAGAGGCAGAGGGGGCGGCTGCTGTGTGCACCTGCAGGGCTACAGGTCACATCTGTCAGGCAGTGGAGGAAGGAGACCGTTCCTAAGAGACTTAAAGAATTCATTAATTAGTAGAATGGGAAGAAGGTGAGGTGAAGGGGGAGGTGGCAGTCCTAGGGTCCCAGATAGTCTGGGGACTACTTCGTGTCACTGTGTTTTCCACAATAGGTTGTGTGCCCGCTTACCCCTTCTCATTCCAGGAGTGGGTGCCTGGCGCCGGGGGGCTGGGTTTTCTGAACATCCTTTGTTTTACAGATGTGGGACTCAAGGCCAGTGGGGGAGGAGAGGAAGAGACTTTTGCAGGGAAGCTGCCAGATTATTTTGAAGTGCATTGATCGCAGAGCTGAAAGAGGACAGTCAGCAGCCAGACCACACCTGCGAGGAGGTAGACAGGCTTTTCAGGGGACAGAGCGGCCGAGGGGTCGTGGGAGCTGCCTGCCTGCTACCTTTGAAAACAAGCTTCATCATCTCGCGATGATACCACCCTTTCCTGTTGGATACTAAAAATTCATTCATGACTCCGGCCATTACTATGGGATTTACTTAGGTCCTTAGTCAGGTGTACCTTTCTCGGTGACTGGCCTGCATCCATTTGCTGTATCTTTGGGATGTAATGAGATGTGGAATGTGGTTTGGGGATGTCCTCTGGCAAGCATCACTTCTATCCCCGGCCGGGAATCATGCCCCATCCCCGTGTCCTAGATGGCATATCCATGAGCTGCTTCCAAGGGTCTTTCTCTAGAGCAAAGGATTGAGACTCAAAGGCTCTCCCATTGCCAGGGTCACCTCAGATCTGTCCTTATTTACATGGCTTCTGTGTGACACAGGGATGCCCTCTGAGAGAAGGAGCTTGCGTCCGGTAGAGCCAGGTTCGATCACTCCCTTATTGCTTCCTCCCACCCTGGTCTCTGGCATCCGAAAACCCAGGTGATGTAGACCCGTGCCCTTGCCATCTCACTGCACATCTTTGGGCAAAGCACTTAACCTCTTTGCGTCTCAGTTTCCCCGCTGCTTAAAGGGCAGTAATAATTCCCACCCCTCCCCTTAAGTTCACAGTGGGGAAGAAATGAAGTTTTATAGTTTAAAATCTTACCTAGTCCATGCTTGGCACGTAGTGAGTATTCAGTAAATACTTGTTCGATTCTGCCTGGTCCTAGTCCCTTTCTTAAATTTAGAAAAATAGAAGTGTTTACTTCTCCTTTTATTTGAAATCATTAAAAAATGTCAGAAAAGCCTTGGAGGGAGCTAGTGGCGCAGTGCATGCGTCTTCCCGCTGGCAGGCGCTTGTGAACGAGGCCAAGAATCTGGGGGGTTTCTGCCAGCCGCGCCTGACTCACTCACAAGGGGCCCTGTCTGGCTCAGGGGGAGGCCCGGCTGAAGCACCACATTAGGGCATGTTCCGGGGAAGTGGATTCTCTGAATAACTTGGATGGTTCCCTGGAGTATTTAGGGCAAAAGCCACCCGAAGACAGAGAGGGGTCACCCCCTCGTAGCCCACACGGTGCCCAGAAAGTCTTATCGCTTGGTAAATGTTTAGCGGGAAAGGACCATTATCCTGAAGACCTCGGAGGGTTGTTTTAAATTTTACCCGTTCGGACCTGAGAAGGATACAGGACCGCAGTCTGTGCCTTTCCCCGGGGCTGGCACGAGCCATCTTTGAGTCAGGCCTTACGAGAACCCTTATTCTTCAGCACGACCTTTCCCACTTCTGGATCCATTTCTGTTGGACGTCTGCCGTCACCTCTCAGCCTCGGGGAGAACTGGATCCAGCTCACGGCTCCCTCCTCGGAGGCCTTTTTAAGTAGCTGGTGAGAGTTGTGTTCTCTCCGTGAGAGAAGCTGGTAGAACCAGAGGTCCCTGTGATGCATCCAGTTTTAGAGGCAAAAAGAAAGAACCTTGGAGATGGCGTATTTCAGCTTCCTCATCACGTAGGTCCAGAGAGGGTCAGCATCTCACCTGGCTCCCATTTCCCAGTTCTGGGCTTCTTCCATAATTCCTCAACTCTCTTTATCCCTCACCGAAGGGTGGGTGTGCCCTAGAGGGAGTGAAGTCTTAAACTGGGAGAGGTCACATCCGCACACCCAGGTCACCTATGGGAGACGTTCCTGAGGCCGTTCGCTTTCCAGCACAAATGATCTTGGGGCTCATGCCTCGGGGAACTTTCTGATGATTTTCCCAACATGGGAAACGGTCCACATTCAATAAATAGTCGTAGGACCGAATTGAACCACTCCTTGGTCTGATTAAGGTGCATAACCTTGAATTCACCGTTGGGACAGGACCACAGTTCCTTTCTTTGTGTCTGAAGGAGTAAGTTATTGCTTCAGGCACCCTTCTGGGCAGGGTGGCCATGTGACATGCCTTCCCTCTTTTTCTCCTTGCCCCTCCTCCCCCACGCAGACCCCTCCTAACCTTGGGTTTTTTTTTTTTCTCTCCCCAGAGTCAGCTTGCACAGGAGGATCAAGCCCACGGCAGAGTCTCCATGGAGGTGTGGAGCCTTGTCACCAACCTCTAACTGCGGAACTGGGATGTGGAGCTGGAAGTATCTCCTGTTCTGGGCTGTGCTGGTCACAGCCGCGCTCTGCACTGCCAGGCCAGCGCCAACCTTGCCGGAACAAGGTAAGGCGCGGGCTGAGGGGCG